>NC_134488.1:20797071-21107631 GCF_040206685.1 Ascaphus truei
CTCCGCTCCCCTTTCCCCCCCGCTCCCCTTTCCCCCCGCCCTCCGCTGCCCCTTCCCCCCCGCCCTCCGCTCCCCTTTCTCCCCGCCCTCCGCTCCCCTTTCTCCCCCCCCCGCTCCCCTTTCTCCCCCCCTGCTCCCCTTTCTCCCCCCCCGCTCCCCTTTCTCCCCCCCCTCCCCTTTCTCCCCCCCCGCTCTCCTTTCTCCCCCGCTCCCCTTTCTCCCCCCCCGCTCCCCTTTCTCCCCCCCGCTCCCCTTTCTCCCCCCCGCTCCCCTTTCTCCCCCCGCTCCCCTTTCTCCCCCCCCGCTCCCCTTTCTCCCCCCCGCTCCCCTTTCTCCCCCCCCCGCTCCCCTTTCTCCCCCCCCGCTCCCCTTTCTCCCCCGCTCCACTTTCTCCCCCCCGCTCCCCTTTTCCCCCCGCCCTCCGCTCCCCTTTCTTCCCCCGCCCTCTGCTCCCCTTTCCCCCCGCCCTCTGCTCCCCTTTCCCCCACCCTCTGCTCCCCTTTCCCCCCCGCCCTCCGCTCCCCTTTCCCCCCGCCCTCCGCTCCCCTTTCCTCCCGCCAACATCACTGACCCGCCGCCTCACACCCTAGCAGGACCCCCACTCACAGACAGCACTCACAACCCACGCGCCGCCCGTCGCCTCACACCTTAGCAGGACACACGCCTCACATTTTTACATCTGTTATGTCACCAAAATATACATTGTACTGTGGTGTGTTTACAATAAACCATTTTTATACAACATCGTATTACATTTTATTCCATCTTTCTTTTCAATATTATTATCCAACCTTTACAACAAACAGTCACCTATTGTTCCACGATTTATAAATAATACTACCTATTACGCATTTACATCCCGGCAACGCCGGGTCTCTCAGCTAGTATATATATATATATATATATATATATATATATATATATAATCTGTTGTCTGCGGATTATAATTGCTAAGCAATTGTTTGAAGGTCTGTGACCCTTCCTCCTTGTTTCAAAGCTCAACCTGCCCACCTTTAAATAGCAGGTCCTCAGATGCAGCTGTGACATACCGTCTGTTAAGACTTCTTCCTCCATTACAGAGGTAAAGAGAACGTTCACAGAGATAGTGTTAGGACTTGCAAAAAAGAGGGCACACCTTTAACTAAGTAATATTTAAGTCTAGATTTGTCATGGTTTCTGTCTTTTGTGGCATATACACATTATACCTACAATTGCCTCCTTTTTTCTTTTTTTTTGTTACAAACTGCCGCGTTAATCAGTGCTAATCAAGATAAAACCTATACAATTGTCACATCCCTTGTTCCCCTCTAATCCTACCGTACCATACTTCGTATAACTGAACGCTCATAAATTTACAACATACAGACCTGGGCGTCAATTAAGGCGCAGCCAGGCAAGGAGCTGGCGCTTGTGCGCTGCGCCCTGCTCGGCCGGGCGATTCGTGGCCGACTAGGCGCGCGCTCGTCTGGGGGGTGTGGCCACGATGTCGCGGCGCTCGTTTGCCCTCAATGGGCGAACCGCTCACGTGACGCGCTTGCGAGCGGCAAAATCAAATTTGCTCACTCTGGCCACACACATTGCCTCAATGTGTTTCAGAGCGGCCAGCGTGAGCGCCCACTCTGCACCATCCTGGCCGAGGCCTAAGTTTCTCTTGAGGATGACCTGCACATTTAAATAAATATTGATCATGTATGTATGTCTTTATATAGCGCCATTAGGGTACATAGCGCTTCAAATTAGTAATTCATTTATTTATTAACATGTTCTTGTATAGCGCTGCTAGTTTTACGTAGCGCTTTACAGAGACATTTTGCAGGCACAGGTCCCTGCCCCGTGGAGCTTACAATCTATGATTTTGGTGCCTGAGGCACAGGGAGATAAAGTGATTGCCCAAGGTCACAAGGAGTCGACACCGGGAATTGAACCAGTCTCCCTGCTTCACACTCTCAATGTGACAATCATATAAATGACAAATAATACAAATAACAGATCATGGGAATAAGTGCTCCAGAGATAAAAGTAACATTTCGGAAGAGGAGTCCCTGCTCCGGGGAGCTTACAATCTAATTCTAATGACTTCTAATTCCAACTAGCTATAGTTTCTACTCCGGGATAGAAGTCCATAGTACGGTAATGAGACTCCAAAAAGACTAATCTTAGTATAAAAGGAAACCTCTATTTCTAACGGGAATACACTCCTCACCTCCCCAAACACACAATAGAGGGGAATAATCAGTCATGCTAGAAGGGTAGTTTCCACCCCAGTAATGTACACAGGCTAGAGCCTTGATTTACATAGGAAGTGAAGACTTGAGAGGAAGGGAGTGATTGCAGAAGAGGCGAAGTATAGCAGAGGTGTTAATGTGGTCTGACTGAGTGCAGATACAGAAGCACAACAAGAGTGATTGCAGAAGAGGCGAAGTATAGCAGAGGTGTTAATGTGGTCTGACTGAGTGCAGGTACAGAAGCACAACAAGGAGTGATTGTTGGATTGTTGGAATTGCCAGATTGAAGTAGTGAGTGGGAGGATAGGGACTTTTACTCTATGTCGTAACCGGCTCTAACAACATGTGATTTGGTTATGATTTGATATGATTGAGGAAGTGGCTTGGAAAGTATACAGAAGCAACAAGTAAAGGATCACACAACGATTTTTTTTGTGTGTCTATATATATATAACACAACAAAAGAAAAAATTGGCGCCAACCTGAACCACTATATATATAACCTCTAAAAGATATATGTAAAACCTATACTATGCACAGTGGAACAAATACAAAATATATAACTAATACAATAAAACAATAAAAAAACATACAAAAGAAAAAAGGAAAATGTCCAGAAAATGAATATATAAAAAATAATACAAATCCCAAAAAATACTCCAATTGCTATCCAAAAGAGTCTCTGCCGCCCGAGTGAAGGGAACACCACTTCCTTGAAGATATCTATAAAAACACAAAAAAAACAGGCGCACTCATAGCGTAAAATGGTATAACAATAAAGTTATGGAATGAAGATTTAAAAATACACACTCACAAACATAGCTGATTATAAAGCATTTTTGAGTAAAAAACTCAGCCCGTCAGACGCAGGAACCCGGTCTGGAGGACTTCGCTGTGATGTCCGTGGTGTGTCCTACTGCAGTAGCCCTCTGTGTCCTTGCAGGGACCGAATTGCACGAGGGACGCTGCCTTCCCCTCGCTCCGGCGTCACACAGTGAGTTCTCTGATCCAGATCTCGCGAGAATTCGGTTTCGCTCGAGACGAAACGCGCAGAGAGTGCGGTGGTGGTTATTGTCCAGTTTTATCTTTATTTTATCTTTATTACTGTCACTCATGCACTACAGCATACGTTTGCTGTGCTGATAGCATTTACTCAGCCGTTCAGGCCCGTGTTCCATTGTGAGTCCTCTCCGGTTGATACTCACTGACGTCACCGAATTCTCGCGAGATCTGGATCAGAGAACATACTGTGTGACGCCGGAGGCAAGGGGAAGGCAGCGTCCCTCGTGCAATTCGGTCCCTGCAAGGACACAGAGGGGCTACTGCAGTAGGACACACCACGGACATCACAGCGAAGTCCTCCATACCGGGTTCCTGCGTCTGACGGGCTGAGTTTTTACTCAAAAATGCTTTATAATCGGCTATGTTTGTGAGTGTGTATTTTTAAATCCTTCATTCCATAAACTTTATTGTTATACCATTTTACGCTATGAGTGCGCCTGTTTTTTGTGTGTTTTATAGATATATATATATATATCTTTATTTATATAGCACCATAAGTGTAGTCTTCACAAAGACAATACAGTACAGGTAATTATAATACAATAAGGCCAGCAAAGTCAGACAATAGAAAGGAAATCCCTTCCCCAGAGAGCTTACAATCTAAGCGTTATGATGGGAGAGTTACAGAAACAGCAGGAGTTGGAATAAGTGCAGTAGGTGGCAGTGCTTGGCCACAATGGTTGGTAGGAGTGACTGAGTGCGGGACAGTAGCCATGAGTCCAGGCTATTGGGATGCTTCTTTTGTGATGTGAGTTTTAAAGCAGCAGTTCAAGCAATATCCTATGTGTTTTTTTGTTTTTTTTTTAAATAAATCAGTTCTGTACTATGAGAAAATACTTGTAGCATTTAAAAAAAATGTTTTAAAGACATTTTTAATGTTCTAATGTAGGAAGCATTTCCATAGTGACAGCCCCCTTCCCCTTCTGATAGGGTTAGGCTCTTGTGCCCGCCCTCTCTTTAGCAGTGCACTAATTGTATCTAGTAACTGCCCAGTCAATCCTATTCCAGAACTACATTGCCCACAATGCTGTGCAAGAACTGAATTAAATAACCGATTTATTACAGGAGAACAGATCGATCTGCAGCTTAGATAATCACTTGTCAGTGTGCAGATTGTATTGATGCACATATTGAATTATTTTTTTAAACGGCAGCTTGAACTGCAGCTTTAAGTATGAGACCGTCAAATTGTGTTCAGTGGGTTATTATTGGGTCAGGGATTAGCCCGATGGGAATAGCTACAAACCCAGGTTATCGCTTCTTTATATCTCCTAATTTCACAAACATTTTAAATGTTAGCCCAAAAATGATCTGGTAGTTAAGTCCGGGTAAACGCACTTAAATGGGTATTAACTGCTATTGACTTGAATGGCAGTGACTGGCTTTTTTGGTTGGCCTTTTAGATGCTGCAATTTTCGCACTGTTCTGGTAAAATTGGCGGAATAAGACAGTTTGAGCAATTTGCCATTTGTGAAAACTTAAGGCAATCCACGCTGGCAATTTCTTTTTATTTATTTTTTACAATGGATTGAAGCAGGGGGTCTCTGGAGCTGAACCCCAATAATTTCAGCTCCGGGGACAGCCTGGTTCCGGAGACACTTACCTCTGTAAGGGGGGCCTGTAGTCGCTCGGCTAGCAAGGTTCATGTAATGGCGGAGTTTCAAAGCTTTGCGGGCCAATAGGAAGCTGTGACATCATCAGGTATGGCGTGACGCGGCTGCTTTAATCTTTGTAGAGATACCGATACCCCCTTTGGAGGTCTGTATCTCGGGAAGTAGGGGGTCCCCGGGACCCGAAATTAATGGGGTTCAGCTCCAGACACCCTGCTTCAACCCTATATTTAAATAATTTAAAAAAAAACTGATTAAAAAAAAACAAACATGAATGGCTGCTTTAATGAAAACACATTTTCCAAAAATTACTGTAGCAAACCCCATGTGAAGACACTTGCATATCTCCAGTAATAACCGCGGCAATTTAATATGATCTTGCATATTCATGCTTTGATAGTAGCTCAAAATATAGAAAGTTAACCAGCACTTTCCCCCAGTCCCACCTTTTCTTACAGGAGGCAAAGCAGGACGTACATTTTTAGCTTTGGGGACCCCTTGGTTGCCGAGATACATACCAGTAAAATCCCTTTTCAGCTGTTCTATTATTTCTACGTGCAGGACTATCATTTTTCATATATGTTTATATATATATATATATATTTATATATATATATATATACAGTGTTCGACAAATCACCCAAAAATCTACTCGCCCAACCAAAAAATCTACTCGCCACCTAGTCCCGCCCCCAACCCCGCCCCCAACCCCGCCCCCAACCCCGCTTTAAAATAAAACATATGAATAAAATCCATTTAAATGACAAATATATTTATTGTATTACATTATACTACAATTAGCCCTTGTTACGTGTGTGTGTGTCTGTGTAACTGTCGATCTAGAAATAAAAGCCAGGTGTGAATGACTTGTTTCCTGAACCCCTTAATCAGTGTCTGGATGCCCCCGGTTCACAATATCTAAGGCCCGGGCCATAGAGGGGTGAGGAGAGCGGAGGCGCGCTAACGCTGAGGCTCGCCTGCTTCAGTCAGCGAGATTGCACGGACTTGCAGGCGAGCCAGCGTGCGCGAAGGGAGCCGGGGGAGGTGGTTGGAGGCGGGGCTGGGCCAATCGCCCGCGACGCACTGACGTCAATGTCACGGCGCCGACGTCACGGCGCCGTGACGTTGACGCTGCTGTGCAGTGATTGGAGGTTTTCAGCCGACAGCGCGCTGAAAAACAGCTTGGCGCTCGGCTGAAAACTCCAAAGCCTGAGCACGCCTGCGGACGCTCGCATGAGCCCCCTCTCAAGGCATTCTCATTGAGGATGCAGGGGCTCAGCGCGGAGCGTCCGCACGCCTCAGCACGGCTGGTCCATCTATGGACGCAGCCTAAAGCAGAAATCCCGCCTGGGATCTTACCTGATCCGCAGTCCCTCAATGTCCAGGTACCCTCATTCCAGCAATGTTATACATTGAGGGGATGTGTTCCCTACCTGTCTTCTGGGTTAGGGGGGGTTCCGATGTCTTCCGTGTGAAGCTTGAGTCAGATCTGGAAGAAAGCAGAATAGGTTATTTCGGTGTAGTATAGGGCAGTTAAGATATATAGGGTAAATAAGAGATCCAGAAACAGAGTGAGAGACAGACACAGGGAGAGGGTGAGAGAGAGAGAGAGAGAGAGAGAGAGGGGGTGACAGAGAGAGAGAGAGAGGGGGTGAGAGAGAGAGAGAGGGGGTGAGAGAGAGAGGGGGTGAGAGAGAGAGAGAGGGTGAGAGAGAGAGATTGGGTGAGAGAGGGGGTGAGAGAGAGAGAGAGGGGGTGAGAGAGAGAGGGGGGGTGAGAGAGAGGGTGAGAGAGAGAGAGACAGGGGGCGAGAGACGGGGGGTGACGGGGTGATTGGGTGGGGTGACGGGGTGATTGGGTGGGGTGACGGGGTGATTGGGTGGGGTGACGGGGGGACTGGGTGGGGTGACGGGGGGACTGGGTGGGGTGACGGGGTGACTGGGTGGGGTGACGGGGTGATTGGGTGGGGTGACGGGGTGATTGGGTGGGGTGATTGGGGGTGGGGTGATTGGGGGTTGGGGTGATGTGACACTTCTGGTATCCTACACACACTCTCCCACGCACACACACTCTCCCACACACTATACACACACACATCCATATACACACACACCCATATACACACACACACACACCCATATACACACACACACACACACACACACACACACACACACACACACACACACACACACACACACACACACACACACACACACACACACACACACACACACACACACACACACACACACACAGACCCATATACACACACACAGACCTATATACACACACACACAGACCCATACACACACACACAGACCCATATACACACACACAGACCCATATACACACACACACAGACCCATATACACACACACACCCATACACACACCCCCATACACACACACACACACACACACACACCCAGACCCATATACACTCATATACACACACACGCACAGACCCATATAAACACACACCCAGACCCATACACACACACCCACACACACACCCACACACACACACACACACACACACACACACACACACACACACACACACACACACACACACACACACACACACACACACACACACACACACACACACACACACACACACACACACCCATACACACATACACACACACACACCCATATACACACACACACCCCCATATACACACACCCCCATATACACACACACACACACACACACACACACACACACACACACACACACACACACCCATATACACACACCCCCATATACACACACACACACCCATACACACACACCCATATACACACACACACACACACACACACACACACACACACACACCCATATACACACACACCCCCATATACACACACACCCCCATATACACACACACACCCATATACACACACACACCCATATACACACACACACACCCATATACACACACACACACACACACACACACATACACACACACCCGACAGGGGTAAGAAGAGGAAAGGCCGCGCGACCGAGCACCACAAACCCCCCTCCCCCCCGACCATCTCCCGGCCTGTTCGGGCAGCCACGGGACCGTGGGGAAGCGGAGACCAAGGAGGTAGAGGGGAACACCCCCGCTACCATCTCCAGCCCCGCGCGGGACCGGGGAAAGAAGGAGGGGAACACCCCCACTACCATCACTCGCGGCGCGAGTATCGGGGGAAGCGGAAAGTGGCGCGGGACCGGTGTGAGAAGGGGGGGGACACCCCCACTACCATCACTCGCGGCGCGAGTATCGGGGGAAGCCGGAAGCGGCGCGGGACCGGGGAGAGAAGGGGGGGCACCCCCACTACCATCACTCGCGGCGCGAGTATCGGGGGAAGCCGGAAGCGGCACCGGGGAGAGAAGGGGGGGGGCACCCCCACTACCATCATTGGCCCGGCGGCGCGAATATAGAGGGAAGCGGCGCGGGACCGGGGAGAGAAGGGGGGGACACCCCCACTACCATCACTCGCCCCGCGGCGTGAGTATCGGGGGAAGCCGGAAGCGGCACTGGGGAGAGAAGGGGGGGGGGCACCCCCACTACCATTATTGGCCCGGCGGCGCGAGTATCGAGGGAAGCGGCGCGGGACCGGGGAGAGAAGGGGGGGACACCCCCACTACCATCACTCGACCCGCGGCGCGAGTATCGGGGGGTGGGGGGGGAGGAAGCGGGGAAACACCTTGGCTCGCAGGGAAAGAGCAGAGGGGCCGGAGGATTGGAGAGTACTTACTCTGCAACATAACTCCGGCCAGAAAGAATGGCCGCTCGTTGGGGGCGGGCTCATATAGAGCCTGGCCGCGCGCCCACAATGCCTGGGAGCGCGCGCCAATCAGCGTTTTTTTTTTTTTCAGGCAGCACGAGCGGGGAAAATTTTAGCGCGAGTGGGGGAATTAAAAAAAAAAACACGTGTGCTGCTTGGGCCAATATTTACTCGCCCAGGGATTAAATCCACCCGCCCCGCTTTTTGCAATGGTTTTGTAGTTGCTATGGGTATGCCAGGATTGTCGTTGAGTCCCCTCCAAAAACAAATTGGTTCAGTTGATCTGTTCTGGAGGACTATAAATAGTCATAATAGCAAACATCAGTGAATGCTGCTGCCATGTCTAATTTCCTGAATGAGCCCTGCGCATTAGTTGCGCAGTTTTTTACGTCAGCGTCATACCGTGGGTAAGTAAAGGGGTGGTGTCTTTGCAGTCTGTTTTTCCAATGGGTTTATTGTTTTGCAACATGATGACATGAGCATAGTCCTCCTGTAATTGAAGTGAGTGTGCAGGGGAAGGCGTGCTCGCCTGGCAGGACTTTGGCTGAGATGTGTGACCTCACCCTTGTAAACGTGCGAGATTGACTTTCTCACAGAGCTGCGTCTCCCACTATGCAGCTGTTTGTTTGTGAGCTTAGTCACCACAGACATTGCTCGGTGAGAATGTTCTGTCATTGTATGTGGCTGTAAGTAGTGACGGTTCTAAAATCAATAAAAAAAAAACCATCATGTTAATTTGACAATGCACCGAATACATTATTCTTTATTGTGTTCTATGGAAAAGCTGTGTTTGTACATCAACGGTCAGTGAACCCGCTTCCCAGTACTGGAGAAGCGTTTAGCTCCATTCAAATGAATGAGACTAAATTCTTCTCCGGGGGGCAGGAAAGCAGAACACAACCTACTGAATAAGGGCCATTGTAACCAGGACTCATACAGTTGTAGTTGTGTGTAAGTGAAACCAGTTGCCATATCCCTTAGCATTTTACATTACAACCACACCAACCATTTAAAACAACAGCGGAATTATACAGCACATATATAACAGCACTGTGAGAGGTAAAATGCAGGGAATTCTTGACTCAGTCCTTGGTGTCAGGATCGGAGCTGAACTCCGCCCCGCGGACGCGTGCAGGGCTCCCTCCGCGTCGCACTGCCGGGAGGCAGAACTCTGCAGGGATACACTTTGTGCTCCGCTCCCGCGACGCATGCTTGAGGGACAGGCTTCTTGATGACACGGGCAGCGCGTGAGGCCGCGCTGTAAGTAATCATGTTGAGATTAATCTCGGCTGCTCCTCACCTGCGCACATCCCGTTTCCTCCTATCAGCACACAGCTTATGTCTAATGACCTCCCTCCATTGGGTCCTGGCCCTTTATATGCTCAGTCAGCCCCTAGGCACTTGGCTGAGCATAAACTCATGTTTATGTACCTGTGCTTGCTAATCTGTTCGTTGCAGTTGCTGTGCCTTGCCTTTTCGCTGTGACCTCAGCTCATACCTGAACTTCTGCCTTCTTGGACCTCGGATAGCTTCTGGATTCCCTCTCTCCTCGACTTCGGCTACGGATTACGACTACTCTCCACTCTCCAACCCCTGACTACGGCAAGTACCCTGACCTACAAGAGCTCTCCTACCCTGACCCGCCTACACAACACTGACGCTGCAATCCGGACTCGGTCTCGCGGTTGTAGGTCGGTGGTTATCTACATTCCCACATCAGCCCCGCTGGTCTTGCCCAGTTTGTGGTGAGCACACGTGACACTTAGAAGCTGGGGAACGTAAGACAATGTTGGAGCACCGTTACCACAAAGAGAAATATATCTTCATCTTGCATCAATTTTTCACGAGTTTATTATTGGAAGAGTGTGAAGCATGTCCAATAATGGGATGTATCAAATTCTACATTCAGTTCCTCATTTGTTCTTGCTTTAGAACGTGTGCAAGGTTTTAGGTGGTGTACATCACCCTTTCATATATGGAAACAAACAGGAGCAGAAAGACGTGCAGTGCGACAAAGCCCACTTTTTGATACTTCCCACCCAAAGTGGTATGTGTGAGGTATTTACAGACAGTAGGATTAAATGGAATTATATTGGGTGTCTCAGTGGGTAGCTAAGTGCATTAAGTCGCAGACCGGTTTAGTACTTTTTTTTACACACCTTCATTTGTTCTTTGGGAACTGAGTTTTCAGTGAAGCCCTGGAAACTGGCGAGTGAAATGGGTCGATTTTTGTTTAACCCCTTCCCGCCATATTTTTATTTTATTAACGAGTCGGAAGCAGGAGGTCCCCAGAGCTGAACCACATTTATTTCAGCTCGGGGACTCCATAGTATCCGAGATACATACCGTTAAAGGCGGCGTCAGTACCAACCCCTACGGGGTCTCTGCCGCGTGACGCGGTCCAATGGCGTTATCCCATGCGGCTTCCTTGGTTGCGTGACGCAGAGAGTTTTAAATACATGGAAGTGCTGGCACTGCCTTTCCCGATACATATCTCGGGAACCAGGAGTCTCTGGTGCTGAAATGAATGCGGTTCGCCTCTGGAGACCCCCAGCTTCCCACCTATGTAAATAAAGAGACACTTAGGGAACTAGGCTTCCAGTTCCAGAATAACAGCCATGGCGGCCAGAATGGGGAAATCCTAGACCAGAATAAGGGATTAGAATTGAGTAGTAAGACTAGGAGAGTATAAAGCAGCGATGTGCAAAGTGAGGGCCGCAGGATTTTTTTTGGGGGGGGGGGGGAGGCGCGGGCTGTTGCAGAGGCCCCCGCGCTTTCCCCCATGGCATTTAAATTAAATGCCGGGGGATCGCGCGAGGCCTCTGCAACCTGAACTTACCGTGATTCTGAAGGCTGCTGTGACGTGTCGCCATGGCAACGCGCGTCAAATAACGCCGCGGAGTGACGTCACACGCACGTCTTCATGACAACGGGGTCACGTGCCCCCGCGGCGTCAAATGATGCTGCAGAGTAAGGTAAGGGGGGCGCGAGAGCTAGTGGGAGCTGGCAGGGGGGCGCAGTGCCAAAAGTTTGCACTCCCCTGGTATAAAGGTTTGGTAGTAAGAATAGCAATACTGCACGAATGCTGCATTTCAAGCCAGCATATTTAATATTAAAGTACCCTGCTTTACACGTGTTGCAGTAATGCAAAGGACTAATAATAAATTGTGTGTAGGTGTATAGTAATTCTCTCTCCTCCCCCCTTCTCTTTTACCCATACCCCCACCTCTCCCCCCATACCCCCACCTCTCTCCCATCCTCCCCTTTCTGTTTCCCGTCCTTCACTCTTCCCTCTTCCACTTTTCCTTATCTCTATATCTCCCCCACCTTCCCCTTATCTCTCTCCACCCCACCTTCTCTCTCCCCCTTGTTTAAATGGAAGATAGATTAAGCTGCTATTCTTTCCCCACCTTCTCTCCATCCCTCTCCCCCTGTCCACCCCCCCCTGCTTCTCTCCACCACATCTTTCCTTTAATACCTTATGATGTCACCAACTCTTTCTGCCCCTCCCTTCTCCACCATTCTTGCTTTCTCCTTTCGTGTCCACGGACTTCCTCTTTTTCTTTCTTCATCTGCTTTCTGTCTAAGCTATTTAACTCTGACTCTCTCTATCTGCCACCAGGCGATGTGCATTATCATGTCACGTGCCAGGTACATCGCCTACCAGGTACAACACCCACTGGATTTTATATATAGAAAATGTTAATTCCTAGAATTAATGTGTTTAAATTTAAAAAAAAAACAACACAAGGTGCACACCCCTAGCGTATGCATGCAAAGTTTCCAATCTCTAGGTTTCATGGCCTTGGAGCTATGGCTCTGACAGATGCACAGGCTGTTTTATCATTATGTGTGTATGTATGTATGTCTTTATTTATATAGCGCCATTAATGTACATAGCGCTTCACAGCAGTAATACGCGTGACAATCATATAAATAACAAATAATGCAAATAACAGATCATGAAAATAAGTGCTTCAGACATAAAAGTAACATTTAGCAAAAAGGAGTACCTGCTCCGAAGAGCTTACAATCTAATTGGTAGGTAGGAAGAACGTACAGAGACAGTAGGAGGGTGTTCTGGTAAGTGCGTCTGCAGGGGGCCAAGGTTAATGTATCAGGTGTATAGTGCTATCCACAGAGCTACTCATATGCTTTTTTAAGCAGGTGGGTCTTAAAGGTGGCTAGAGAGGGTGCTAGTCGGGTATTGAGGGGAAGGGCATTCCAGAAGTGTGGGGCAGTCAGTGAGAAAGGTTTAAGGCGGGAGAGCGCTTTAGATACAAAGGGGGTAGAGAGAAGACATCCTTGAGCAGAACACAAGAGTCGGGATGGTGAGAAATTAGGGCTGAGATATAAGTAGGAGTAGAAGAGTGTAAAGCTTTAAAAGTAAGGAGAATTATTATATAGATATACCGTTCTAAGTATCTTTCATTGATATGTCATCGCTGCAGAATGTAAACTGTTACTGTTATACGGTAGTGAGATTTGTATCGTACACACTGTTATTGCACATTGTCATATAGTTTATTTTGGGTATTAGCCAGTAGTTCTTAAGCTGTGATCCACCAAGCCTTTCAACATTCACTTCTTCAGGCAGCTCTCTCCTGCAAAATGTACATTTCCTATCTCTAGCACAGGCAGAATTTTAGATAAAGATCCAGCACTTTGGGGAATACGTGTTATGTATGTATTGTGATACCAGCACTGGCATCTAGGTGCTGGAAAGAGTTATCCTCCCTGGAGTTGTCAAGAACACCTGAAATCTAATTAATCAGCCTGGGCTGAACTGTATTGTATTGTATGTCTTTATTTATATAGCGCCATTAATGTACATAGCGCTTCACAGTAGTAATACATGTGGTAATCAAATAAATAACAAATAATATAAATAACAGATCATGGGAATAAGTGATCCAGACATAAAAGTAACATTAAGGAAGAGGAGTCCCTGCTCCGAGGAGCTTACAGTCTAATTGGTAGGTAGGGAGAACGTACAGAGACAGTAGGAGGGAGTTCTGGTAAGTGCATCTGCAGGGGGCCAAGCTTTATGTATCATGTATTCAGAATATCCACAGTGCTATTCATATGCTTGTTTAAGCAAGTGTGTCTTAAGGTGGGTCTTAAAGGTGGATAGAGAGGGTGCAAGTCGGGTACTGAGGGGAAGGGCATTCCAGAGGTGTGGGGCAGTCAGTGAAAAAGGTTTAAGGCGGGAGAGGGCTTTAGATACAAAGGGGGTAGAAAGAAGACATCCTTGAGAAGAACGCAAGAGTCTGGATGGTGCATAAAGAGAAATTAGGCTGAGATGTAAGGAGGGGCAGAAGAGTGTAAAGCTTTAAAAGTGAGGAGAAGAATGGAGTGTGAGATGCGGGATTTGATCGGAAGCCAGGAGAGGGATTTCATGGACGGGAGACGCGGAGACAGATCTAGGAAAGAGTAGAGTGAACTCCTGAAAAACAAGGAAGCAGCAAGGCACAGAGAGACAGTTTTCCCCAGAGAATGGGGGGGGGGGGGGAGACAGAGGAGCTCCCCAGCTACCAGGAGCTGGTTAAAGAAGCTTGCAGAGCGTGAGAGACACTGCTGAGAGAGCTGTGCTGAAGCAGTGATGGCTGGTTACAGAGGAACACAGAAGTTTCCCTGAGCTCCCGTGGGGTTAAATCCCAAAGAGAAGAAGAGGATGATAGACTGTGCTGAAGCAGGGACATCGCCAGATGGACTAAGATAAGCAAGACCCTTTCTATTGTTTACAAAGACTGTGCTGTTACTGTATTGCTTATGCCAGGGCATGTTTTGGGCTGACAACCGGCTTAGCTGGCAGCCCTGATAGTAAGGGGCTGAGAAGTCGGTTAGTTCACTGAATAGGGATAGGATTTTATTTGGTTTTCTTAAAGGGACGGTGGGCCTATTCGTATTATTTATCCCTGTAAATAAACCCCAAGTATAGAGAAATACAGCGTTTCCTGCCTCATTTGGGATAAAAGAGACTGCAATGTGGTGTCGGCATCACAGTATGTATGTATGTATATCTTTATCTATATAGCACCTTCCGGGTACATAGCGCTTTACAATACACGTGACATCATATTCTAACGCAATGGGAATAAGAGCTTCAGATAAAACAATAGGAAAAGGAGTCCCTGCCCCGAAGAGCTTACAGTCCTAAATTATTGACAGGGCTCGACAAATAACCTCGCCCGCCCGTGCCAAGTTGATATTACCAGCTGGCGAGTGGGTCAGGGCAGCAGAGGCGCAAGATGGCAGACGACGGTGGTGGAAGAGGACTGAGGACCATGTGAGCGGGGCAGGGCAGCCGGTGAAGAGCACGCCCCAGAGGTCCGACCCGGAAGTCTTTACTGACTTCCGGTGTCTGCCGGTGATACATCGCAGCTCCTCCCTGGCCGTTCTTCTGTGCCACCCTGCTAACATGGTCCTCAGTATTCTTCCACCGCCACTGTCCTCATCCTCTGCTGCCCTGCACCACCGAAGCTAGGTAAGTGAGAGGAAAAGAAGGGGGGGGGGGGTGAGAGCAAGAGAAGGAGGGGGTGAGAGCAAGAGAAGGAGGTGGGTGAGAGCAAGAGAAGGAGGGGGGTGAGAGCAAGAAAAGGAGGTGGGTGAGAGCAAGAGAAGGAGGTGGGTGAGACAAGAGGAGGAGGGGGTGAGAGCAAGAGGAGAGGAGTGAGAGCAAGAGAAGGAGGTGGGTGAGAGCGCAAGAAAAGGAGAGGGGTGAGAGCAAGAGAAGGAGGGGGGTGAGAGCAAGAGAAGGAGGGGGGTGAGACAAGAGGAGAGGGGTGAGAGCAAGAGAAGGAGGTGCGTGAGAGCAAGAAAAGGAGGGGGGTGAGAGCAAGAGAAGGAGGGGGGTGAGAGCAAGAAAAGGAGAGGGGTGAGACAAGAGGAGAGGGGTGAGAGCAAGAGAAGGAGGGGGGTGAGAGCAAGAGAAGGAGGGGGTGAGAGCAAGAGAAGGAGGGGGTGAGAGGAGGAGAAGGAGGGGGGTGAGAGCAAGAGAAGGAGGGGTGAGAGGAGGAGAAGGAGAGGGGTGAGAGCAAGAGAAGGAGGGGGGTGAGAGCAAGAGAAGGAGAGGGGTGAGAGCAAGAGAAGGAGGGGGTGAGAGCAAGAAAAGGAGGGGGTGAGAGCGCAAGAGAAGGAGGGGGTGAGAGCAAGAAAAGGAGGGGGGTGAGAGCGCAAGAGAAGGAGGGGTTGAGAGCAAGAGGAGGAGGGGGGTGAGAGAGCAAGAGAAGGAGGGGTTGAGAGAAAGAGGAGGAGGGGGTGAGAGCGCAAGAGAAGGAGGGGGGTGAGAGCAAGAAAAGGAGGGGGGTGAGAGCAAGAGAAGGAGGGGGGTGAGAGCAAGAAAAGGAGAGGGGTGAGACAAGAGGAGAGGGGTGAGAGCAAGAGAAGGAGGGGGGTGAGAGCAAGAGAAGGAGGGGGTGAGAGCAAGAGAAGGAGGGGGTGAGAGGAGGAGAAGGAGGGGGGTGAGAGCAAGAGAAGGAGGGGTGAGAGGAGGAGAAGGAGAGGGGTGAGAGCAAGAGAAGGAGGGGGGTGAGAGCAAGAGAAGGAGAGGGGTGAGAGCAAGAGAAGGAGGGGGTGAGAGCAAGAAAAGGAGGGGGTGAGAGCGCAAGAGAAGGAGGGGGTGAGAGCAAGAAAAGGAGGGGGGTGAGAGCGCAAGAGAAGGAGGGGTTGAGAGCAAGAGGAGGAGGGGGGTGAGAGAGCAAGAGAAGGAGGGTTGAGAGAAAGAGGAGGAGGGGGTGAGAGCGCAAGAGAAGGAGGGGTGTGAGAGCGCAAGAGAAGGAGGGGGTGAGAGCGCAAGAGAAGGAGGGGGTGAGAGCGCAAGAGAAGGAGGGGGGTGAGAGCAAGAGAAGGAGGGGGTGAGAGCGCAAGAGAAGGAGGTGGTGAGAGAGCAAGAGGAGGAGGAGGGGGGCAAGAGCAAGAGGAGGAGGGGTGAGAACAAGAGGAGGAGGGGTGAGAACAAGAGTTGGAGGGGGTGAGAGCAAGAGAAGGAGAGGGGTGAGAGCAAGAGAAGGAGAGGGGTGAGAGCAAGAGAAGGAGAGGGGTGAGAGCAAGCAAAGGAGAGGGGTGAGAGCAAGAGAAGGAGGGGGGTGAGAGGAGGAGGAGGGGGGTGAGAGGAGGAGGAGGGGGGTGAGAGGAGGAGGAGGGGGTGAGAGGAGGAGGAGGGGGCTGAGAGCAAGAGGAGGAGGAGGGGGGTGAAAGCAAGAGGAGGAGGGGGGTGAGAGCAAGAGGAGGAGGAGGGGGTGAGAGCAGGAGGAGGGGGAGGGGGGTGAGAGCAGGAGGAGGGGGAGGGGGGTGAGAGCAGGAGGAGGGGGAGGGGGCGAGAGCAGGAGGAGGGGGTGAGAGGAGGGGGAGGGGGGTGAGAGCAGGAGGAGGGGGAGGGGGCGAGAGCCGGAGGAGGGGGTGAGAGCAAGAGTAGGAGGAGGGGTGAGAGCAAGAGATGGAGGGGGGTGAGAGCAAGAGATGGAGGGGGGTGAGAGCAAGAGAAGGAGGGGGTGAGAGCAAGAGATGGAGGGGGGTGAGAGCAAGAGATGTAGGGGGTTGAGAGCAAGAGATGGAGGGGGGTGAGAGCAAGAGATGGAGGGGGGTGAGAGCAAAAGATGGAGGGGGTGAGAGCAAGAGATGGGGGGGGGTGAGAGCAAGAGATGGAGGGGGTGAGAGCAAGAGAAGGAGGGGGTGAGAGCAAGAGAAGGAGGGAGTGAGAGCAAGACAAGGAGGGTGTGAGAGCAAGAGAAGGAGGGGGTGAGAGGAGGAGGAGGAGGGTGAGAGGAGGAGGAGGGGGGTGAGAGGAGGAAGAGGGGGTGAGAGCAAGAGGAGGATGGGGTGAGAGCAGGAGGAGGAGGAGGGGGGTGAGAGCAAGAGGAGGGTGAGAGAGTAAGAGAAGGAGGGGGTGAGAGCAAGAGAAGGAGGGGATGAGAGAGTAAGAGGAGGGGGTGAGAGGAAGTGGAAACGGAGGGGGGTGAGGGGGGCAAATGCTCAGTCACGTTTTCGCCCTTGTACAGTGGTCCCTACTTGGATGCTTAACATTGAAGAGGTTTGCGGTATGGAAAAGTCTGAGAACCCACCGTTCTCAGCTACAGCAAATGAAACCCCATATTTTACTCACATATAGAGCTTCAACCTTCCCCTTGATGTCTCTAAACGTTTAACCCTCCGGTCTTCAAGACCACCCCCACCCCCCAACAGGTCAGATTTTCAGGATATCCCTGCTTCAGCAAAGGTGGCTCAATCAGTCCCTGCTTCAGCCCAGCTCAAACTTTGTCTGAGCCTCTGATTGAGCCACCTGTGCTGAAGCAGGGATATACTGCAAACCTGTCCTGGTGGGGGGGGGGGGGGGCTTGAGGACTGGCGTTGAGCCCCCCGGCCCTGACTGATTGGTGGGGGGCTATTTTTCTCTCCCGTTCTCCAATTAGACACATGCATCTCCGCCACCAACCCACTTGTACCACAGGGAAGGATTAATAGGACTATAGCTAATGAAGGAAACAATGATCCATCATTGCAATCATCCTCTCTTCTGTGTGATGAATGTATAAATGGAGCCCCCCCCCCCATCCCCCCGCTGCGTTAAATGTACAGTTTTAAGTGCTCGCTGTGCGCTTCGTGCGCTTCTGCTCTTAGGAAGAGATACTGAATAATACACATGCTCTCCCCGGGGATTCTGACATTTCAGGTACTTTATGATTTGAAGAGGCTATGGAGGTTGTCTTCGTTATATAGAATTTCCTACACATCGCTAAAAAATTGCTAACCCTGCTGAAGGAAAATAGTAATGATTTTTTTTTTAACTATTATTATTATATAGCACTATATATATATAGTGCTGTACCTGTTGGCACAGTGTATCCTTGCCCTGGAGAACTTACGATCTTTTTTGGTGCTTTAGACCTGGAGATGTAGCAACTTGCCCACTTTCACCTACTTCAAAGGTAGCAGCAGCAATACGTGAGAAAGCGTCTATGTGTTTTACATATATCTGTTTTGTAGTATTAGGCCGGTAATATAGTGGGCCAGTTATAGTTGGCTGCGGTTGGGCAGCCATTGTATACTAGGGCCTCACACACGGCAGTGAGCGTGGAGCCGGGCGATAAGGGAGCAGACTCCGAAAAGTAAGTATTCGCGCCGCTACCACAGTGTGTGTGTGTGTGTGTGTGTGTGTGTGTGTGTGTGTGTGTGTGTGTGTGTGTGTGTGTCTGTGTGTGTGTGTGTCTGTGTGTGTGTGTGTGTGTGTGTGTCTGTGTGTGTGTGTGTGTGTGTGTGTGTGTGTGTGTGTGTGTGTGTGTGTGTGTGTGTGTGTGTGTGTGTGTGTGTGTGTGTGTGTGTGTGTGTGTGTGTGTGTGTGTCTGTGTGTGTGTCTGTGTGTGTGTGTGTATGTGTGTACAATATTAATAAATAATTTATTCTCACAGCATCTCTTTTTTTTATTTTTAATATACACACACACACATATACATACACACATACACATACACACATACACATACACACATACACATACACACATACACATACACACTGTGACATAGTCCAAAGATGTTAGGCAGCTTTCTGCCCCATTTTAGAGCAGAAAGTGCAGGAATAGTTACAAATGATCCGTTCCACAGCTTCCCATTAACTCAGGCAGCTGGATGGAAAATCCAGACCACAGATTACCATGGCTCTAGTTCTCCCTCACCTGCTCTTCTAATCACATGCACAGGTATTTAGAGCAGAGAGGTTTTGCATTTCTCTCTCTCTCTCCTTGGAGCCTGGAGGCTGGGGGTATCGCTGCTCCCCTGCATCCAGTATCGGGGTTGACGGCCCCTCCACGTATCACAGTACCAGAGGATTTGCCTGGACACGGGACCGAGTTCCCACCACGAACAGATAAGACCAAACAAATGTTTACTGCTGTTGCTAAAAGACTGTGCTGTATCTAAGTGACCCTAAATGAGAGAGCATTGTTTTAAGCTGGGGAACCAGGTTAGTTGGCCAGCAGCTGTTAGAGAGACTGATTCTATGTGTAGTTAGATCCCTGAAAGGGATAGGATTTTGTTTATATAATTTGGTTTCTTTTTACTTGAAATAACAGTGTGGGAAATACTGTAACAATGAAATGAGTGAACTGCTGAATGAAAGTATCTGAGTACCTCTAACCTACACATGTTAAAGCTGCAGTACCTTACTTGGATGAAAATAAAGCAGGCAGAAGCCTGAGTTAAGCAGCTTAATACTTTGCATGATCCTGTTTTTGTATTAAATAACCCTAGAAGACTGTGTCGGGAAGAACCCAGACAGACGTCAGCACTACAAAAGAGGGGCGTTTGTCACAACACATACACATACAGCTTCCCCAGTGACTGACACACACAGTACCTTCCAAGCCTGTCGCTCACAGTAACACGGACCGTACACACAAAACGTGTGGGTCTCGTGCACGAGTGTTCGCACAGGCGCGCGCGCACTCCCACTATATTACTGGCCTTAGATATTACTGTCTGCGTATGGGTTTTTTTTAAACTCAATGCCATTTTACATTTTTTTTTAATGTACTGATCATCCTTTTGGTTGCTACAGCAACCATATAGAAAGTCACATCCAATTCCTCTTTTGAAACAGGCCCTGACATGCACCTTTTTTTTAGCTCTGGCCTTTGGCAACAAAGTATCACAAACTGATCTGTTGCTGTGTTCCCAACAGTAGACTGTCTATTACTCTGAAAGCTGTAACAATAATGTTTTACACTCAGTAATGTAATGTTACGTATCAGCTGCAGCATTTCACAGACTGCAGCACAAAGTTAGAAAGCGGCCATTTTGTTAGGCACATAATCAGGATTTTTATAGATTTATAACAAGAGCACCAATCGATTGCCAGCTTAGGTAAGAATGTAGAATTATACATGGTCAAAGGCTTTACATACACAAATAAGAAAAAAATAAGGGGGGGGGGACTGTAAAGCATTACAGCTTTAACAAAATACTACTCCTTTAGCTGAACATGTATGTATGTATGTAATATATGGGCTGGGAGTGCCCCTGAGTACTCCTTGTGCCTGAAAAATTATATGTACAACGCTGCATATACTGTTAGCGCCATATAAGACAAAACTATTATTTTTATTATGTATAGAACAATGATTTGTGCAATCTTTCAGCAGCAAAGGGTTACATGGAGAATGATCTGGTATGTTGGGTCAGGCTCCTGGCAGGAATGGGTTAAATGGAGGACTCAAGGTTCCTGGCAGGAATGGGTTAACTGGAGAAGGACCCGAGGTTCCTGGCAGGAATGAGTTAACTGGAGCAGGACCCGAGGTTCCTGGCAGGAATGGGTTAACTGGAGCAGGACCTGAGGTTCCTGGCAGGAATGGGTTAACTGGAGCAGGAACCGAGGTTCCTGGCAGGAATGGGTTAACTGGAGCAGGAACCGAGGTTCCTGGCAGGAATGGGTTAACTGGAGAAGGACCCGAGGTTCCTGGTAGGAATGGGTTAACTGGAGAAGGACTCAAGGTTCCTGGCAGGAATGGGTTAACTGGAGCAGGACCCGAGGTTCCTGGCAGGAATGGGTTAACTGGAGCAGGACCCGAGGTTCCTGGCAGGAATGGGTTAACTGGAGAAGGACCCGAGGTTCCTGGCAGGAATGGGTTAACTGGAGAAGGACCCGAGGTTCCTGGCAGGAATGGGTTAACTGGAGCAGGACCCGAGGTTCCTGGTAGGAATGGGTTAACTGGAGCAGGACCCGAGGTTCCTGGCAGGAATGGGTTAACTGGAGCAGGACCCGAGGTTCCTGGCAGGAATGGGTTAACTGGAGCAGGACCCGAGGTTCCTGGCAGGAATGGGTTAACTGGAGCAGGACCCGAGGTTCCTGGCAGGAATGGGTTGGCTTGCCAAGTGTATGTTGGATTGTGTTCCTACTTGGCACTAGCAGGATCAGAAGTTTAAATAAAGATATATTTTAAGCACCGTCAGCTGCTGGCTTTGTGGGTATAATCATGATCTCAGGTCCAACGTAGTGTGCTGGGGCTGCACGCAGAACGCTTTACAGATCTAACTTTTTACATCTTTGACGTGTATATAATAAGTGCTTGCGGTGGCGAATAATGTTTTTACTATGTTGGTTTTTTCAAGATACGTTTGTCCCGTTCTCTTTTGTTTTGCTGCCAGGGAGGCCGGCAAAAGCAACTCCTCAGAGGGGCATTTCAGCAGCCTTACCTCTAACAGAAAGTATTACAACACTCCAACTGTTCCATATAAAAGAATTCTCTTACTATGTGTGAATTGCAATGTACACCTGGCCATTCCTGGAAATTAAATGACCTCAGTAAGATCTTTGAAAAATAAAGTATTTAATACCTATAGTACTTATCTATAAGGCAAACAATACCTATACACTGAGAAACAACAAGGGAGGGATAGGGAGTGATCACCGAACCATACTAATTGGGTTATTAAATAGATAAATCAGGTAATCGAATAGTGGGTGCAAACTGTGAACTGAAAAGTGAATCAGACAAAAGGGAAGGGAACACAAAGTGATTGTGCCCCTAAAAGAATTCACTAAACTGCACACCACTAAGTGTAAAAAATAACTTTTATTAAATTTTCTTAAAACATATATTACCGAAGAATTGTGTAACGTGAATTAAAAATAAATTAAATCAACAGTATCGAGCATCTATGTCATCAAATAGGTGTAATTAGACTATCCCAATTATCCAGCTAGTGATGGTGGGATATAGGAGGCATATGATGCTACAAGTCAGGGTGTAACCCCCTCTGGATCAGCTAACAGACCGGATGGTAAATGTGTGAAAGTCAGCCATGGCAAATAGGTAGTAATGGATGAATATCCAGTCCTCCTAGTGTGATGATATATTGTTCAACACCTCAGTGAACTCTTTATTAGTATAAGAGGTACATAAACTGTGAGTGAAAGTGCTGACACTCACAGCAGCAATATGGTGAATTCACAGCATATACACTGTAAAAACACATAGGACACTAGGTAAATACCAGCAGAACTCACTGACTAAAGACACTAGACTAAATTAGCCAAGTGTTAAGATCTGTACATACTGAAGCAGGATACTACAAACACTGCATTAAAAACAGCTCCAAGTAGGAGACTGACAACATTGCGCGTCCAACGCGCGTTTCCCTCCAGCAAAGGAGCTTCTTCAGGGACAAAATTTACTGGGGGGGAAAGAACTGAGCGTTTTTATACCCTGCCAGTGCCATGATTACAAAATCGATTGCTAACAGCTGTTGCGCATGCGCACCATGCACGTGCCCACAGCGGCACAATAAACTAACCAAATTCTGCTAAAAATAGACATTAGTGCGATATTGAGCACGGTACCTCAATAGTGCTGCTATTTGGGGCTTTCCTGATTGTTTTGGGAGCTTGTACAGCCGTTATATCCATTGCGACGCGAGTAACGAGTACTGCGCATGCGCAAGAACTTAGAAAATATTCAGTTCAGACTCATCTGCATTGTACATGCGCGAACCGGTCTCAAGTCGTCCAATGCGCAGAAGTGGGCTGATAGTTACAAACAGCCACACTGATGCTAGTAACGGCCACTAAAGCTAATGTAGAAGCATAATAAAAGATTAACCTGGCCTCAAACAAACTACAATTTTTTTTTATCTAGGAAACACCATATAATCCTTTTAAATTGCTTTTCCAATATACCATCCTCCTGTGAATAGGCATGAAATGAAAATGACCTTCTAAAGAGTGTAGCAAAGAGCCACAAGGGTCACCGGGAAATGATTTATATCTGCACAATATCAAATGAAGATTAAGTGCAGTGAGCTCCGATATAAAAGGAAACCTTCCCGAGAACGTCCGTGATATGCGGGTGCTCCAATTTACCAAGAATGTCTGGCTGAGCAACAAAAAAGGACGATAAGCTCAAAAAGAGCGCCCAGGAGAGCAGAATGTTACAAATGTACTTCAAGGGAGCGATTCATGACGTTTTTATTTTTTTAATCTTTTAACACGATTGAAGCAGGGGTTCTCTGGAGCTGAACCCCGTCAATTTCAGCTCCGGGACTGCCTGCTTCCGGAAATACTTACCGCTGTAGGGGGCGCCGGTAGCCGCTCCGGCAGAGCTAGCTGGGTTTTAAAGTTTAAATCTCCGGCATCACGTGGGCCAATAGGAAGCCGGACCTGATGATGTCACAGCTTCCCTGTGGCCTGTATGCTTTGAAACTCCGCCATAATGTGAACCCTGCTAGCCGAGCGTAGCAGCTACCAGCATCCCTGTGGCAGGACGGCCTGTAGCCGAGGTCAGGGAACAGTCCACACGTGTAGTTTCAGGATAAATGAAAACGTTCAGTGGCTTTATTTCTCCACATCAACATAACATGCGGGTACACTGTCCCTTTAAGTAAATAAATCCTGCTCCATGTTGGGAGAAAACTGACTAACACAGCAGTCCTAGCTAGCAGGCTGGCTGGCTAAATCATACCCAAACCGTAAGAGTCTTTTTAAGCAGTCATGCAAACAAATGAAAGAAATCTTACTTTGGCTGCCGTAAGTAGTGTGCTGTATCCTTCTGGCTAGCAGCACATCTATCCATGTGCTCTCATCCAAGACAGGCAGCTACTGCTGGTAACAAGATCCTTATCTACCTCAGCTGGCTCTCAGGTGTCAGCTTACATCATGATTAGCTAGCTTCCACCTGAGTTAACCCTTATGAGTGCTGGATGAAGCATTCAGACATATGTTTCCCAGGCATAACTGATAGGGGTTGACTTCCCCCTGTCACAATCCCCTACGGAGGTAAGCAACTCCAGACGCAGGGGGTCCCCTAAGCTGAAATGAATGGGGTTCAGTTTCAAAGACCCCCTGCTTCAAACCAAATTAAACGAAAAACCTCATGGATTGCCGCTTTAACAAAAGGCCGCCTACCTTTGCTCATGGCCAGCCTTTATAATCTTTCAACAAACTCTATTTCAGAAGCAAAAGCAAGGTTATATATCAGTCTCCGGGATGCAAAAATAGGGTCAAACATATTTGTATCATATTGGATGGGTTTATTTGATAAATCTGGTGCCCTGCTTTCGCCCCTGTTTTGCAGCCAGGAGACTTTAATAGACAACCCTCAAGCTGTTTATTTAATAGTGGGACAGTGGTTAACCCAATCCAATGTTCAAAATACAAAGCGCAGTATCAAATTGGTAGTTTTGGACCTGCTGATTGGGTGAGCTTGACACGGTTGAAATGGTCTGGTCAAAGGATTGAGCTATATGACCCATACTTATGAGTAGAAAAAAAATATAGAAAAAACATATAGTAATGAACTTACTGGTTTATGGTTTGACTCCCACTTAACATTCGGGATGCACATTGATACCCTGACAACCAAGACCTATGCCAAACTAGGGGTACTTTACAGGAACAAATCCTCCCTAAGTCTCCTGGTCAGAAAGCGTATTGCACAGCAGATGCTAATGCCAATTATTGACTATGGAGACATAGTATATGGCTCGGCTCCTCAAACCCACCTTAGCAAACTTGACACCCTCTACAATTCAATTTGTCGTTTTGTTCTCCAATGCAACTACAACACACATCACTGCGAAATGCTCAAAGAACTAGATTGGCCATCACTAGAGTCTAGGCGCAAAGTTCACCTTTCCTGTCTCACCCTCAAATACTTTCTGGGCAAGCTACCCAGCTACCTGAACAAGCTCCTCACCCCTACCACATGCAGCACCTATCACCTGAGATCAGACTCCAAAAGACTATTCATGGTCCCAAGGCTCAACAAAGTATGCGGACGATCCTCCTTCTCCTTCCGTGCACCCCAAAACTGGAACAACCTACCAGAAACTCTCGCATCCACCACCAGTTTAAGTTCTTTCAAATCTAAGGCTGTCTCACATTTTAATCTGGTCTGTAACTGTTTCATACGCCCATAATATATATTTTCTTTAACTGTGCATGCAATGTCTTGTATATAATGTATACCCTGTTCATTTATGTAACTGTATTTGTAACCATGTATTATTTGTCTTAACTCTGTGCCTAGGACATACTTGAAAACGAGAGGTAACTCTCAATGTATTACTTCCTGGTAAAATATTTTATAAATGAATAAATAAAATACGTGCTCCTGTGAAACCAATTTCTACCCATATGTGAGAGATGCGGGACGCACCAGGCCTCACTTGCATTGGGACATTTAGCCACCACCGTTTTGCCTGCGATAGGCACTAAATTGGCCTCAGCCAGAGACGCCATGTTACAAATGCCTCTGCATGTCGCCCCCAACGCCATTTATTTATTTTTTAATTCTTTATTTATTATCCACTTTTTTATAACGGTAAACATACAACACAATATAATACACTACAAAACCATACATTAAAATACAATACAACATAAAAATCATATTATACATATGTATATTTAGATTATTAAATGATAAATACAAACAATAATGAAACAAAAACAAAAGAAAAAATTTGATTCAAATAAAATCTAAAAACAAGTCCACCTCGTGTTTAATAAACCCATTTATCCCTCTTGTTCCCATTTTGGCAGATGATTCCTCTCTCCTGTCTTTTCACACTACTCTGTTGCCAGTGAACTCTGACCATGGCCGCCAGAGAAGTTCATATTTTAACCTTATATCAGTGTGTTGCAGGGTACATGCAACCACACGCAGGGTTTCTTGATAAGGCTTATTTATTGAGCCTTAAAAAATACAGCACACAACAACAAAACAGTTTCTTTTCAGCATACAAAAACAAAACAGCTTCTCAAACATGTATTTTGAAGACAGACCTTATAGCAATGATCTTACTTCAGCGTTTCAGTACTACCTCTTGACCAGCCAGCCTGCATGTGTGTACAGTCTGGGGGTTTTAAAACACCTTGATGAGGCAGCTGGGATCAGACTAATCAACTCAGCTGAAAGTCAACCTCCTCACTGCTGCACTACAGATAAGTCTGCCAGGCAAAGGGCTGGTGTTGTTTATTCACCCTGTCACATTCCTCCCGTTAGTGTGTGGCTGGGGCCACGCACGGCTGAAGCCCGACCATCCACCCCTTCTCTAGAGAAGAAATCAGCATTCACATTTTCTTTTCCAGGTCTGTGCTGAATCTCAAACGAGAAGGGTTGGAGGGCCATATACCACCTGGTCAACCTAGCATTAGAGTCTTTCATAGTATTTAACCACTTCAATGGAGCATGGTCTGTTACCATCGTGAAATGGACTCCCGCCAGGTAATGCCTCCAGGCCTCAATTGCCCACTTTACTGCGAGGCACTCCTTCTCAATTACTGAGTAGTTTTTTTCCCTTGGGAACAATTTCCTACTCAGAAAAAGGATCGGATGTTCCACTCCCTCAAACTGTTGTGAGAGCACTGCCCCTAGCCCTATCTCTGAGGCATCAGTTTGCACAATAAAAGGCTTATCGAAAGTTAGAAGGAGGCTTATCCCTCCCAAACCTACAAAAGTACTACAGAGCTGCACAACTAGGGCAACTAGTTAGCTGGCATTCAAACCCAACCGAAAAAAGATGGATCGAGCTAGAACTGATCTGCTCCCCATTTGAAATTAAGAATCTCCTTTGGCTAAATAGAAAATCTAGACCAGCTGAGGTTTACACAAACCCGGTGTTATATTGTGCATGTAATCTTTGGGACTCCCTTAAAGTTAGAAAGGGGGGGGGGTGATAGACAGCACTCTGACACAATGACTCAGCAAGGTTGCAGGGTGCACGGAACAGGAAGGGACCCTAATACCCTTCAGAAGTACTAACAATCCAAAAAATAGTACCAGCACTCTCTGTCTCACAGCTACAGATATAAGCGAATACCAGTGTAGGGCAAATGAATAATTTAATGACACTAATAATAAACTGAAAATATAGCAACAATAGCCAATACGCCAATGCAAGAATAAATATCACCATTTCCTCTATGGTGATATTTATTCTTGCATTGGCGTATTGGCTATTGTTGCTATATTTTCAGTTTATTATTAGTGTCATTAAATTATCCCTTAAAGTTAGGTTCCAACTGACTGGTACCCCATCCCTCATGCAACCCCTGTTTTCAGATCCCTGTTTTCAGATCCCTCCCTCCCTTTTTACACTAATAACCAACAATCTAACCTTTGGGTCCAAAAAGGACTCTTAAGAGTTAATGATATTCTCATCAAAGGTAAAGTCCCTCCATTCACCTCGTTACAAACAAGCCACGACATTCCCTCCTCTGAATTTTTCAGATTTCTCCAAGTTAGGCACTACATCCAATCCATCTACAAGCCAAACCAACCACATGTGTTAACCCTAACGAAGACTGGTGTCTTCGTCAACCCCTTATGAGGGGCATTACTTCCAGGCTATACCATAGTTTGACTCCCGTCAAAAATAGCCAAACTCCTGATAAATATATGGTGTCCTGGGAGGAGGAGTTAAATATCAATTAAGACCTTGATGTCTGGAAAGATGTTTGGGAGGCTGCCTCCAAAAATTCTTCTTGTGTGGTGATTAAGGAGAATATTTACAAGTTAATATTTAGATGGTATATGATTCCTACTAGGTTGAACTCATTTCTCCCAGGTGTCTCTCCTTTATGTTGGCGTGGTTGTGGCGAAATGGGGAATATACTGCATATATTTTGGTTGTGTCCAAAAATTCAACAAACATGGAGGGAAGTGTTTGCTCTAATACACAGGCTTTTGGGAATCACTGTCCCCCAGGACCCAATATATATAGTATTGGGAAAACCAATGGCCAATCGTAACAAAAAAGAAACTAAAGTTATCTCCAAAATTCTAAATGCTACTAGATGCACCATCGCCAAAAACTGGAAACAACCGACTCCCCCATCCTTAAACCAAATAAATAACAAAATCTGGCATTTAGTCTACATGGAAAAACTCACTGCCTACCTAACTGGTTCCACTTCACAATTCTCCGAAACATGGGCTCCTTGGTTTAGACATGCAGGTATATCCCCATATTTAGATTAGACTATTCTGAACAGAGTGATTTACCTGTTATTTACTATGTCACATGGTTTCAAATGCTGTCCCCATCCCCCCTTCCCTTGCTCTCCACCCTTCCTAATGTGTAATCATCAGACTATTTGCGATACTGTACCATTGTATTGTTCCCTTCCTTTTTTCTTTTTGTACCCCTTTTACTTTTGGAAAAAATTAAGTAATAAAAAAAAAAAGAATTATCGAAGTCTGGGCTTCTAAGGACGGGACCCTCTGATAGACACCTTTTTATGTCCTCAAAGGCTCTCTGACACTCCCTTGACCATACCACTTGTGTAGGGGCACATTTTTTTGTGAGGTCTGTTAGTGGGGCTGCAACTTCCGAGTAGTTGGGGATGAACCGCCGATAGCACCCTGCTAAACCCAGCAGAGAGCGTACCTGCGTCTTTGTTTGGGGGGTCGGAACTTCTTTCAGGGCAGCTACCTTGTCGGTTAGTGGCCTTACTTTTCCACCTCCCACTGCATACCCTAAGTACTTGGTTTCCGCCTTACCTAAGGCACATTTCTTAGGGTTGGCTGTGAGCCCTGCCTCTCTTAGAGATTTGTGGACCGCTTTCAGCCTATTTAGATGGGCCCGCCAGTGTCTACTATAAATGACAATGTCGTCTAGGTAGGCTGTGGCATAAGCCCTATGAGGTCTCAGCACTTTATCCATGAGTCTCTGGAACATGGCTGGGGCTCCATGCAGTCCAAATGGCATTGTCACAAACTGGTATAAACCCATGGGAGTGGCAAAGGCTGTTTTGCACTTGGACTTTTCCTCCAAAGGTATTTACCAGTATCCTTTTGTTAAGTCCAGCGTGGATATATATTCCGTGTTACCAAGGGCGTCAATTAACTCGTCCACCCTTGGCATCGGATATGCGTCAAACTTGGATACCGCATTGACCTTTCGCAGGTCCACACAAAATCTTACCTTCCCATCGGGTTTAGGGACCATAACTAGTGGACTACACCACTCACTGCATGATTCCTCAATCACGCCTAAGTGTAACATTTCTTGTACCTCCTTCTCTACCAAGGCCTTACGGCTTTCAGGCAACCTATAAGGATGAGAACGTACTTTCACCCCAGGTGCTGTCTCTATCACATGTGAAACTAAATTAGTTTGCCTTGGTAAATCAGAAAAAAACATAATTGAATTGTGTAATTATTTCTAACAAGTCCCCTTTTTGTTCAGGGGACAACTGTCTACCCATTGGGATTTGTTCGTCACCAATGATGTTCCCCCGTGGGGGCTGAGGACCAAGGTCCGTTTCCTCCTCCACCGGGTGGATGAATAGAGACCGCTGCACCTTCCAGGGTTTCAGCAAGTTCACATGGTAAATTTGTTTACCCTTCCTGGACCCTGGTTAAGCGATCTCGTAATCCACATCACCCGTGCGGCGGAGTACTTCAAATGGGCCCTGCCATTTGGCTAGGAGTTTGCTCTCACAACTGGGTTACAACATCACCTGGTCTCCCGGATGATTGTAATGTCTCTCCTGACAGTCCTGGGCTGACCTAAGATTCTCCCTAGCAAACTGGCCGACCACATCTAGGCGCTTCCTAAGGTCTAGTACATATTGCAGGGTATTCTTAGAAGGGGACTGCTGTTCCTCCCAGGACTCCTTTAGGAGGTCTAGGATACCCCGGGGTTGGCAGCCATACAGTAATTCAAATGGAGATAATCCTGTGGAGGCCTGGGGAACTTCCCGCACTGCAAACAGCAGAAAAGGGAGAAGTTCCTCCCAGGCTCTCTTCTCTGAATCTACAAATTTCCTCAGCATCCCTTTTAGCGTTCGATTAAATCTTTCCACCAATCTGTCAGTCTGTGGATAGTAGACCGATGTCCGAACAGACATGACCTCTACTAGTTTAAAGACATCCTGCATCAATTTTGCCATAAAATTTGTACCTTGGTCTGTCAACATAACCTGGGGAAGTCCAACCCGTGAGAACAGCTCCAACAACTTGTTGGCTACTTGCTTCGCCGTTGCTGTCCTCAGGGGGAACACCTCAGGAAATCTTGTTGCATAGTTAGCTATTACGAGAATGAACCTGTGTCCTTTCGCAGAAGGTTCTAGAGGTCCTACCAAGTCTACTCCAATCCTCTCAAAGGGAACTGACACCAAGGGTAGGGGAACCAAGGGGGCTGGTTTTTGTCCCTTCGGACTAGTTAGCTGGCACTCAGGACATGCCGCACATAACTTAGCAATATCACTATGCATCCCTGGCCAATAGAATCGGGATGAAATACGGTCCAAGGTTTTATCCCTACCAAGATGACCACCCCAAGGGACAGTATGGGCTAGGGTGAATACAGATTTAACAAACGCCTTGGGAACCAATATTTGTCTGGTGACCTCCCCTGTTTGTGTCTGCCTATTCACCCTATACAGGATATCATTTGACAATTCAAAATGGGGGAATACTATCAACCCCTGTGCATTCAATATCCGTTCATCAATTTTTACCACTTTATCATATTGTCTGGCAAGGACTGGGTCTTCCCTTTGCCTCTGGCGAAAATCAGGGAGGTATAGCTCTGGTAAATCCCCAGGACCTATATCTCCCTCTTTCTGGCCATTCCCAGCCATCACTTGTGACTCCTATCTATTAGTATGGCCTCCTTGAGTCCCAGATTTCTGCAACCAGTCCTGTTTGTCATTGCGTCTTTGCCTCCGAGACTTTGGAACCCGGTGTCTCCTGGGGAACAGGTCTGCCGAGAAGGGGAACAGTTTACCAGGTTTCTCCTGAGCCAGAGAATGAGGCTCCTCCTGAGAGACTGGAGTCATTAGGGTTGAAAAAAAAGGCCAGTCACGGCTGAGCAAAACGGGGGCAGGGAGCCAAGGAGCGACTCCTACTTCGATCCTGGCCTCCTGACCTTTTAACTGTAGCAGGATTTTGGCCGTCGGATACCATTTTACATCACTGTGTATACACTCTATACTCCATGGGGAGACAAAGGAAAGCACGTCAGGCGGTAACAGTTCCCGGAAGACCAGCATTTTTCCAGAGCCTGAATCTACAAGGGCCTGGACGGTTTTACCCCCAATCTGGACTGGAAGTAACCAGGGTTTGCAACTTCCTCTGGGGAAGGCCGAGGCGACTGTTCTGCTGAAGGAACAATCCATCTGAGGACAGTCCACATGGCGGTGGACTTGTTCTCCGCAGGCAGAACATGCAGAGGGTTCCCTCGAAGGAGGGTGCCGCGGATAGCGCTCCGCTGGACCGGATAACTGGAGACCAAGCATCTGATGGGTCCTGTGGGTGACGTCCTCGGAAGTTTCTCTCATTTGGTGACGAGCTGACATCAGGAAGGGGATGAGCGTCTCGGCGGTGCCCGGCATTTGGACCTCTTCCTTGTTGGAAGGACTGCTCCTTTCGTGGCACTTGGTGGTTGCGTATGGAGGGGCCGTAGTTTCCTCGTTGTTCCGATCTCCCTCTTTGGGTGTCCGCAAGTGCCGGTGAAGTTGGATCCATCAGGTCTAGGGCACTCGCCTGATCCTCGGCCCCAAGGAAATTCTCAACGAGTCGGACCGCCAAAGCTAGGGTTCCAGCTGCATGGCGTTTTACCCAAGAGCATGTGGAAGGGGGTATTATCTGTAGGAATTGTTCCAAAACAACTTGCTCAAGAATTGCCTCCTTAGTGCGCTCCTCGGGTTGTATCAGCGAGTACACAAGTCCAATAACCGCTGAGCTAGGACCCGGGGTCTCATCTTAGAGGTGTACTTCAGGTTCCGGAACTGCTGCCGGTAGGTCTCTGGGGTCAGACCTAAGCAATCCAGTATGGCGGCTTTTACTTGGCGGTAGTCCATTGCCTGATCTGCGGGGAGGCCCTGATATGAGGCCTGGGCTTCTCCTATGAGAAGCGGGGCCAAAGCGGTTGCCCAGCGATCTGCAGACCAGCCCTGGACTTCGGCAACACTTTCAAGTCATGTCAGTAGAAAAGCCTCTGGATCCGCGTTCGGAGCCATTTTCCTCAGGAGGACCGGGGGTTTGTTCTAGACTTGCAGACCCCTGGAATTGGGTCAGCAGCCTGGCCATCCACTCATCCAGTGCTGCCTGCTGCTGGGATAGGAGCTGAGTTTGCTGCTGCAATAGTCTTTCATCTCTCTTTGCCTGTAGTTGGGCCTGCTCCTGCATTAACAGTCCCTGCTGTTTGGTCTGCTGCTGCATTACCAGTCCCTGCTGTTTGGTCTGCTTCTGCATTAACAGTCCCTGCTGTCTGGTCTGCTCGCACAGAAACTCTTTTAAAAATTCTTCCTTTTTTTTTTTGTGTGTGTGGCCCTTTAACTGCAGGGGCCTCTCAACATCCCACTTCTGACACCATATGTTGCAGGGTACATGCAACCACACGTGGGGTTTCTTGATAAGGCTTATTTATTGAGCCTTAAAAAATACAGCACACAAAAACAAAACAGCTTCTTTTCAGCATACAAAAACAAAACAGCTTCTCAAACATGTATTTTGAAGACAGACCTTATAGCAGTAATCTTACTTCAGCGTTTCAGTACTACCTCTTGACCAGCCAGCCTGCATGTGTGTACAGCCTGGGGGTTTTAAAACACTGTGATGAGGCAGCTGGGATCAGACTAATCAACTCAGCTGAAAGTTAACCTCCTCACTGCTGCACTACAGATAAGTCTGCCAGGCATAGGGCTGGTGACGTTTATTCACCCTGTCACACAGTGGTTATGTATGAGAGTTGCTCCATCCTCATAACCTCCCATATTCTCAACTCCCATTGTCCCATAGTGGGTGCATCCACTTTTTTCCAGCTGGCAGCGATAGTACAACTAAAGCCATTTTTAATGTCTTATCCCCGACGACACCGGACATCTCGCTGCCTCCCAGAGACATCATTTTTAAATGCCTCATGCCAATGGCGTCTCTGGCTGAGGCCCGGAGGCAAGATATCCCTGCGGCGAGGTGTGTGACGCCGACTTTGTCGCGGCGATACGGCCACGGCCAAGAGTCCTAGACTGCCAGAATGGTACCTATTTCTGTGAGCCCAATATCAGAGGCTCTACAGGTGTCTCTCAAGAGCAGCAAGTAGCCCATAATCTCTAGAGTGTCCTACGGACAGACGGTTCATGTCGTACTAGAGCGCCAACATCTCTCCAACCGCGATCTGCTCGGGATAGATCCGATTTCTCTTCTATCCACGGAGGGGGCAGGACCCTATGACCCTGAAAGGGTTTAACTGCAGGTTGCCACCACTGAGCTATACATATATAAGGAGACAAAGAGTACTCCTAAAAAGATCCCCATTCACTGCACAGCAAAGCTGAAAATGGTCATCAGGGTATAATTACCCAATAGAAATGTAGTATAGGCTATAAGGGTACAATTAAGTAACCGCTCCCAGCACTGTGGGAGGACAATTACCACTAAAATGCCCATAGGCAGAAAATAACAAATAGTTTAATGTTAATCAGAAATCGGCGCAGTAACACATACTCAAAACGACCATAAAAACAATTAAAACTCATATCATTTACTCCCAATCACATAAAGCGGCCCTGTATGCTGACGATATCCTATTAATTATCTCCAAACCCCTTACTTCTTTACCTAATCTGTTTGACCTACTAGAGAAATTCTCTAAGGTTTCAGGTTTCAAGATCAATCAATCCAAATCTGAAGCTCTGAATATCAACCTCCCTGGACATATGGAGAAACTACTGAAGCTAAATTTCAATTTTAATTGGCAAAAGAATTCAATTAAATACTTAGGGATACACATCACCAAAGATGCAAAAAACATCTACAAAGCAAATTATCCCAAACTGATTCGGACTCTAAAACAAGACCTCATCAGATGGTCTTCCAAGAAAATCTCTTGGATTGGAAAGATTCACAGCGTTAAGATGAATCTACTTCCTCGTATCTTATACCTCTTCCAGACATTACCTGTGCCACTCAAACTGAAGGACATACTCTCACTTCAGTCTGAAATATCCAATTTTATCTGGGGAGGTAAAAAACCGAGAGTAAATAAATTATCTATGAAAAGACCTACCTCAGCTGGTGGCCTAGCGGTACCCTGCCTGTTGTCATATTTTAATGCGGCTCAATTAAGTCAGATCATACAATGGCATTCTAACCCCAAATTAAAAAGATGGGTAGAGCTTGAACACGCGGCCTGCTCCCCTATAGAGCTTAACAACCTAATTTGGCTACCTAAAACTTCAAGGAAAAACACCATTTTACCACTTACCTCAATGACTAACTCCATATCTGTTTGGGAAGCTTCAAGATTAAAAAACTCACTCACCTCAAGAAGTTCTCTGATGTCACCCATTTGGAACAATCCTAGCTTTGCACCTGGTCTTATTGGTTACACTCATTCAATTTGGAAACAAAAAGGCTATGAAAGACTCAAAGATCTGGAAGGTTATGACCTAAAAATTAAATCTTTTGACCATCTCAGATTAGAAAAAGACATCCCCCACGCTGAATTTTATAAATACCTCCAGCTCAGATCATTCTATAACAAATTTGCCCCATTCCCCCCATTAACGAATTTTGAAAAGCTCTGTCGGGCAGAAACCGACACTAAGGGACTTATCTCTACAATCTACGGAGAGGTGGTCGAACCTGCAGCCTCAAAACTACAACCACCATCATTCTGCACCCAATGGGAGAGGGATTTAGGGGAAACTCTAGACAGTGAAGATTGGACTATTATATTTCTGGGAGCCGCGAAGAGCTCGATATGCACCACACTGAAGGAGAACGCATATAAGGTTCTCATGAGGTGGTACCTTACCCCACTTAAACTTTCTAAATTTACACCAGGGTCCTCCCCATTGTGTCCTAAACAATGTGGAGGAACAGCTGACTTGTTACATATGCTGTGGTCATGCCCGAAGATATCCCCGATATGGGAAAAGATCAGAAATTGGATCCAGAGAATATTTGATCTCACTATTCCCCCAGACCCATGGCTGTTTCTCCTAAACAGACCCATAAAGGGCCTATCAAAATCTCACAATAAACTTATTGCACACTTTGCTTTAGCAACACGGTGCGAGATCGCAGCATTATGGAAACGCCCCGAAATCCCAATTATCCCAAAAATTCGGAATCGTATTTGGTTTATCTGCCAGATGGAAAAACTAACGAGCTTAGTTAATGACACTGGCGACAATTATCTAAAAGTTTGGGCTCCCTGGCTTGCCCAAACGGACATCCCTGGGGTAGAGCGTAACACAATTTGGCTATAATAGTTATAAATGCGTTCTCCCTCGGGGACATAAAAAACAATCCTGCAACAGAAACATCACACTCCCTATACCCATCCAATTATACCGCCGAAAGACCGCGTTAGCTGATCCACAACCGTCACGGCGCCGCGTTGCCTCCTGGGAGCAGATGTATCTTTATCCTCAGATCCCCCCCTTCCCTCTCTCCTTCGCCTCACCCCCTCCCCCCGTTTTTTTTTTTTTTTTTTTTATATTATTTATTTATAATAATTATTATTTACCCCAATACCTTACAGTACAAATGTAGATTCTCACTCACGTGGTTAAGTAGGGCACGAAAAACTACGTGAGTTTATTATGACTCTGTTATTGTTTATGATATGCTAAATATGCACCTGATGTATTTTTCTTTTATGTATATCATGCATTTATGTATAATAAAATACAAGTTATAAAAAAAAAAAAACTCATATCATGGGTGATGAAGGGTACAGGGATGTCTATGGTTAAATCCCAAATATTATAATATAAAACATCCCCTAACCAAATCCTGATCTTTAGTGTGAGACAGAAATAAAAGAATAAGGGAAATAAACGTATAGCACTAAACCCTCTTGTCTCAGGGTGGGGTGCTGGTGTGGGTAAAACTGATCAATGAATGCTGTAAATCTTATACTATATTAGTGAAAGCACTGTATGCCTGCCTGCCTGGATGTCCGGTGTCCCTAGGGGAAATCTCATTTGTCCCTTGGCACGCCCCCGCACACCTCTCATTGGCCTGAGGCGGAGTGACGGGCCACACACACACACACACACACACACACACACACACACACACACACACACACACACACACACACACACACACACACACACACAGCTCTATACACACACACACACACACACAACACAGCAGCTCTATACACACACACACACACACACACACACAACACAGCAGCTCTATACACACACACACACAACACAGCAGCTCTATACACACACACACACACACACAACACAGCAGCTCTATACACACACACACACACACAACACAGCAGGTCTATACACACACACACACACACACACAACACAGCAGCTCTATACACACACACACACACACAACACAGCAGCTCTATACACACACACACACACCCTCTGTCCGTCCCCCCCCCCCCCCCCATCACGTACGCCACCCTGCACTGGCTCCGGACGGGAAGCGCGGCCCTCCTACCCCAGCCGCTCCCTTACCTCCCTGGCGCTACCACCCGCTCAGGTAAATCACTGCGCGTCCCGCCTCAGCCTCAGGCACACTGCGCGTCCCGCCTCAGCCTCAGGCACACTGCGCGTCCCGCCTCAGCCTCAGGCACACTGCGCGTCCCGCCTCAGCCTCAGGCCCACTGCGCGTCCTGCCTCAGCCTTAGGCCCACTGCGCGTCCCGCCTCAGCCTCAGGCACACTGCGCGTCCTGCCTCAGCCTCAGGCCCACTGCGCGTCCCGCCTCAGCCTCAGGCCCACTGCGCGTCCCGCCTCAGCCTCAGGCCCACTGCGCGTCCCGCCTCAGCCTCAGGCCCACTGCGCGTCCCGCCTCAGCCTCAGGCCCACTGCGCATCCCGCCTCAGCCTCAGGCCCACTGCGCGTCCCGCCTCAGCCCCACTGCGCATGCCGCCTCAGCCTCAGGCCCACACAGGGCGCTTCCTACCGCCGCTCAGCTGGACGCCACATCGAGCGGGGGCCGGGGGGGGAGCGCGAGTCTCAGGCCCACACAGGGCGCTTCCTGCCGGGGAGCGCGAGTCTCAGGCCCACACAGGGCGCTTCCTGCCGCCGCCTGCACGCCTCACTCAGCAGGATGGCACATCGGGGGACCAAGCGGGCGCTCCCCTTTCCCCCGCTCCCCTTTCCCCCGTCCCCCGCTCCCCTTTCCCCCGCTCCCCTTTCCCCCCCCGCTCCCCTTTCCCCCCCCCCGCTCCCCTTTCCCCCCCCCCGCTCCCCTTTCTCCCCCCCCGCTCCCCTTTCTCCCCCCCCGCTCCCCTTTCTCCCCCCCCCGCTCCCCTTTCTTCCCCCCCTGCTCCCCTTTCTCCCCCCCCCGCTCCCCTTTCTCTCCCCCGCTCCCCTTTCTCCCCCCCGCTCCCCTTTCTCCCCCCCCGCTCCCCTTTATCCCCCCCGCTCCCCTTTCTAACCCCCCCCGCTCCCCTTTTTCCCCTCCCCGCTCCCCTTTCTCCCCCCCGCTCCCCTTTCTCCCCCCCGCTCCCCTTTCTCCCCCCCCCGCTCCCCTTTCTCCCCCCCCCCACTCCCCTTTCTCTCCCCCCCCACTCCCCTTTCTCTCCCCCCCGCCCCGCTCCCCTTTCTCCCCCCCCCCCCGCTCCCCTTTCTCCCCCCCCCCCCGCTCCCCTTTCTCCCCCCCCCCCGCTCCCCTTTCTCCCCCCCCTGCTCCCCTTTCTCCCCCCCCGCAAACCTTTACAACAAATACTCATCTATTGTTCCACGATTTATAAATAATACTACCTATTACGCATTTACATCCCGGGCAACGCCGGGTCTCTCAGCTAGTACTCTAATAAATGTCAGTAGCAAGACAGCATACCAACAGCATGTGGTGCAGTGCATCCAAAGTGGTATATGGATCAATGTCAGATCCCATGTATAGTATATCACCAAATAAGTACATCAGTGTCGCACAATAGATAAACCATAAGCACACAGTGTGCATTCAGATACCACAGTACAGAAATGATCAGCGATGCATGTAATCAGCATAAAGGCATAAATACTGAAAAACAATTGTGTGTGGTGCTCTTAAGACAATCCACGTTGTGGTGCAATGTAGATTTAAATGGAAAACAACCCTAAATACATAATGAAATGAAGTCTTAAAGGATGCAGCCCGGTTGTAATAATATCCCACAAGGCAAGGTAGTAAGGATAAAATCAATAACACCAGCAGGTGACCGGTAGATGAAACATCCTTTTAAAAAGACACAATAAGTATGGACATCATGGAATAAACTCACTTGGGAATCTTCATCCATCATAAGTAGTAAGTACAAATGTATCCAGTGTCCCAGGGTTGAGTGTGCATCCGTAGTAGAAGAATCTTCAGGCAAAGATGGAGGGAGAAAAAACGAAGCACTAATATCCAGCTGTAGAAACAGCAATAAAAATACAGGAGTACGTTCCCAAATAAAGCTATTTAATGGATAGGAAAAAGTTACAAAACACACCTACGCGTTTCGGACCTCTACAGTCCTTTATCAAGGTGTGTTTTGTAACTTTTTCCTATCCATTAAATAGCTTTATTTGGGAACGTACTCCTGTATTTTTATTGCTGTTTCTACAGCTGGATATTAGTGCTTCGTTTTTTCTCCCTCCATCTGTGCCTAAAAGCATAAATAACCTGTACTATTCAGTCCCAGCTCGATCCACCCCACTACCAGCGAGCAGGAACAATCTCAACCGTGACTCCTCCTACACGACGTCAACGCGATGATGTCATGCCGACGTACGTTTCGCGCATAAGGGGCTGGCGCTTTCTCAAGGTGCCGGCGCTTTCTCAAGGTGCCAGCCCCTTATGCGCGAAACGTACGTCGGCATGACGTCATCGCGTTGACGTCGTGTAGGAGGAGTCACGGGTGAGATTGTTCCTTTGCTGTGCAGTGAATGGAGATCTTTTTAGGAGTACTCTTTGTCTCCTTATATATGTATGTCTGTTATCCCTATCCCCTTTGCACCAGCTGAAACTTTATTTCTCATTAAACTATGTATTATTATGGTGAGCAATATTTCACTAGTTATACAAAAATGCGACCACTGAGCTACCTATAAAAGCTTGTCCAGCATGTTACTAAATGGCAAAGTAACACTACTTTTTAATTTACAACCCCAGAGTACCAATACTTTTTTTATCGACAGACTATAGTGTACATATTCCGGTAGACCCCGCTCTATAGCAGCACCTAGATTTTCTATAATATGGACGGAACAGATAATACATCCATTTTTTTATGTCAGGCACAGTAATATTACATATATTTTAATGTCCCTAAACCAGTGTTTTTCAACAGGGGTTCCTGGAGCTTCCCTAAAAGGTTCCCTGCTATTTTCAGGTCATTTGAAAGTAGTACAAACTACAGATCTCAGATGCACGACTAGAGGTTCCTTACAATGCATCTGATCTCAGATGCGCTATTAGAGAGGGTTGGGGTTCCTTACAATGCATCTGATCTCAGACGCGCTATTAGAGAGGGTTGGGGTTCCTTACAATGCATCTGATCTCAGGCACACTATTAGAGAGGGTTGGGGTTCCTTACAATGCATCTGATCTCAGACGCGCTATTAGAGAGGGTTGGGGTTCCTTACAATGCATCTGATCTCAGACGCGCTATTAGAGAGGGTTGGGGTTCCTTACAATGTATCTGATCTCAGACGCGCTATTAGAGAGGGTTGGGGTTCCTTACAATGCATCTGATCTCAGACGCGTTATTAGAGAGGGTTGGGGTTCCTTACAATGCATCTGATCTCAGACGCGCTATTAGAGAGGGTTGGGGTTCCTTACAATGCATCTGATCTCAGACGCGCTATTAGAGAGGGTTGGGGTTCCTTACAATGCATCTGATCTCAGACTCGCTATTAGAGAGGGTTGGGGTTCCTTACAATGCATCTGATCTCAGACGCGCTATTAGAGAGGGTTGGGGTTCCTTACAATGCATCTGATCTCAGACGCGCTATTAGAGAGGGTTGGGGTTCCTTACAATGCATCTGATCTCAGACGCACTATTAGAGAGGGTTGGGGTTCCTTACAATGTATCTGATCTCAGACGCGCTATTAGTGAGGGTTGGGGATTCTTAACAAAAAAAAAAAATTCATTGTATCTCCATGTGACAGCAACAAGGGATCAGATACACTTAGATTGTAGGTGAAACAAAGTGAATATAGTGTGCAACTAAAATCTATCTCATTATACCCAAGTGAAATGAAGTGAAAAAATATAAAATATAAATTACGTGATCCTACAAATAATTAGGAAGGAGCGCCTGCAGCTGTGGAAATGGGGGTGGCTCAAACACCCCCTGGAGCTAATACAGAAAAAGACACAAAACACAGCACACAACGCTCATAGTGCATGAAAAATTATATTGTAAAAATAAGTGAAACAGGTAAGTATTAAGCGTACATCAAAATTGAATTATAACAGTATGACAAGGGTTGTTACCCGAGCGCCAACCAGGTGTCTCAAGCAATATGTCATCTGGAATCGTCACAGGTAAGTGCCTCCTGATCTTGGAAGGTGTCTCTGGTGTCTTTAGGCAGTATCAATTTGTTTACAAGAGTTCCGTTTGCGGGGGTGTTAGCTGGCAATAATACACTATGTGTCTGCAGCCGCCTGTCTCTCCGTCTCACTGCCCGTGACGTCACGCTCCCGCGACGGCGTGTATCATGCATCACAATCTCCTTACAGGACGACGGTACAGAATGCTGAGAAGCTTCAGGATGTGCAGTCCACTTGAATAACTAGATCGAAACTATTCCAACGCGTTTCGAAACCACAAAGGTTTCTTCATCAGGGAATAATAAGCATTGAAACTCGCAGTGTTGAAATACCCCACGCTCACCCCCGATTGGTCCGTGGCTCGAGTCCTCCAACCAATGAGAGAGGAGCGGGGAGGGATCAACAACTAATCGCCCTCACTTGTTGTATACACCATTCAAAACAATTGATATATGGATTAAACATTACATAAGTTATACACAAGCTTTAATCAAATAAATCAAATAATCAAAAAGCCGAATCTAGCACTCAAAAAGAGAGGAATAATGCTGAATGGCTGGAATGGAAAATAAATATATATTAAAAATCTTACACTTAAAATAATACATAAATACATATTGGAATTCCTAAAAAGGTAAAAAAAACAAAAGCACAAAAACAGAGAACACAAGATCTAAAAAATCACATCCAAATGGATGAATGATATATCATAGATATACACATAGGTAACTAATTATTAGTATCACATTATGAAGGGCAAAGGAATTTGGTACATCACCACTTCAATTAATAGAGACCAAATGTCAATATCCTCATTGAGACCTCCCAGATACAAGGTGTTGAGCCTATGTATCCAGAAGGTCTCCTGCATAGACAATTCTTTGACCCTATCACCACCCCTTCTATTTCTTGGGACATATCTAATACCCTTAAATAGGAGTGAGGTAGGGTCCTTATTATGATGCAGTGCATAATGCCTGGAGAGGCTATGTTTAACAAAACCATTTTTTATATTGCGTATATGCTCTTGAATACGCACTTTGAGACTACGTTTAGTGCGGCCCACATATTGTGAGCCACAGGGACATTCTATCAAGTACACTACATGGTCCGAATTACAGTAAATGAAATCCGTAATATCAGGGTTAACACAGAAAAAAAAAACAGAAAAAAAGGAAAGACCTTTACGAGAAGAGGAATTAGAGGAGGGACCAGAGTTAAAGCGAAGGGATTGCGAGAAGGACACATATAACCCCACTTTATAAAGGGATCTTCAATTTGTCATCTGTAATTCTAACTAATGACCAAAAAAAAGTACTGGGTAGGGGCGTGACTTTTTCACGGTCATGTGGACCAAGCTTCTTCCAGTTATATATGGATTTACAGAAATTCATGCGCAATCTTACCCTGAATAGGCATTTTTTGAAAGTGGATAAAGAGAAATCTAGTGTATTGACAGGAACTACAGATATTCCTAATCCTATGGACACTGATACTCTCGAGCAGAGTGAGGTGATGGAGAATAGTGACCAGATCTGTAGACACACCCACTTCAAAGGTAAATCTAGATTTTATCCTGCGCATTCAAAAGGACACCATAAGAAGCCTTTTTTAATATGGTCAATAATGAATTTAACATCCTTACACAAAATTATAAACCTGGTGACATTAAACACATAGTGTATTATTGACAGCTAACACCCCCGCAAACGGAACTCGTGTGAACAAATTGAAACTGCCTAAAGACACCAGGGACATCTTCCAAGATCAGGAGCCATGGTTCCTGATAGCGTGCTGAGGCGCGCGGAGGCTGAGGGAAAGCGGGTGCTTTCCCTGGCCTTAAACCGCGCGCCGTCCGGGGGCGGGCCAGTGACGTCACGGAGCTGGTTCGCCCTCATTCAGCGAACCGCTCACGTGACCGGCCCTGCGCTCCGGCGAGCACCAAATCTAAATTTTGTATAAGACCTACGCTCCTGCACGCTTGAGGAAGTGTAGGCGAGCCCCTGCTAAAGCCGCTCTCATTGCGGCTGTAGGGGCTCACTGGTAAGCACCAGCGCACCTCAGCACGGCGCGCTGACCATGCCCGAGGCCTTACCTGTGACGATTCCAGATGGCCTCTTGCTGGAGACATCTGGTTGGCGCTCGAGTAACAACCCTTGACATGCTGTTATAATTCAATTTTGATGTACGCTTAATACTTACCTGTTTCACTTATTTTTACAATATAATTTTTAATGCACTATGAGCGTTGTGCACTGTGTTTTGTGTCTTTTTCTGTATACACTTAGATTGTAAGCTCTTCAGGGCAAGGATGTACACTTACTGTATTATAATTCCCTGTACCACGCTCTCTCTGTAAAGGAGAGAGAGACAGAGAGAGACAGAGAGAGACAAGAGAGAAGAGAGACAGCGAGAGACAAGAGAGGAGAGAGACAGCGAGAGACAAGAGAGGAGAGAGACAGCGAGAGACAAGAGAGGAGAGAGACAGCGAGAGACAAGAGAGGGGAGAGACAGCGAGAGACAAGAGAGGAGAGAGACAGCGAGAGACAAGAGAGGAGAGAGACAGGGAGAGACAAGAGAGGAGAGAGACAGCGAGAGACAAGAGAGGAGAGAGACAGCGAGAGACAAGAGAGGAGAGAGACAGCGAGAGACAAGAGAGGAGAGAGACAGCGAGAGACAAGAGAGGAGAGAGACAGCGAGAGACAAGAGAGGAGAGAGACAGCGAGAGACAAGAGAGGAGAGAGACAGCGAGAGACAAGAGAGGAGAGAGACAGAGAGAGACAAGAGAGGAGAGAGACAGCGAGAGACAAGAGAGGAGAGAGACAGCGAGAGACAAGAGACAGAGAGAGACAAGAGAGGAGAGAGACAGAGAGAGACAAGAGAGGAGAGAGACAGAGAGAGACAAGAGAGGAGAGAGACAGCGAGAGACAAGAGAGGATAGAGACAAGAGAGGAGAGAGACAGAGAGAGACAAGAGAGGAGAGAGACAGAGAGAGACAAGAGAGGAGAGAGACAGCGAGAGACAGAGAGAGACAAGAGAGGAGAGAGACAGCGAGAGACAAGAGAGGAGAGAGACAGCGAGAGACAAGAGAGGAGAGAGACAACGAGAGACAAGAGAGGAGAGAGACAGAGAGACAAGAGAGGATAGAGACAGCGAGAGACAAGAGAGGAGAGAGACAGCGAGAGACAAGAGAGGAGAGAGACAAGAGAGGAGAGAGACAGAGAGAGACAAGAGAGGAGAGAGACAGAGAGAGACAATAGAGGAGAGAGACAGAGAGAGACAAGAGGTGAGAGAGACAAGAGAGGAGAGAGACAGAGAGAGACAAGAGAGGAGAGAGACAAGAGAGGAGAGAGACAGCGAGAGACAGAGAGAGACAGAGAGAGACAAGAGAGGAGAGACAGAGAGAGACAAGAGAGGAGAGAGACAGAGAGAGGCCAGAGAGGAGAGAGACAGAGAGAGACCAGAAAGGAGAGAGACAGAGAGAGACAGCGAGAGACAAGAGAGGAGAGAGACAGAGAGAGGCCATAGAGGATAGAGACAGAGAGAGACCAGAGAGGAGAGAGACAGAGAGAGGCCAGAGAGGAGAGAGACAGAGAGAGGCCAGAGAGGAGAGAGACAGAGAGAGGCCAGAGAGGAGAGAGACAGAGAGAGACCAGAGAGGAGAGAGACAGCGAGAGACCAGAGAGGAGAGAGACAGAGAGAGGCCAGAGAGGAGAGAGACAGAGAGAGGCCAGAGAGGAGAGAGACAGAGAGAGGCCAGAGAGGAGAGAGACAGAGAGAGGCCAGAGAGGAGAGAGACCAGAGAGGAGAGAGACAGCGAGAGACCAGAGAGGAGAGAGACAGCGAGAGACCAGAGAGGAGAGAGACAGCGAGAGACCAGAGAGGAGAGAGACAGTGAGAGACCAGAGACACAGAATAATGGCAGAGACGCAGAATAATGGCAGAGACACAGAATAATGGCAGTGACACAGAATAATGGCAGTGACACAGAATAATGGCAGTGACACAGAATAATGGCAGAGACACAGAATAATGGCAGTGACACAGAATAATGGCAGTGACACAGAATAATGGCAGAGACACAGAATAATGGCAGAGACACAGAATAATGGCAGAGACACAGAATAATGGCAGAGACACAGAATAATGGCAGAGACACAGAATAATGGCAGTGACACAGAATAATGGCAGAGACACAGAATAATGGCAGTGACACAGAATAATGGCAGAGACACAGAATAATGGCAGAGACACAGAATAATGGCAGAGACACAGAATAATGGCAGAGACACAGAATAATGGCAGAGACACAGAATAATGGCAGAGACACAGAATAATGGCAGAGACACAGAATAATGGCAGTGACACAGAATAATGGCAGAGACACAGAATAATGGCAGAGACACAGAATAATGGCAGAGACACAGAATAATGGCAGAGACACAGAATAATGGCAGTGACACAGAATAATGGCAGAGACACAGAATAATGGCAGAGACACAGAATAATGGCAGAGACACAGAATAATGGCAGAGACACAGAATAATGGCAGTGACACAGAATAATGGCAGAGACACAGAATAATGGCAGAGACACAGAATAATGGCAGAGACACAGAATAATGGCAGAGACACAGAATAATGGCAGAGACACAGAATAATGGCAGAGACACAGAATAATGGCAGAGACACAGAATAATGGCAGAGACACAGAATAATGGCAGTGACACAGAATAATGGCAGTGACACAGAATAATGGCAGAGACACAGAATAATGGCAGAGACACAGAATAATGGCAGTGACACAGAATAATGGCAGAGACACAGAATAATGGCAGTGACACAGAATAATGGCAGTGACACAGAATAATGGCAGTGACACAGAATAATGGCAGAGACACAGAATAATGGCAGAGACACCGAATAATGGCAGAGACACAGAATAATGGCAGAGACACCGAATAATGGCAGAGACACCGAATAATGGCAGAGACACCGAATAATGGCAGAGACACCGAATAATGGCAGAGACACAGAATAATGGCAGTGACACAGAATAATGGCAGTGACACAGAATAATGGCAGTGACACAGAATAATGGCAGAGACACAGAATAATGGCAGAGACACCGAATAATGGCAGAGACACAGAATAATGGCAGAGACACCGAATAATGGCAGAGACACCGAATAATGGCAGAGACACCGAATAATGGCAGAGACACCGAATAATGGCAGAGACACAGAATAATGGCAGAGACACAGAATAATGGCAGAGACACAGAATAATGGCAGTGGGCACAGTGCTGTGCTTGCTATGAGCGATGCTCAGGAATGTCACATCCTATGAGGTTATTACACTGTATCCCGGCTCCTCCACCAGGCCCCGCCCCCTCCCGGACCAGGCCCCGCCCCCTCCCGGACCAGGCCCCGCCCCCTCCCGGACCAGGCCCCGCCTCCCCCCTCCCCGGCCGGTGACTCCCAGGCACAGCCTGATCCCCGCTGCAGACAGGCCGGAGCCTCCCGACACCGGGACCGGGAGAGGAGCCGGATACAGGCGGCCTGGGAGCGCGCTGCGGCTGCACAGCCAGGTGAGGGTTCGTGCTCCCCACCGGGGGTCCGGCTTCCGGCCTCTCTCCCCCCCCCCCCGGGCTCCGGCCTCTCTCCCCCCACCCCTCCCTCCCCGGGGGTCCGGCTTCCGGCCCGGGACTGCTGCTGCTGCTGCTGCCCCTTTGTTTGTGCTTCTCAGTATGGAGGAGTGTGCCCGGCCCGGGGAGCCGGCCTCCCCCTATACCGGCGGGTTACACCCCATGCCTCCTATAGAACCACAATCACACCTCCACATCGCCTCATATATAACCGCAGTGCCTCGTATATACAGCCATATATATATATTATCCCGGATATATACACACACAGTGACTAACCCACCTGCTTATCACTATATTTTTAGACCTAAACATCCTGCTTATCTTATTTTCTCATATATACTGTGTACATGCCTCCATTGCTAACACACACACACACACACACACACACACACACACACACACACACACTCACGCTCTTCGGTATTAGGTGATACCTTTTTTATTTTTTTATTTGGACTAGCAATTGATGTCATAGGACAAGCTATAGAGAGTTCTCCTCTCTTCCTCAGGTCGGCAATACTGATATATATATATTCTCCTGACAACCTCCTGCTTATCCCTATTTTCCTATATATCCCCTACAATACCAATATACATTAAATCTACTGCCCCCTATATACCAATACATCAAATGTGTGCCCCATCCCTCATATGGCACTGTGCGAAACTGGCGGCCTCCATATACAACTGCGCATACTGCACCCCTCCTTATACCATTGCACGCCCCCCTCCCCGTATACCACTGCGGAAATTGCAGCCACCCCATATACAACTGCGGCTTCCTTATATACCACTGGGGAAACTGCAGCACCCCCGTCCGTATACCCCTGGGAAACTGCGCCCCCCCCCCCCCACATACTACAATGTGAACACCCCCCCCCCCCACATACTACTACTATGTGAAATCTGGTTCCTTCCCGTATATCACAATTTCAAATCTACTGTCGCCTTTGTACTGTTACATCTGCCCCTATATACCAATGTATTCAATATACTACCCCCTATGTACCGGTGCGTTAAATATATTGCCCCCTGCAGTATGCAACACTTACATAATATTTCCTACTTAGCCACACTACCTTGTGTATGTGGTGTGTGTGTGTGTGTGTGTGTATATGTGTGTGTGTATATCATATAATACGTGAAAGGTAAAGAGACAAAGGCACTCAGCAGTTCAGTAATGAAAAAAATTATTAAAGTACACAAATACTTGCACAAAAAGTCCAACGTTTCGATCCCGGAGAGAGATCTTTATGCACCCCCCTTGATAAAGATCTCTCACCGGGATCGAAACGTTGGACTTTTTGTGCAAGTATTTGTGTACTTTAATACATTTGCTGAGTGCCTTTGTCTCTTTACCTTTCAGGTATTATATGCTATATATATTATATGCTGTGTATTTTTATGACTTTAGCATCAGCTATTACTACTCCACCACTGGAGTGCAGGAGATAGAGATATATATATATATATATCTATCTCTATCACACAGAAGATTAAGACAATCTCCAAAAGTAGCACTCTAAATATACCACAGAATAATCAAATATAGAAAAAAGACTAGGAGTCAAAGTAGAAAAAAAGAAATTATATATATATATATATATATATATATATATATATGTATGTGTGTGTGTGTGTGTGTGTGTGTGTGTGTATATCTGTCAATATCTATATATCTATATCAGGGCCCCGCTTTTCGGCGATCTGCTGATATGGCGGCACCGAGATGGGACCGCCATCTTGGATCCTCAGTCACGCATGCACAGAACGGGCGGGTGCACCCGGCGCGCATGCACAGACCGTAGTTTGCGCGCGCAGACCATAGGTCGCGCATGCGCAGAACTGCAAAAATGCCGATTTGCGCATACAAAATCGCCGGATCCGCTTTCCGGCGATTTTCACTATACGGCGGGCCCCTGGAACGGAACCTGCTGTATACCCGGGGCCCGTGTGTGTATATATATGTGGTTTTTTTTTTTACCCACACCCACCCATCACATACAAAAGGTAGAGTATACACACACGCACACACACACACACACACTATTAGCACTGCATCCCTACATAAATCACTCTTCTGTAACATGTGCACTGACCCTCTTTGTACCCACACTACAATTTCTGCTATTTAAACATATGTACACCTAATGTCTGTAAAAGCAAAAAAACTTTTTACCAATAGTATATACAGTAACTTTCACATCCCCTATATCGGCGATTCCCAACCTTTTTTGTTTGGAGAAACCCTTGAAGTATTTAGAAAAATTTCGGGGAGCCCCTATCTGGCTGACACATTAGATTCGACAGCGGTAAATCACAACATTTCACACCTCACGAGCCCCCTCTATTTCCCACCCTCTACCCATGTATTTCTCTCCCCTCCGTCTCACTCACTCTTTTCCTCATTCACCCACCCCCATAAATACATATAACCCCACCCTGCAATACATTTTAAAAAGACCCCCACTCCTCCAATACATATCTTCCCCCAATACCCCCTCATCATCCTCATTTTTGGTCCCTACTGTACCCTCTGACTGTTTTGTGTCCTTGATGCTGAACATCTGTTTATTGCAAATTATGGTGCAATACTGGGGTCAAAATATGCTCTATAAGAGAAACAAATCCCATACAAAAACAGGGTATTTTTCTTTGCTATCCATACTGCAAATGGTTACCCCGTTTCTGCCTGAATACAAAGGGGCCAATGAGTGAGGAGAAGGGAGGGTGGGTGAGGTGCCCCGCTGACGCTGCGTGTGATCACAGCCGCACATCTCCCCTCCCAGTGTGCACATGGACGGTCACTGGAGTACGGCAAGCGCAGGGGGCGGGGATTTCAGATCCCGGCCCTCGCGTGGCGCGGAAGTCTTTCTCTCCCCGGTCGCTTTCGCCTGTCAGCTGGGAAACATGGACTCGTGCAGGGGGGTTTGCTGGTTACCGGTGGGTGCGCTGCTGCAGGCGATTTGGCCCCCCACATGCCTACCTTAGGCGGGAGGAGAGGCTGGTATCCTGTCCTGCGGTTGCCGGCAGTGGACAGGAGGAGGCGGCGGCGACCAGAGCAGTCAGGGCTGCACGCACGCGCTCTAGCAGGCACCGAAAGTGCTGCGCTACTACAGCGCCCTCCTGCAGTCCTGACCTGAGAGCGGGGTGGGGGGGGTGAGCCATGAGCGGGCTCGGGAAAGGTTGGGGGGAAATCCAGGAAAGCCGTCACAGTGAGTGCAGGCGGGCCGTCCGTAGGCCGAACCCAATGGACTGCTCCGCAGAACCCTGGTTGGGAATCACTGTCCTATATCGTCACTAAAGCTCTCACACCCATTAACCTCCAAACTTTGACTCCTGCTCAAAACCACTGATCTGATTGTACCTGCGGCTGACACATTTTTAACGACATATTTCTCGTCTCCAACACCCATGGGCACATGTAGCATTACTTGATCTCTACATGCACATGCAATAAGAAGCTTTGCTATTGTATGCTTTCTCACCTTGCATCAAGTATATTTATCTCTGTTACTTGCATCACATGGTTGGGGTTGTCTAATTCTGGCATGCCAGAGCAGGGGTGGCCCACTCCAGTCCTCAAGGGCCACCAACCGGTCAGGTTTTAAGGATATCCCTGCTTCAGCACAGGTGACACTGCTTGAGCTCTGGATTTGTCTGGGGGGGGGGGGGGCGGGCGGTTGCAGAGGCCCCACTCTCTCTTCCCCGAGGCATTTAAATTAAATGCCGGGGCATCGCGAGGCCCCTGCAACTCTAAAACTTACCTGGGCGCTCAGAACGGAGAGGAGCAGGCGGGGGGAGGGGGGGGGCAGCAAATAAAGTTTGCGCGCCCCTGTTTTAGAGACTTCTATACATGATCCCCATAGTCTTCATTGTCTAGGTGTCATCAGGGCTCCAAAGAAACACTTGGATGGAAAAGTGGGGGTGACATGTGGAGTTGAAAGACTTGTGCAAGGCGTTGTTGGGGTGCCGCTTTGGCAAGCAATGCGGCTATTGACAGCTCTTCTGAAGAGGTTCTTCCGAAGGGGCAGTCTTTCCTGTGCTGGCCCCTGCGGTGGACTGGTTGCAGGTAGTTATTTTTTGAGCCCTGGGTATCGTGATCCCATTATGAGCTGGTTGATACAGAAGATCTCCCTCTAAACTGTTTTAGCAACCACATTTCTGCAACGTGTCAGCTTTCTGTAAGGCCAGAATTAGGTAGTTTGGAGTGTTGATGGTTTGGCTGTTGAACATTGTGTGGTTAAATGTTCTGGGCACTGAGCTTTCTCCAGTCCCCTGTCCCAGGTGGCATTCAGTGTAAGAGTCCAGCAAAATAAGTTGCTGTACAGTCTTGTTTTACAGACTGGATCTCAACAGGACTGTCATTCACAAATAGACAGCTGGCTGTTTTGGCTCTTGCAACCGACATAGTCTTTTGCTGGGAGAAAACATATAGAGTCCCCAGCTGCTTGTAGCTGAAGGTCAGGGTGAGGTTTGAAGCATCACTTCCAGCAGGAAACCATGGGTCTCCTACACATGCTCACATATGTTCTACTTTTAGATAACTTCATATAAATTGTGGTCATCCAAACCCTGCTACCCTCTGAAATAGGCATCAGTGTTTGTGCCCCTTAGTGTTACATGCCAGGCACATTGCTTATACCCTGGCAATAATGCGTATATGATGCTTCCTATAGACTACTGGAAAGCAAAATGCCACGATCTGTCTGCTCGCAATTAGGGGTATAACATCCTTTCACTTCCTTGCACCTTATTAGGTTGAGTGAGTATAAATATAAGAGGTGTTGTCGGATCTGAGTGGAGAGAGTTCTTGGGATGACATCCAGCATGGTAGGAGCAGCTGCTCACTCAGTTTACACAGCACTACACATGGTAAAAGCAGCATGTCCTCTCGATCTTCTAAGTCCGTTTTGGGGACCTCCAACAAAAATCGTTAACATCAGAATAAAAATATGAGAACAGGTGGCATCAACATGTATGGAAACACTTTATCAAGGCCATCTCTGAGGAGCCTCTACCAAAATATTGGGGTCTCTGCGGGTGTGTTTTTTTCAGGATTTGTATATCATGCCGCCTTATTTAAAAAAAAAAAACATATATATTTTTTTTTTTTTTATGTAGAACATCCTTTTGTAAGATAGTCTTATTACGCCTTTGTGTGCACATATATTTGTGACCACATTTATAATGTCCAAAATAAAGATTGCAGCCATGAAAACCTAGGTGTCCACTAACACATGAGAGATAACGGATAGATAGAATTTCAAGTTCTACCGTTTCCAAAAAGGTCATGGAAGTCTTCGGGGTTACTGGTATAAAGTCAGAAACGGAGAGAATAGATGACTGAGTTTCTCTTGCTTTTAGACGAATGACAGCTGGCATATCTGAAGTTTAAGAAACATCATCGGATATTTATATCTCTATCCTAACACCTTACCTCACTGCCTCAGTGTCGGAAAGGTGGCAACGTGTGTTCAAGAAAATGTGTGGTGACATTTGTGTTGCTAGCTTTAACCACTATGACCGCTTGAACAATATACCTGGCTAAAGTGGGAAAGGTACAACATGCAAATGAGGCCAGAATGGCAAGTAAGGCCTCAACCCCCAAATATAAAACACCGAAAAGCAATGGGCCCTCATTCTACAGAAGCTGCCGTCTCAAAGCCCTTGACATCATTCAAGATGAAGGCAGAGAGTGCTAAGAATCTCTGGAGGTTAAACAAAAGCGTTCATTCACACCTAAACCTGGCTACCTACGAACTCTTAAAGATTACATGTGATATTGTTGGCCTTGGTTAAGAAAAGATAAAGGCCTTTTTGTAATAGTAATATAATGGGTGTCTGGCTGTGAGCTCAGAGGTACAGTGGAGTAGGCTTCATCGTTAACAAGAGATGAAGAAACCATATGGTCGAGTGTGAAAATCCATCAGAAAGAGCAGCCAGTATCGCCATTCAGTTAACAGAGATACAGGCTTCAAGTGATCCAATTATATGCTCCAACATCAAGTCACGCAGACAACGAAGTGGAAAACTTCTACCATGAAATCAACCAACTTAGCAACAAAGGAAATTGTTACCGAGGTAGTTCTGGGAGATTTCGGTGCAAAGATTGGTGCACATCAGAAAGACGAAGCATCAGTTGGCAAGTATGGTTACGGTAACTGGAATGAGCGTGGGGACAGATTGGTAGAATTGGCAGAATGTGAAATCTTTTACAACATGAATGAATTCGTCAATAATAATCCAAATGGAAAATGGACGTGGAATGGAATCAAGAATAAAAGTGACTATATCCTAGCTAACCACAAACACGATTGAAAATTGGTGATCCGGTGAAGGAGGAGGAACGGAGCACAGCCGTGCATAAAATGGATGTCCGGGGCTACAGCGTAGTACTAATAAAAAGGTGTTTAATGAAGAATTGATAGCATGGTACAGACAGAATAAAAAAACTACTCTTAGGCGTTTCACGCTATACACAGCGCTTCGTCAGAGAGTATACAAGTGTCTGAGTTACTCTGTCGCTTTGATCTTTCTCTACAAGCAAGCTTATCAACATCTATTGTTTATGCAACTGGTTACACATTTTTTTGTAGCACCGTTTTTATGGAACTTAGTTCTGCTGTTTTATATGATTGAAAACTGCACAGTCCTTAACCGTTTTGACAGGAGGAGTGATCCCCTATTCAGATTTAGCGATTTGTTCGCTGCAAATTACATCTGCTTGGAAAGAAGAAAACTGATTAAAAAGACACAATCATCATCAATAACCTCAAAGCAGAGAATTTCAACTACAACTGAAAAACCACTTCAGCTTGCTTGCTTGACATGCATGGGGGGACTTAAATAATTACGTATCAAGATTTTAATCGGAAGCACAGAAAAAACTGGAGGAATCGCTAACAAAAAACAAGATAAGAAAATATCGGGTGGGGGGGGGAAGCAATTACTGAGACAAGAAATGAAACAATCCCAAGACGCAAGAATAACAATGTCATATGCAGAGCTGTGTAAGACAATCTGCAAATATATACATGACGATATAAGCACATTTAACTGCGATAGGGAGAGGAAAACTATTGAAGATAAAAGATTAAGACGAAACAGCGACTTGGGAAGAAGCAAACCATTGTACTCAAACAAGACAATGGATCAACCATAAAAGACCGTACACTTACCATAAATAGACTTATACATTAAATTGTACGAGAACGCAGATAACATGGGGCATAAGCCAGCGAGAAGAAACCACCAATGAGGTACTATGCGCCTGGGAAGGCCCCTGGGGAAGATGGCATTACAACTTAAATCTTGATAGAAGCTGGGGAAGAAGTAGAGAAAATCCTTTACACACTCCTTACATGTTGCTTGAACAGGAAATTTCCAGAGCAAAGTCATAGTTATCGTTATTCATAGCAAAGGAGACATATAAGACCATAAGAACTGCAAACGGATCAGTCTACTTCCAATCACTTAGAAGATTTTTACAAAGCTACTTCCTGATCGGCTGCAACAAACTCTGGACTTCACCCAGCCTAGAGAACATGCAGGATTTTGCCATGGATACGAAACAATCGACCACAGCCAGAGTACAATAACGGATTTTCTGAAGTAAGGAACACGATCGACCTCACAGCTTGGGATTCGTAGATTACCAAAAAGCATTTGATTCTGTCTGCGCCTCAGCAGTCCTAGATGCATTAAGAAGACTGTTGTAGAAGCATATAATGAAATTACAAAGAACATTTCCGAGAATGCCACTTCGACCCTTAGATTACGTCAAGATACAATCAAGATAAGGATCATTAAGGGAGTGTGACTGGGAGACACCATGTCAGCAAAGCTTTTCCCAGCAACATTTGAAGAATTGTCCAAGACCTTCTTGCATTGGGAGGAAAAAGGAGTAAAAGTTAACGGTGGACATTATTATTTTTGCCACTAGTCCAGATGACCTTCAGCAACAAATCGGAGAACTCGTCCAAGCAAGTAGGAAAGTGGGCCTCCATATAAAATTTGGCAAGACCAAAGTGATCAACAAATGTGTGAATTCTGCAAAGATCGAAATAAATGGAATAGTATTAGAGGTCATCAAAGATTGTCTACCTTGGCCACCAACTAACTATGGGTGGGAATCTTTTGAATTAAATCAATCTGAAGATGAAATGGTGTGCCTTTTGGAAGAAACACAATATTTTAAGGGATCCTTCTACTGTGCATCAAGAGGAATAAATGTGACCAATGTATTCTGCTTCTGATCATGTACGAATAGGAAACATGGACCCTAAATGCGAAGGTAATGTAGAAGCTTTTGACAATGCAAAGCCGTATGGAGAGATGTATGATGGGTATTACCCAAAGAGACAGGAAAAATAATTAATGTGTTTGAAACCAAACAAAAGTCAAATGGCAGTGGGGCGGACGTGTCACAAGAAGAAATGACCAGAGTTTGGAGAAAGATGGTACTTGACTGGGTTGCAAAAGAGATTAAAAGACCAAGACGACGACCAAAAGTAAGGTGGGAGGATGCAATCAGAAAACTTTTTGCGCAACATGAAGAGAAGCTGCAACCACAGTACCTGGAAGATTATTTGGGCAGCCTATTAATATCCACGTGTTCTGTCATGCAGGGATAGAAAATGTTAGTTTTGATTTCCATTTGTTTTTTTTTTTTTATTGAGCAGCACAATATAGGTGTGTCCAGTTATGGATTTGGGGTATTACTAAGAAAATGGTATACTAAAACAGTTGAGATGCATCCGGCTCCTCTACAGGAGAAGTCTCTTTTATATAGCTGGATTGTAACCTGGTGGAGTAACCAGTATAAAATGACAATGACCCATGGTGTCCCTCTTCATCCTGTGTTTAATGTGTCCCTTTTAGGCTCGTTTACTCTTCACTCAGTCCTTCAGTTCATATCTTTTAACACCCCCACTAATCGCTGATTTCTGGCTTGGGCCCACACCAACATGTGTGACTAAACCTACTGTTCAACTGTCTTTATTCTGACCGGCAGTGTCTTTCTTATTCCTTTCCAAGTACAAAAGCCACAGGTTAATATTATTTATAAGCTATTTTACTAGGAAAAAATACATCACTACCTTGTTTTCAAGTATGACCTGGAGTGTCGGCAAGTGTACCGCAATGCAATTTTATGCATGTCCAAACAATACTTAATACTTTATTCAATGACCGGGATTAAATGTTAATGTACTTGTGTTACAGGGTACATCTGTCTCGTCCCACCGGCTGAATATCCAGGGTCTTTCCGCAACAGGTTAGTAAATGAGATCCGAACACACGAACAAGTCATTGACGTCCGAGGTCCATCAAATGTGCTAATCAAACCGTATAATTAAGTCAATCTATTTCTCTCCTCATTAAGCCTGAACAGAATGTCACACGGCTGGCTTTTCTCCCCATTCCTTTGTGGAGTGTCTGCAATTAAAATGGCTTGTTAATGTTTTATAAGGAAATGTTCTCTGCTCGGCTTTCTATTAAAGTCGCAGAGCAACGGGCAGCATTTCCTTACCTGTGATATGCGGGAAATATAGTACGTCTTATTGCCTAGAATCTGAATTTAATTTGGTCTCTAGTGAGAGAGAGAAATTAGATGCGGTTTCTGTTTTATTGTACTTTTTCACCCTTTCTCTGCCAGAGCAGGCCCCATGCTGTGTTGATAGCCCTTCAGTTGCCAGCAGGACTAAGTAGATTGAGCCCAAGTAGCCCTTGCTGAGGTCTTTAAGTTATGATGCTTGGATACAGTTCTGCTGTAAAGCAGTTAAATGTAGTGCATAGCGAAAGTTGGTGCATCTGGGAGCTTGTCTTGGCACTGGAAGGCTTTATGAAGTAGTCTTTCACTTAACTTTTCCATATGATTTCCTTATTTAATCCCATTTGAGTCGGGTTTCTCCTTCAGTCATGGAATGGGCTTAATAAAAGTAGTGGTTCTCTGGGTGTAAAACAAACGGCTCCTTGAATTACTTCTTGGTCTCCTTGTTCTTGCCAGGTGGGTGTGTGACTGTTTGTATCCTCATAGACCCCCTCATGACTCCTGTTTTTATACCCGGTTCTTGCAGAGAGCAGGGGCAGGGGGCATGAACCGCGAGGGAGCCCCCGGGAAGAGTCCGGAAGAGATGTACGTTCAACAGAAGGTGCGAGTCCTGCTCATGCTACGGAAGATGGGTTCCAACGTGAGTAGTCTTTGTGTTGTGTGATGGGAGGGGAGCCTGTGAGTCAGATGGCACGAGAGGGAGAGAATGGACAATGGAGTAGTATGTGTTCTTGGGGCAGTAGGTTCTGGCGGAAAAAATGGGAGGAAAAGATGGTGTCCAGACAAATATAATACGAGCAATGTTTATAGCGCTTGTTAAAAATACCTTATAGAGGTGCAATGGTACAAGTAGGACTGCTCTATCGACCCTTACAAACCTACTGCGAAAACATCACAAAATTCAATCAAAAGATAAATATTGTTGGGGGGGGGGAAGCAGATAATAGGTTTACGTCTTCTACATTGCTCAGAAGATGCTGTTATGTAGATCAGACAGGCTAAAAGCTACAGCCTGTGAGTCACGCTAGTCCCATATGTGTTCTGGAGACATGGCAGCCTCTGTGGCACCTTGAGCAAGTCTGTCTCTCTGTAGCTCTTCTACCAACCCTTAGATCTGGGGTAGCCGGCTCCTGTCCTCCAGGGCCACCAGCAGGTCAGGATTTCAGGATATTCCCGCTTCAGCACACGTCAACAACTGAGCCACCTGTGCTGAAGCAGGGATATCTTGAAAACCTGACCTGCTGGAGTTGGCTACCCTTGCATTACACTAAAGTGGTGGTCCTAGTAGTTGGTAGACCTGCTTATCCTGATGGATGGTCTGTGCGTTCCAACAGGGCCATTTTAATGTACCCTGGCAGCCATGTTCGATTTCACAGAGTATTCTGGGGAGGTAGGGCGAGTTCATTTATTCGTACCTTTGCAAACGAAGATCACTTTGACATGCAGTGTTGATTTATGAGGGAACAATGAATGCTTGCATGGGAATAATGCTGCTTTAAACTCTCTTGAGAATCACCCAGGACATTCTACAGACAGAAGACACACAGCAATGAGCAAATATAGGTGTTAAGGCGCTCAGTGGCAGGGTGTTTGACGTATTATTTTTAGATGATATATTTTAAAGCTGTAACAATGGCGACTTCTGATAATTTGCCCGGGGCTATCATAAGGTGAATTCAATTTATACTGAAAGGTTTTTGGATAACGATTCATTCTGCTTATATTGCTGTACTTGGCTAATTGCAGTGTATACTGGAAGAAGACTAGTTGGGCTATGTAAGAAAAGGCCATAACGCAGTCAGAATACAGAATTCTTACTATTGCTAGTATTATTACTGTGGTACTGCGACTACTATTAATGCTGCTTTTTATCAGCCATGTCCCTTTCTCCCATTGGGGGATATTTGTAGGTATGAGGCTGACCATAGGAGTCAGGATGAGATCAGGCCCAATGATTAAGACCACCCAGCATGTTCAGGCTAGACAGGCTGGCTACCCACCCAGTGCTCTCTGCTGCCCTCCCTAGTTGCCACCTATCCCATTTTCTGAGCCTTTAGTAACTGCCTTTCTTCTCACAGCTCACCCCCAGTGAGGAGGCCTTCCTGCGCTCGTATGCTGGGGTGGTAAACAGCCAGCTCAGCCAGCTGCCCCAGCACTCTATCGATCAGGGTAAGTAAACGCCGTTAGAAATCTCTCAATGCAGCTTCCATAGTAGGAAGAAAAGGGTGACTAGCCAATGACTGAGCCTCCTGTGCTGAAGCAGGGATATCCTGAAAACCTGACCTGTTGGTGGCCCTTGAGGACTGGAGTTGCCCACTGCTGACCGAGGGTGCTACTATATATAGCAATCAGTGCAGTGTGTAGCAGTGAAACCTTAGGTTACGCTTATCGTACTGGCTACAGCGACCCGTGACATCACACGTCACCGCCTCTGTAGCGAAAGTTGCACTCTGGTGTGCGATGTTGCTGGCGGCAGGGACTGTGTGATTGGCTACTGCCAGTCACGTGGTGCGGCTGTCTCTGTAAATATCAAATTCTTTTGACTACAGCGATTTTGGACGTGTGACGTCACACGTCGCCGTCCCGCCCACTATGGGCGGTTGCTACGGACTACATAGAGTTGTTTTGCGGCTGCACGCCGTCGCTGTAGCCAGGACTATAAGCGCAGCCTTGAGCTGCGTCCGCGCTGCCGCTGAGCGCGCTTAGTGCGTTGAGTTCAATGAATGTCAGTGTCCGGCCACGATCGCGCGTGCTCGTACACTCTCGGGTGCTTGGCGAGACAGATGAAATTAATTTCCAGGCGCGCTGAAGGGTCACATGACCTTCAGCAACAACAAAAAATCTATGCAGGACAGCCGAGCGCTCGTGCTGGGAGAGTTGGGGACGTCACCGCTCTCAAGCAGGAGCCTCGTCCAGGCTGAGAGCTTGCGAGCGCGCCATCACAACAATTAAAGTAAATTGCTGTGTTCAAGCTGCATGTGAGCGCACGGCACTCAGCTGCTTGACTAGAGCAGTCATTTTCATTTGGCCTCCCTCCCTAGCCGCAGCCCTAAGGTTGCAGTTTTGGGTTCTACCAAGGTGATTGACGCCTTACAATAAGACTTATTTGTTTGCTCTGGAAATGTTTGTCAACACTGAACTTAAACCGTGTGTGTGTGTGTGTGTGTGTGTGTGTGTGGTGTGTGTGGTGTGTGTGGTGTGTGTGGTGTGTGTGGTGTGTGTGGTGTGTGTGGTGTGGTGTGTGTGTGTGTGTGTGTGTGTGTGTGTGTGTGTGTGTGTGTGTGTGTGTTTAACGTATTAAACATTACATCTGCTTCAGACACTGATGCAATTCACTGCAATGGCCACCAGATGTCTCTGCAGTTCCCTTTAACAACCCTGTTTTCCCTGTTTTTCAGGTCAGCTGTCAGCTCTTCAGCTTCATGTATTTTTTCATTGTTACTTTGGAGCTATTGCTTATCTATTTGCACTGACACAACTATCTGTATGAATTGTTGAAGCTATAGGGAATTTACTGGTTCTTGTAATATTGGTTTTAATGTGTTAGCCCTCTTTTTTATTTTATTTTCTACTAAAACCTTTCACTGCGTCACTTCCCATGTAAAATCTACCTTCGGATTGGCATTTGGAGATGCCTTTTAGATGGGTGCAGAGAATGTTATGGGGTAGGCACTTGCTATCAGCCTCCAATTCTTCTATTCATGCAGACTTCTTGGCGTTGCCCATATCCCTGTCCTGCTAGTGTGAAGGGAGGCCTTGCGTACAAGTTACAATGTGTATGGCTTTGGTCCTTGTCATCTTTTTTTTTTTTTTGTGTGTGTTCATGTGACATTTTGCTTCAGAGGTTGTGTATTGGGACTTCACAATTAACCGGCCAGAATGGATTCCTTTCACCCCAATTGGTGCCTCCTGTGGGATCTCTCAGCTCGGGCTTGGGACATCCTGGTTGGCTTATTCCGTTGTCATGAATATTCGAAGTCTGTTCTGCTGCTTAGCTGTCAGAACATCTCTCTAGATCAGTGGTGCTTAACTCCAGTCCTCAACCCCTCTCCCCCAAAGACGTCATGTTTTCAGGATATACCTGCTTCAGCACAGGTGACTCAATCAGAGGCTTAGTCATCGACTGAACCTCTGATTGAGCCACCTTTGCTGAAGCTGGGATATCCTGAAAACATGACCTGTTGGAGGGGCTTGAGCACCATTGATCTAAATCACCCTTTGTACTCAGTCTTGAAGACGAGGGTTTCGTGGCTCAAAGATGGGTTGTTGGGTGTGATCCCTTTTACCAACATGAAAGTTCTTTATAAATTAAATTCTAGTGTGAAGTCCTCTTCTCCAGAATCAATACAGCTACTAGAACAAATCCTAAGAGTCCCTAAAAATAGTATTTTACATTAGTATCTCAGCAAAGTAAAAATACCACTTGACCTCATCCATATGCTTTGGTCCTGTCCGAGAGTGGTCCCGATTTGGGAAACTATTAGGGACTGGTTACAACGGATCCTCGAGTTAGAGATCCCCCTGGACCAGTGGCTGTTCCTTGTGGGCAGGCGGCCTCAGGACATGTCGAGAACGACACACAAATTGGTCATGCACTTTGCGACCGCCACCCGGTGCGAGATCGCGGCTTTATGGAAGCGAAATGAGATCCCAATTATCCCCAAAATTAGGAATCGAATTTGGCACGTTTGTCAGATGGAACAGTTGACGAGTTGGGTCAACGACTCTGGCACTAAATTTCTAAAAGTCTGGGACCCGTGGTTAGCCCAAACCGATATCATCTCAGGGGTGGACGCCGCTACAATTCTGCACTAATAATAACAAATGCGTTCTCCTTGGAGGTGACTGACATGACAAAGACATAGGAATTTAATAGATAGGCCCCCCCGTCAGGTTCGCTAAGAGATAGATTTAACTAAGATGAGTTGCCGTCGCCCTGGCACGGGCAGTTTCACCTCCAGAAGTTCGCAGGATCACTCCCCCACCCCCTCCCCTCTGTGTCCCTCCCCCAGTCCGGTGAGTCTAGTACGTCTTGTCTTGATTCTCTGTTTAATGTTAGTTTATTGCTGATGCATTTGTCGATTTGTTAAAAGTGGCTTGTCTATTATATACGCCAATGGGAGGTGAGATTCTGTATATTGGATACCCACAAATAAAAAATGAAAGTTGAAAAAAAAAAAAAAAAATACCACTTGTGAGCACAGTCACATGGCTCAGACAGGTCTGCACCCGGCTTTTCACCATTCTCTTGGGCTTAGTCCTCACTGGCTGCTGCAGTGCTCGCTATGGCGGGCGCTGCAGGGACAAGAGCCGCCTCTCAATGGGGCCGCCGCGTGGCGAGTTTTTCTTCCAGGCCCGAAAATTGAGATGGACACGGGTGATGGAGCGCCAGGCCACGCCCCCCTGTGTTTCAGCCAATGAGGGCGAACCTGCTGGGTGACATCATGGCTGTGCCCCCATCACGCCCCCCCCCATCTTTCCCCCTGCAGCTCTCTGCAGACCGGGGAACTCTGCTTCACGCGCCGCCAGCCTCGCAGGCATCAGGGCCGTAGCCTTAGTATACAATGCTTCCTACTGCAGCTTGGGATTCTGGGAAATAACATGCACATGTTGTCCTTTTGGCCCAGATAGTGCAGATCCTTCACAGAAGTTGTGCAAACCTTGTTGTTTCTATAAGACAATGAGATGTAAGGAGCTGTGCCCTTTGTTAGGCTGTTGTAGAACTGTCTCGGGGGTCTGTTCACCGGGAGGGAGCAGTACATGAATTGCAAGGACTGTCTCGGGATCTGTTCACCGGGAGGGAGCAGTACATGAATTGCAAGGACTGTCTCGGGGATCTGTTCACCGGGAGGGAGCAGTACATGAATTGCAAGGACTGTCTCGGGGGTCTGTTCACCGGGAGGGAGCAGTACATGAATTGCAAGGACTGTCTCGGGGGTCTGTTCACCGGGAGGGAGCAGTACATGAATTGCAAGGACTGTCTCGGGGGTCTGTTCACCGGGAGGGAGCAGTACATGAATTGCAAGGACTGTCTCGGGGATCTGTTCACCGGGAGGGAGCAGTACATGAATTGCAAGGACTGTCTCAGGGATCTGTTCACCGGGAGGGAGCAGTACATGAATTGCAAGGACTGTCTCAGGGATCTGTTCACCGGGAGGGAGCAGTACATGAATTGCAAGGACTGTCTCGGGGATCTGTTCACCGGGAGGGAGCAGTACATGAATTGCAAGGACTGTCTCGGTGATCTGTTCACCGGGAGGGAGCAGTACATGAATTGCAAGGACTGTCTCGGGGATCTGTTCACCGGGAGGGAGCAGTACATGAATTGCAAGGACTGTCTCGGGGATCTGTTCACCAGGAGGGAGCAGTACATGAATTGCAAGGACTGTCTCGGTGATCTGTTCACCGGGAGGGAGCAGTACATGAATTGCAAGGACTGTCTCAGGGATCTGTTCACCGGGAGGGAGCAGTACATGAATTGCAAGGACAGTCTCAGGGATCTGTTCACCGCGAGGGAGCAGTACATGAATTGCAAGGACTGTCTCAGGGATCTGTTCACCGGGAGGGAGCAGTACATGAATTGCAAGGACTGTCTCGGTGATCTGTTCACTGGGAGGGAGCAGTACATGAATTGCAAGGACTGTCTCAGGGATCTGTTCACCGGGAGGGAGCAGTACATGAATTGCAAGGACTGTCTCAGGGATCTGTTCACCGGGAGGGAGCAGTACATGAATTGCAAGGACTGTCTCAGGGATCTGTTCACCGCGAGGGAGCAGTACATGAATTGCAAGGACTGTCTCAGGGATCTGTTCACCAGGAGGGAGCAGTACATGAATTGCAAGGACTGTCTCGGTGATCTGTTCACCGGGAGGGAGCAGTACATGAATTGCAAGGACTGTCTCGGGGGTCTGTTCACCGGGAGGGAGCAGTACATGAATTGCAAGGACTGTCTCGGGGGTCTGTTCACCGGGAGGGAGCAGTACATGAATTGCAAGGACTGTCTCGGTGATCTGTTCACCGGGAGGGAGCAGTACATGAATTGCAAGGACTGTCTCGGTGATCTGTTCACCGCGAGGGAGCAGTACATGAATTGCAAGGACTGTCTCAGGGATCTGTTCACCGGGAGGGAGCAGTACATGAATTGCAAGGACTGTCTCGGTGATCTGTTCACCGGGAGGGAGCAGTACATGAATTGCAAGGACTGTCTCAGGGATCTGTTCACCGCGAGGGAGCAGTACATGAATTGCAAGGACTGTCTCAGGGATCTGTTCACCGCGAGGGAGCAGTACATGAATTGCAAGGACTGTCTCAGGGATCTGTTCACCGGGAGGGAGCAGTACATGAATTGCAAGGACTGTCTCAGGGATCTGTTCACCGCGAGGGAGCAGTACATGAATTGCAAGGACTGTCTCGGTGATCTGTTCACCGGGAGGGAGCAGTACATGAATTGCAAGGACTGTCTCGGGGATCTGTTCACCAGGAGGGAGCAGTACATGAATTGCAAGGACTGTCTCGGTGATCTGTTCACCGGGAGGGAGCAGTACATGAATTGCAAGGACTGTCTCAGGGATCTGTTCACCGGGAGGGAGCAGTACATGAATTGCAAGGACTGTCTCAGGGATCTGTTCACCGGGAGGGAGCAGTACATGAATTGCAAGGACTGTCTCAGGGATCTGTTCACCGGGAGGGAGCAGTACATGAATTGCAAGGACTGTCTCGGTGATCTGTTCACCGGGAGGGAGCAGTACATGAATTGCAAGGACTGTCTCGGGGGTCTGTTCACCGGGAGGGAGCAGTACATGAATTGCAAGGACTGTCTCGGTGATCTGTTCACCGGGAGGGAGCAGTACATGAATTGCAAGGACTGTCTCAGGGATCTGTTCACCGCGAGGGAGCAGTACATGAATTGCAAGGACTGTCTCGGGGGTCTGTTCACCGGGAGGGAGCAGTACATGAATTGCAAGGACTGTCTCGGGGATCTGTTCACCGGGAGGGAGCAGTACATGAATTGCAAGGACTGTCTCGGGGATCTGTTCACCAGGAGGGAGCAGTACATGAATTGCAAGGACTGTCTCGGTGATCTGTTCACCGGGAGGGAGCAGTACATGAATTGCAAGGACTGTCTCGGGGATCTGTTCACCAGGAGGGAGCAGTACATGAATTGCAAGGACTGTCTCGGTGATCTGTTCACCGGGAGGGAGCAGTACATGAATTGCAAGGACTGTCTCAGGGATCTGTTCACCGGGAGGGAGCAGTACATGAATTGCAAGGACTGTCTCAGGGATCTGTTCACCGGGAGGGAGCAGTACATGAATTGCAAGGACTGTCTCAGGGATCTGTTCACCGGGAGGGAGCAGTACATGAATTGCAAGGACTGTCTCGGTGATCTGTTCACCGGGAGGGAGCAGTACATGAATTGCAAGGACTGTCTCGGGGGTCTGTTCACCGGGAGGGAGCAGTACATGAATTGCAAGGACTGTCTCGGTGATCTGTTCACCGGGAGGGAGCAGTACATGAATTGCAAGGACTGTCTCAGGGATCTGTTCACCGCGAGGGAGCAGTACATGAATTGCAAGGACTGTCTCGGGGGTCTGTTCACCGGGAGGGAGCAGTACATGAATTGCAAGGACTGTCTCGGGATCTGTTCACCGGGAGGGAGCAGTACATGAATTGCAAGGACTGTCTCAGGGATCTGTTCACCGGGAGGGAGCAGTACATGAATTGCAAGGACTGTCTCAGGGATCTGTTCACCGGGAGGGAGCAGTACATGAATTGCAAGGACTGTCTCAGGGATCTGTTCACCGCGAGGGAGCAGTACATGAATTGCAAGGACTGTCTCGGGGATCTGTTCACCGGGAGGGAGCAGTACATGAATTGCAAGGACTGTCTCGGGGGTCTGTTCACCAGGAGGGAGCAGTACATGAATTGCAAGGACTGTCTCGGGGATCTGTTCACCGGGAGGGAGCAGTACATGAATTGCAAGGACTGTCTCGGGGGTCTGTTCACCAGGAGGGAGCAGTACATGAATTGCAAGGACTGTCTCGGGGGTCTGTTCACCAGGAGGGAGCAGTACATGAATTGCAAGGACTGTCTCGGGGGTCTGTTCACCGGGAGGGAGCAGTACATGAATTGCAAGGACTGTCTCGGTGATCTGTTCACCGGGAGGGAGCAGTACATGAATTGCAAGGACTGTCTCGGGGGTCTGTTCACCGGGAGGGAGCAGTACATGAATTGCAAGGACTGGGCTCCCTCACGTGTTAGATTCTTAGTTGCTCGGAAGAAGGGGGGGGGGGTTGCGAGGGAGCGAAAACATAGCAGCTTGCAGCAGAAATGTTTCATCACGGCTCCAGTGCTGCCAGCAAGTAAGATGTCAAGTTGGAGATGAGGAGAGCTGTGTTCTGTGCCCAAGTCACAGACATTCTGCTGGTCTCCAATCCCAGTACTTGGACAGTATCCATAGCAAGTCGATGAACAGGCTGTTATTATATAATAATAATTATTATTTTTTTAATTGAATAAGGCTGCAAAGAATTGGAAGGTATCTGCATAGTCCAAGACATTTTGGGTGGGTTCATATACTAGTAGTTTTTTGTTTTTATGGGTTTGCTGAAATACCGGCTGTACTATGGTTGGTTATTTGTCACAAATTGCGACCGTGTCCTATATAGTGAAGTAAATCGCGGCGGTAGAGGAGTGCATGCTGTGAGCAGCATGAAAAAGGAGACCATACCCTAAAGAGTTAACAATTGAAGCCAGGTATACAATTATGTTGCACAGCGGCACATTAAATATCAACATAAGTGTATATGGTCCAGACTGCTGCTAGAGCAGAGGGGGGAGGAGGGGGATACAAACAGGTCAGGTTTTCAGGATATCCCTGCTTCAGCACAGGTGGCTCAATCGGTCTTCGACTGAGCCACCTGTGCTGAAGCAGTGATGTCCTGAAAACCTGACCTGGTGGTGGTCCTTGAGGACTGGACTTACCCACCCCTGTCCTAGAGCTTTCTCTGGGAAATGGGCAAAGTGGACCTGAATCCCGTCCACCATAAGAGAAACTCAATATTATAATAAGCTAGAAAGGAAATGGGATTCTAGATGAGTGCATTGTGTCGACTGACTACATACTTCCACGCCAGCTCGGTCCTGTTCTCGTTTTTAATCCGACGTATCATGACATCTTGAAAAACACTGCTATATGTACCAGAATGCTTTCTGATTAGGAGTGAAGTCTTGAAAATAGTTTTGTTGGGTACGCAGTGGCTATGGCAAGTAAAGCAGATGATGGCAGTAGTGTGGGCGTGCAAGACGTAGGAGTGATTAGACATGGTGTTTGTATATATGTAGTATGGATGATCTTGCAAAAACACAAACTTTTTTACATTTAAACCATCGTTGATGTGGGTAATTACATTTTGTAGCTTCAATTTATTTGTTATCCTGTATAAAAAAATATATACGCACGCACGCACATGCACACACATGCGCATGCATGCACACATACACGCATGCGCGCACACATACACGCGCACACACACATACACACACATACTTGCCATCTACGTACATTTAACCCAGCGGTAGCCAACTCCAGTCCTCAATGGCCACCAACAGGTCAGGTTTACGAGATACCCCCGCTTCATCACAGGTGGCGCAGTCGAAGAGGATATCCTGAAAACCTGACCTGTCGGTAGCTCTTGAGGGCGGGGAGTCGGCCACCCCCTGATTTAACCAATATTTTTTTTTAAAAAGTCACTACCCGTAGTCCACATCGATCCTAGTTGGGGCTGCTGCTTTAATGGCTTTTGTTGGGGGAGGAAAGATGCCTGTGCCTAGGTTGCTGTGTGATCTGCAATCCTCATTATACATCCAAACGCTAACCTGCAGCTTTTCCTGCCCTCGCAGCTAAGCCAGTCTGTCTCCATAGCAACAGCAGAGCGGTCTCCTCGCTCCGCTGGTGACGGGGACCGTGTTCCCCTGTTGGTTTGTGCCTCTCCCTGCACACAGCTCATAATACAGAGCCACAGTGCAGGCTGGGTTATTTATTCTCTTTTCAGAGCCTCCTGATGCCTCCTGGGCCTTCAGGTTGTAAAACGGTGTTCCACACGGAGCTGTGCATCCCTTTTCCACTGATCCCCAAGGGGGGGGGGGGGAGCTGAGAGGCTATGTCTAATGTAGGATTGAACGGTATTGTATATTATGAGAAAAAAAGGGTTAACAATAGTGTTATACACGGATTCCCAACAAGCTCTGAGAAACACTAACCATTACCACATAAAACCATTACCACATTACCACATAATATATATATATACAGTGGTCGACAAATCACCAAAAAATCTACTCGCCGAACAAAAAAATCTACTCGCCACCTAGTACCACACACGTGCTGCTTGGGCCAATTGGAGCTCGCCACGATGTTAAATCCACTCGCCCGGGGCGTGCAAATGTATAGGTTTGTCGAACACTGTATGTATGTGTATATGTGTATATATATATGTGGTAATGGTTAGTGTTTCTCAGAGCTTGTTGGGAATCTGTGTATAACACTATTGTTAACCCTTTTTTTTCTCATAATATACACTATATAGTTTGACAAACCTATACATTTGCACGCCCCGGGCGAGTGCATTTAACATCGTGGCGAGCTCCTATTGGCCCAAGCAGCACACGTGTGGTACTAGGTGGCGAGTAGATTTTTTGGTGATTTGTCGACCACTGTGTGTGTGTGTGTGTGTGTGTGTGTGTGTGTGTGTGTGTGTGTGTGTGTGTGTGTGTATGTATATATATATATATATATATATATATATATATATATATATATATTAAATAAGAATTTTACATTTTAACCCAGGTGAGTGTTAGGACCTGCTTTCGGTCATGCCTTGTAAGTGGCAGCAGGCTTAAGACGCTTTTGCCAAAGGGTTCAGCTAAACGGCCCTTTTTACAAGAGATATATAGGTATTGCACTGTGTATTTTTGTCACATTGGAAGTAGCTTTTGGCATTTTTGTTTTTTGTTGTTAACAATAGTGTTAACTGTAGTCTCCATATTGGCCATTGATCAGTCCACGCTGCTGTGTTTTTTATTTTATAATTTTCCCTTTTAATATTTGCCTCAATACAATCCACACAATGATAAGTTGCCGATCGTCGAAGATTTGGCTCAGGGGTTCACTAAATGGCTGTCAGTGCAGCAGTAGAGGACCAAAGATCTGTCTGAAGATCACGTGACCAAGCAGTGCACTGGTATATAGAGGGCAAAGCTCAAAAATGGGTGTGCCAAAGCCTGGTTCAGAAGGGGATGTGACTTGGTAACTGGTTGCTATAGAAACAAATGTATTACATTATAATACATTAAAAATGTAATTCAGAGTTGTTAAAAAAAATGTAAACAAAAAAGTGCTACAAGTATTTTCTCATAGTACAGAACAGATTTATTTAGAGAAAAACCCATCCCGTTATAATATTGCTTGGGCTGCAGCTTTAAGTTCTGTACCACAATAGTAAATGAACACACATCCCTGTCCCACCCACTGGTCACTGGTGCGCTTACTGCTTTGTGACAGGCAAAGCTTTGCTGTGTTTGGAATGTGTTGCTGACCACACTAACAGAACACAGCGTATCTATACCTGCCTGCACAACTCCAGCCTTCGGGGGCCGCAAACAGGCCAGGTTTTCAGGATATCATGTATCCGTATGACTGAGCCACCTATTGAGCCAGCTGTGCTGAAGTAGGGATATCCTGAAAACCTGGCCTGTTTGCGGCCCTCGAGGACTGGCGTTATGCAGGCCTTATCTATACCATCCCTGTTATCGTTCCAATATCTACCCATGACCTAGTTTTAGTTGTGCTGCAAGCTAATCCTATAAATACCTGTTGCTGGGAGAATTGTGATGTGCTTTCTTTTAGCCTCTCTCCACAGAAACTGACGCTTCTCAAGCACAGCAGTATGGAGCACCATCCTGGTTGTAGGGCAGGGATGCTCCACTCCAATCCTCAAGCTCACCCCCCCCCCAACAGGTCAGGTTTTCAGGATGTCCCTGCTTCAGCACAGGTGGCTCAATCGACTGATTGTGCCACCTGTGCTGAAGGTGGGGTATCCTGAGAACCTGACCTTTTGGGGGGGGTGGGGGGGCTTGAGTACTGGAGTTGAGTACCCCTGGTTTAGGGTGCTTACTAGTATTGTTATCGTCGCCTTTTATTTGTAGAGCGCAGTACCACCAGAACAAAGCATAACAATAGTTGGAAACACTTTGTATAAACTCCACCACTGCGGCTACACTACTATTCTGTCACAGTGAGATTCCTTTAGCACAGCGTTACCCGTGAGACTGAATGAGAACACCCGTATTAATATAAAACAATATAAAACATGCAATATACCAGGAATTTTTTTTTCTGGAAGACGAAATGCATTTCACTATATATATATATATTTTTTATAATACTAAACCGTGACGAAGTTGGTTTGTTGTAAATGCATAAAATGAGCAAGTAAAGTCCTTTCTTTACAGCAGTCCGCCAGTATATATGATGCGTGGGTAACAGTCATTTTGGGGTTTTGTGTGGGTTTGATTGCTCGCTGTTTCCATTGCATTGACCCTGCTCCTATTGGTTGCAGTTCTAAACCTGCTGTTGGTGCGTTGTACATGTATCCATACTGTAAATGTATCAACATATATACACCCTGTGATAATGGAAGTATTATAGAGGGTTATATTTTAATCACTAATCCATCCAAGTTCTGTTCAGTTCCTACCTGATATTGTGTTGTCGGCACAAAGCCAAGTGGTCCAACTCCTGCACTTGTAGCTCGATGAAGGATTTTATTTTTACATGGAGAGTTAGCCTAACACCCTTTCATTGCCTGCAACGCTTTGCCAAGCGAAGTGTATATGTTAAAGATGTAAATTATCCTATAGCAAAGATTCCCCTTCATTCTGTTCTTGCCAATTAGAAATCCAGTGACATAACCTTTTTAGGTGTCGAAAAACAGAAGACTAGCGTCCTCCCATACCCAACTACCCTCTAGTCTGAGGCTGCGCTTATAGTGCCAGCGATGGTGACGTCAGGCTGCAGTCACTGGAAAAATCAAATTGACGTGACTTCCAGCGATCGTGACCAAGCGGTCGCTCCGTCGCGTCGCGCTTACTATAAGCACACGCGACAGCGGCAATACATTTGTTTTGCTGCGGTGTCACCGTCACTATAAGCGCAGCCTATGGGGCAGAACCATCAATCGCTGGTACGAGTTGGTGCACCTGATCCAGCGTGAACTCCCAGCAACTTGAATCGGAGTCAACGCCAGATCAGGCTCGCTCACTGGTACCAGCGCTGGATGGATCTGCCCCTTACACTAAAGGGTAGTTGGGCATCAATATAGAACAGGGGTGCTCAACTCCAGTCAAGTCCCCTCAACAGGTCAGGTTTTCAGGATATTTTAGCTTCAGCACAGGAGTCACCTGTGCTGAAGCTAAAATATTCTGAAGACCTGTTGAGGGGGCTTGAGGACTGGAGTTGAGCACCCCATATATAGAAGGACCCCAGTTTTCTGTTTGCTGACACCTAAGAAGCTTTTGCAATTCTATTCTACAAGGGTTTAAATTATAACGTGTTCATGTTGAAATGAAAGCCATCGGCTCATCTATTTAATGCACGGTTTAGCTCAGGCCATTGAAAAATAGCAGCTTAATTATGACCTTCTCCACTGTTATAACATTTGGGGGGTGTCTGTGTTCAGTTCAGTACTGCTAAGCAGTAAATGGTGGCATCTCGGAGGGGGTAGAAGCCATTGCAGTTGTTACCACTCACACCCCCTCTACCCTCATCTCCTGTTCTGCTTCAGGTGCTGAGGATGTGGTCATGGCCTTCTCCCGATCGGAAACTGAAGACCGAAGGCAGTAACGGGACCGCAGCCATTGCCAGACACCTGACCCGGAGCGCAGATGGGAGACACAGGCTGTGCAGCTGCTGCAGAGACATGGCCGCTTCCCTGGGTTCCCTGTCACACGCTCCCTAACCGTCCCCACGTTGTTTTTGCTTTGTACCCCCCAACTCCCTCAACCTCCAGCCTGCCCTGTAAAGCCGACCTGTTTGTGCTTCCAGATACGGCACAAAGGAGGCGATTCACGCAGCCCGGCTCTGGCCAGCACAAGCCCCATCTGAAGGACAGCGGCCTAACGCAAGGGGAACAGACTTGTTTATCAGCGTTTGGTTTCGCAGCTGACGGACGCCTCCTTGTTTTCATAGTTTTACGTTTCACCTTTTCCCTCACGCCAATTCCTGGAACGAGGCCGTCGCTGAGACTCCTTACGAATACGACTCCGCTCACTGAGCTGGAAAAACATGCTGATTTTTACAACTGGAAGCCTAAATGGGATAGCTGCTACTGAGCGTCTCCGCTCCCCCCAGTCGCTATTTTTACATTGACACTTTTTTTAATTCTTCTTTTTTTTTTTTTTTTTTATGTTGGCGCTTTTGGCTGTTACGACACTGTGTTTTCGACTTGAAAGAAGTGAGCTTTTTGCAATATTTATTACAAGCGTGGGGGAATGATGGGGGGAAAAATGTGCTTTTTGTAAAAAAAAAAAAAATTTTTTTTTTTAGTTTAAGGATTGGCTGAAGCAAAAGGCATGTGAACGTCTTTGTGTAAACCCTTTACTGCCAGAGGGACCTGGCAGATTAAGGGTTAAGTATATATCTGTGCGGGGGGGGGGGGCGCAGAAGGGCACAGCATTCCCTGAACCCTTTTGCTCTTCAGCCCTAATGTGCAAAGTCACTGCTCTGCAATCTGTCATTTAGTCTGTGGCTGTTTTTCCCACTGTGTCTGTTTTTGTGTGTCCCGGGTTGTTTTAATGGTGCGATTTATTGATGACATTTAGTGGGGTAGGAGTTTAATGAATGGCGAGTGGATAGCGCAAAGACTAGACTGGGATATGTACCCGTGGCTCTTGATGTCGGTTTGCCAAGCAATCCATATCTAATGTGCATTAGTGATCATTAAAGCTGGGCTCATTGGTTACGTATGTTTGAAAACCTGGCCTGTTACCCCTCAAGGACGGATCTTGAGCACCCCTGGTTATATCCCACTCAACATTTTGTTATGACAAATTAATGAAGTATCCTGAACATTAACTGCTATTTTAATAAACCCTTTTCAAGGGCACTGGGCAAATTCCATTTTCTAGGAGTTTTTATTTTATCTTTTTTAATTGTTTTTAGGAGGATAAGGACGTGACAGGTGTATATGAATTATCCAAATTGTAGGCCAACCTGACCTGTTGGTGGCCCTTGAGGACTGGAGTTGGCCGCCCCTGTTGATAAGCCCTTGCTGCTTCTGGAGAGGCCTGCTACACTTTGCAATGGCTCGCATGCCTCTCAGCAGCACATGGGTTAAATTGTCGAGCAGTATTCCTCTTCTGTTTGTCCCAGAACTAATCATGCAAATCTCACTCTGCGCCCCCCCCTTCCAACGTCCTCATGTTTGGACAGTGGGGAGAGGTGGAAGCGAGTGTATTCTTACTAAATGTAAATGGTAACGAGATCCATAAAACTGCTTTTAATCCTTTGGTGGCATTGTAATGGCTATATCTTAAAGAAAAGACAGATTGTGTGATATATATCTCTCATCTGATGAGAAAGTGTTTGCGGGTCTGCTCAGCTCTAGGAAGAGACTGCAGACAAGTTGTTACACGAAGATCAAATGAAATTTGGTGTTGTGTGGATTCGTAGCTTCAGGTTGATTCCTGCGAGAACATACGCTGAAATAGCCGTCACCCACTGCACAGCAGGGTTTGCAATTAGAAAAAGAATCAATAAAGGCTGCTATTACTCCTCTCAGGAAGCCCTCTTTAATTCATTAGTGGATCTTTCATTTTTCAGTGTCTCCCTCCCCCTCCCCGCAAACTTAAACTTTTACCCTTAAGCCCTAGTTAAGGCGTGCTGCTATGGGAACCCTTCAGTTAACTATTCAGACCTTGGATGTGTACCGCTCACACATCAAGTGAAGAAACAACCTTTCTAAGTATAGGACATCACGGCAATGGGTTTTTGGGAGCGTGATCTCCTCCCAAATGTTGAAGTAGAAAGTGTTTTTTTGTTTTTTTTATTTATAGAAAGTGTGATTTTTTGGGGGGGGGGTTTTATAGCTGCAATACTGTAGAAAGTACAGTAGGGCCCTGCTTTACAGCGTTCCGCTAATACGGCGTTTCCCAATGTATACCCATATTCATTAGGTTTGGCGTTTGTTCCGTTTTTCCAGCGATTTTCGGCATGACGCGCTCAGCAGCTGAGTACCCGGCTGTCACTAAACAACAGGTTTAGCGCCTGCGCAACTCCTTGTCGGGTGCCATTTGTCAGCGAAAAAGTCAGTTTACAGCTCTGCATCTCTGTTTTCAAAGGTACAATACAGTACGGCCTCGCTTTACAGCGATTTCCACTTTACGGCAGCGGGCTGGAACAGAACCCACCGTATGAGCGGGGCCCTGCTGTAGAACAATGGTACAGACTGCCAATGTGAAATGCCCAAGGTCACAAGGACTAGGTATTGATGTTAGATGGTGGTATCTGGATAACATAGCAATACATTAGCTGCTCAGGTGACCCTCCCCCTCCACATGACTCTAGTCTTTCCATTCAACATCCTAGCACTGTTTAGTGATTTGCACGCAGCAGGGTGAGGCTCGATATTCCAGGGCCGCGGGGGGATTAGATTTCAGGAACAAGTATTATCTCAGCGCCAGCAGTGACTAATCTGCAGCTCACCTGCCTGCCTGAGGGCTAGCTTCTTGTTAAAATGCAGAGACGCTGCTAGGCGAGCATCTTCTTGTATAGGAGATAAAGTAATGCTTTCAGCCCTTCTACACTGGGACCGGGTATATGCTCTTAGGAGTGATTGGTACAGAAGAAAAGGTTCCATTTGCTGCCCAGTACAGAGACGCATAGAGAGCACCCCAGATGCACTTTGCTTTCTTTTGTAGTACTATGAGGGGAGCATACTTTTTTTTTTCCCCTCCTACTGGTCAAAGTGCCAAGTGGATTAAGTAGTGACACTGTGTGGAAGCATTTGGAAATCACCCCTAATTAAATCAGCATGTAGCACTTTATAGGTCCACCGCCTAACCCACCACATGTACTTCCGCCATGGTGTCGTGTTAGTGACAAGTAATGATCGTACTCATTTTCCAGGCTATCGGATACTTGGGATTTCTTTCACTCCAGCAGTGTAAGGAGCTCGAGGCCCCAAACATGACTGTGATGTCTAGACATGTAGGATAGGAGGCAGAGATGGGTGTGTACTGAACTCGTTCTGCACCTCCAGCATTCACAGCTGGCAGGTCCTGTCCTGCACTGCAAGAAACAGCTGGATCTGTTGCCTCTGCTCTTAGTGTACGGGTTTTGTGATGTAAAGGGCACACCGAAAAATGTATATACACCAAAGACTGAATTATGGGAGAACCATTATATTTACATACATGTTTTCTGCATATGCACACGAGACCCCTACATATTTGTGTGTTAGATAATGTATCCCCACATCTTGATTTAGTATACATGCAATATATGTCACCAATTTCCACAGTGTATGGAAGTTGTCAAGCACCTATTACTTAGACCCGGGTTAGCAAAACTCAGTTCTCGAGAGCCATCAACAGGCCAGATTTACAGGATAGCCCTGCTTCAGCAGAGGTAGCTCAATCAAAATGATTGAGCCACCTGTCCGGAAGCAGGGATAAACTTAAAACCTCTTACGGTCTGAGTGGGGGCACCCCCGATTTAGACATTTGGAGTAATAAAAAAATAATCCTCATTTGACGTTTATAATCACAATTTATGCTAATTTGATGTGGCAGGTCTTCCAAGGTTTTGTCCGAGTAGGCGGATACAAATGTGTAATAGTGCTGGACACCTGTGTGCATAGGTGTGTTTGCGATTTTGGGGTTAGCATAATTACACAACCATAACAAATATCACTTCCCTAGTAGCAATCCACTTCTGCCCCTTGCCTGCACGCACAAGGTTACAAGTAAAACTGTCTAGGACCAGTGCAAACCGCACGCGATGGTAAATTCCTACGTTGTGTATGAAAGGTTTAGGAGAACACCAACTGTTGCCACTGCTTCAGGAGTAGGGCACTTTGTGAATGGCCATGAGGAGTACCAGAGTTTCATGATGGGGAAAGAAGGACGGCTGGATTTTTTGACTGTTGTGGGAAGGAGCAGGAGGGGGGTGTCCTGGTCTAGTTCCTGTAAATCATCCATGTGAAAGGAGAGCTGTGCTTTAACAATCACAGAGAAACCATTAGCTGAAGCCATGCAGCATACATGAGTCAGCCCAGGTGTTCACTGGGTTAGAGCCCTCACTGCTGGGAAGAGAGGTGTGCGCGTGTCAGCTGCTAGACCTCTGGAGTTAAGGGGTCAGTTCTCTACTGGACCCTGGAACCACCTGCACATAGCTTTCCACTGAGAGTGAGTCCGTCACAGGATTGTTCACATCTGTGGCCGTGCTTATAGTGCTGGCGACATTACGTCGCCCGAAAACAAATGCATTGCCTCCGCGTGCGCTTATAGTGTGCGTGACAAAGCGACAGAGCAACGTCGCCGTCGCGTGAACACCGGTAGCCGGCAAAATTTGATTTTTCAAGGGCTGTCGCATCACGTGACGGCCCTTGAACCAATCAAATTGCCGCAAACATGCGATGACGACGCCCTGCAAAATATAACTTGCGACGGGTGACGTCACCCGTCGTGTCGCCATCGATGGCACTATAGGCACGGCCTAAGCAGCATTTTAAGTTTGAAGCCCCTCCCCCTTAATTACTGTTTTATGTTTACATGCCAGATGAGCGCCACTTAGCATTTTCATTTTTGCCCAATACATGCGCTTCCCGGGACTTTTCATAGTATCTCGTGCTGTGCTTCGTACTGCTGAGCCCTTAAACCACAGTAACCATTAAAATCCTGCATAATGTTCCTAACATTATTCAAATCGAAAGTGCCGTTTTTAAAATGTTTGCCTTGTTTAGACGAGATTGTTGTGTTCCCCCTTTGGGTCTCTTGGTCACTCCGCATGATACCACATAAGAACCCACGAAAGTGGCATACGTCTTCTGTTCCAAACACTAACTACACTGGACGTCATTTTTCTGACTTCAATGCAAAATAAATCCTACCCGCTTTATATCTGTTGGTGCAGAAACCTGCTGCTTAGTTTGGGTATTGCCTAGTGCCACTACATGCCCACTGGGGTTTGAATTATATCACCAACACAACACAGGCTTAATGCGTACTCTGCTCAGATACGGGAATGCATCAGGATCCGACGTGAGAGGGCGTGGCTCTCTAAGGGGACCACAGCTGTGACAAATCGCTTCCTGGACTTGTAAATGTCCATCCCAACCAGTGGCAGGAGCAGGTCGATGAGGCGCGGGATTTTGAATGCTGGATCACTGGGCACTTCCACATGGAAAGGTGTTTGGAGTAATGAAACTGTAACTACACGAGGCGATTCCTTGAGATAACTCGGAGCCTATTGAGTGGGAGCACGTTCCAATCGGTGTTTTCTGCCTCGTGCTCCTTCAAACCTTTCATTTCAGAGAACTCCCTCCTGTGACTTTTATTTCAGCAAAGCAGTGAGACAAAGGTACAGCCCAGTTAGACTTCCTAAATATCTGACAAGTGTATCCCGTACATTTGGAAACCAACAGGAAGTAAGTTAGGTCTCCGGGAACGTCACAACGGCTGGGAATGCAAGCACAGTTGGTAGGCCCAATAGGTAATATTTGCCAGCAATGTCTTATGTCTGTATATTTGTAAGGCTTTATCAATCCAGGTGTTTTCGAAGTGTACAATGTGTGGCTGGCACTTCTGGCAGTGAGTGGGTTAATGAACAGATTTGAGCTGTGTGTACCACATAGGGTTATTAACACCGAAAAATGTGTATTTGTGTATCTGTCTATTTTCGTTTAGATAATATAAATCATATACAGAGGCGTTTTACAAAATGGATGTTAGAATAGTTATTAATAAAGTGTTTTCAACAAATTTAAACATGCAGCTTAAAAAAAGTGGCCCTTATGATCTCCTCTGAGCTTCTTGTATACTGCAGCACATTCGCTATACAAAGTGCCTTGAATTGCAAGTGTCATCGCTGGACAGGTTATCGGATTTTCCTATAACACACACATTCCCAGTAAGCTGAAACCCCAAACACTCACCACATCATATAATGTATATTTATGTCAAAAGGAATGCTACTGAGCGTGGCAAATGTATACAACAAAAGACGGGAGACCAATGCTACATCCAATTGACTAAACATAGTAGGTCCTGTTCATTCAGCAACTTGTAAATAAAAAAAACAGTTGTTTGGAGGTAGATGGCCCCTCCTCCCACAGCTCACCCCTCTCCACCTTTTTAATGAGGTTCTAGCATTTTGCTGAATTTACAGGAATCACTGTGGTTGTTTCCCCTCACACAGAGTTAAAGGAAAGCTTCACAGTGTAGTGTAGGACCTGCATTAATTTGGTTATACCTTGACGGTATGCAGGCTTATGACGCTTTGGCCAAAAGGGTTTAACTAAATAACCAAGATAAATATTATTATTGAAGTATTTAACTTTATGCTTATTACCATGTATGTTTTGTCAATTGTACGTAGCATTGGGCTCCCCTGTCTTTTGTTGTACAGATTTTCCTATAGCCTTCATTTTCTGCAGTGGGTGAGTCTGCTACACGCATGTTATTTCTGCACAGAAGAGAAATCCCATGCGGGCAATGCCAGTCTGATAGCACTGGCTGCTCCATCATATAGTTCATGTTCCCATCAGGACCACAGATCTTCCTCCCAAGAATGAGATGAGGTCCCAGAGGCTGGTGGAATTCAGTACAGCTACTTTGTAACTCATTTGCCGGCAGAGGAACTGCTAGTGTGTTGCTGACCCTGCGGCAGCAATAGGCTTAATGTACAATACCTGGGATTTATATATGAAGAAATTAAGATCTGCTCACTGCTTCTCGTGCAACACACAATCCCAGCAAGTTCAAAACTGCAACACCAACTACATTATATATGTGTCAAAAGGAGTGTTGCAGAGAGGGCCAAATGTATACATTCTCCCTCTAGCAGAGGAAAATGAGACTTTTCACCGTTCATGTTAGGACCTGCATACTGGTCATGCCGTGACGTGGCTGCATACTGGTCATGCCGTGACGTGGCTGCATACTGGTCATGCCGTGACTTGGCTGCATACTGGTCATGCCGTGACGTGGCTGCATACTGGTCATGCCGTGACTTGGCTGCATACTGGTCATGCCGTGACGTGGCTGCATACTGGTCATGCCGTGACTTGGCTGCATACTGGTCATGCCGTGACGTGGCTGCATACTGGTCATGCCGTGACGTGGCTGCATACTGGTCATGCCGTGACGTGGCTGCATACTGGTCATGCCGTGACTTGGCTGCATACTGGTCATGCCGTGACGTGGCTGCATACTGGTCATGCCGTGACTTGGCTGCATACTGGTCATGCCGTGACGTGGCTGCTTACTGGTCATGCCGTGACGTGGCTGCATACTGGTCATGCCGTGACGTGGCTGCATACTGGTCATGCCGTGACGTGGCTGCTTACTGGTCATGCCGTGACGTGGCTGCATACTGGTCATGCCGTGACGTGGCTGCATACTGGTCATGCCGTGACGTGGCTGCATACTGGTCATGCCGTGACTTGGCTGCATACTGGTCATGCCGTGACGTGGCTGCTTACTGGTCATGCCGTGACGTGGCTGCATACTGGTCGTGACGTGGCTGCATACTGGTCATGCCGTGACGTGGCTGCATACTGGTCATGCCGTGACGTGGCTGCTTACTGGTCATTCCGTGACGTGGCTGCTTACTGGTCATTCCGTGACGTGGCTGCTTACTGGTCATTCCGTGACGTGGCTGCTTACTGGTCATGCCGTGACGTGGCTGCTTACTGGTCATTCCGTGACGTGGCTGCTTACTGGTCATTCCGTGACGTGGCTGCTTACTGGTCATGCTGTGACGTGGCTGCTTACTGGTCATGCTGTGACGTGGCTGCTTACTGGTCATTCCGTGACGTGGCTGCTTACTGGTCATTCCGTGACGTGGCTGCTTACTGGTCATTCCGTGACGTGGCTGCTTACTGGTCATGCCGTGACGTGGCTGCTTACTGGTCATTCCGTGACGTGGCTGCTTACTGGTCATTCCGTGACGTGGCTGCTTACTGGTCATGCTGTGACGTGGCTGCTTACTGGTCATGCTGTGACGTGGCTGCATACTGGTCATGCCGTGACGTGGCTGCTTACTGGTCATGCCGTGACGTGGCTGCTTACTGGTCATGCTGTGACGTGGCTGCTTACTGGTCATGCTGTGACGTGGCTTGCAGGCTTATAACACTTTGGCCAAAGAGTTTAACTAAATGAACCTTATTCATGAGAATATTGAGGTATTTTACTATATATTTTGTCACATTGGATGTAGCATTGGGCACTTCTGACTTCTCATGCAACAGCAATATTCCTCCTTGCTGTTCCTCCTGTTGGGTTCCCCTTCCCCTCGCTGGGGGTCTCCAGAACTGAACAGTGTTAATCCCCCCCCCCCCCGAGTGGTTTAAACCCATGTAAAAAAAAGGGGGTAACAAGGGTTTGCTTGATCCTTTAAACACAGGAGCATTACGTTCTGAATGGCACTTTGACCAACGAAGTCCTCTCTCGGACCCACGTTTTACCAAGTCAGACAGGCCCACACCCTCCGACTCACCGAGGAAGTGAGATCACTGCTCTGCATGTTACTGGAATGACGCCTTGGCTGGGGCTCCTTGGTTGCATTATATTTTGATTCTGAGTCACATATAAAAGAGAGGTGTGTGTGTCTGTCTGTCTGTCTGTGTGTGTGTGTGTGTCCACCAAAAACAAAGACTATGTATGCCACATTTAAGGAAGAGACTTGAATACAAAGATAATAAGATACTATATAGGGATTACTGCAGAAAACAAATGTAAACATTAGGAATAATCTGTGCTCAAAGAGCTTACAGGCTAATGTCCAAGTGGTATATAGGGAGATTTACAGAGGCAAATAGAAGCGGTGTAAATGAATAGGTTTGTGGGGATTGGCCAGGAGGGGGAACGCTTTCAAAGGCTTTCATTCATCGAAACATGGTTATTGATTCCAGCATATTCAGGATAAAAAATAGAAACTGGGCTCAAACTATTGGTGTTTGATATTTTTCTACTCAAATGATGATTTTGACTTCTGAATCTGAAAGCTATTGAACATGCCTTTATGTAACATTATGGGTTTATAGGCTGGGGTAGGAGTAACGTTAAAAAAATGGTGTTGTGTATGATTTTCAGACCTTCTAAACTAGTGAAACAGGAGAAAATTTTGGGACCTCAAAACGGAGGTTAATATATATGTAATCTCCAAAAACAGTGATTGATAATAACTGCCATACAGGACTTTTCTCCCAATGGCACTCAGCGCGTCACAGTTACAGTACAGCGCGCGGTGCGCAGCACGTAGGAATGTTACAGGCACAGTCCCTGCCCAGAGGAGCTTACACTCTGACTGTTGGTGCCTGAGGCACAGGGAGATAAAGTGACTTGCCCAAGGTCACAAGGAGCCGACACCAGGAATTGAATCAGGGTCCCCTGCTTCACACGCAGTGTCATTTTTTACAGAGTCAGTGTCTTTATTCACTGAGCCGCTCCTCCTCATTAATCATTTTTCCAAGTATTATTATTTTTTATTTATTTTTAAGTGGAACTATATTGTATTGTATGTCTTTATTTATGTAGCGCCATTAATGTACATAGCGCTTCCCCGTAGTAATACATGTGGTAATCAAATAAATAACAGATAATATAAATAACAGGTCATGGGAATAAGTGCTTCAGACATAAAAGTAACATTAAGGAAGAGGAGTCCCTGCCCCGAGGAGCTTACAGTCTAATTGGTAGGTAGGGAGAACGTACAGAGACAGTAGGAGGGAGTTCTGGTAAGTGCATCTGCAGGGGGCCAAGCTTATGTATCATGTGTTCAGAATATCCACAGTGCTATTCATATGCTTCTTTAAGCAAGTGTGTCTTAAGGTGGGTCTTAAAGGTGGTTAGAGAGGGTGCTAGTCAGGTATTGAGGGGAAGGGCATTCCAGAGGTGTGGGGCAGTCAGTGAGAAAGGTTTAAGGCGGGAGAGGGCTTTAGATACAAAGGGGGTAGAAAGAAGACATCCTTGAGAAGAACGCAAGAGTCGGGATGGTGCATAACGAGAAATTAGGGCTGAGATGTAAGGAGGGGCAGAAGAGTGTAAAGCTTTAAAAGTGAGGAGGAGAATTGAGTGTGTGATACGGGATTTGATTGGAAGCCAGGAGAGGGATTTCAGGAGGGGAGACGAGGAGACAGATTTAGGAAAGAGTAGAGTGATTCTGGCAGCAGCGTTTAGGATAGATTATAGGGTAGACAGGTGAGAGGCAGGAAGGCCAGACAGCAGGAGGTTACAGTAATCAAGACGGGAGAGAATGAGGGCCTGAGTCAGAGTTTTAGCAGTCGAGTAACAGAGGAAAGGGCGTATCTTTGTGATATTGCGGAGAAAAAAGCGACAGGTTTTAGAAACGTTCTGAATGTGAGAGGAGAATGTGAGAGAGGAATCGAGTGTGACCCCTAGGCAGCGTGCTTGGGCTACTGTGTGAATGATCGTAGTTCCAACAGTAATGTGGAAGGAGGTAGTAGGGCTAGGTTTGGGAGGAAGTATGAGGAGCTCTGTTTTTGCCATGTTAAGTTTAAGGCGGCGGAGGCTATTCAGGATGATATAGCAGAGAGACATTCAGAAACTTTGGTTTGTACAGCAGGTGTAAGGTCGGGTGTTGAAAAGTAAATTTGTGTGTCGTCAGCATAGAGGTGATATTTAAACCCAAAAGATGTGATTATGTCCCCTAGAGAGAATGTGTACAGAGAAAAGAAAGAAGGTTCCAGGACAGAGCCCTGGGGTACCCCCACAGAGAGATCAATAGAGGAGGAGGAGGTGTTAGCAGAAGAGACACTGAAAGTACGATGGGAGAGGTAGGATGAGATCCAGGATAGAGCTATGTTACGAATACCAAGAGTATGGAGAATGTGAAGGAGAAGAGGGTGGTCCACGGTGTCAAATGCTGCAGAGCGGTCGAGTAATATGAGCAGAGTGTAATGACCTCTGTCTTTGGCAGCATGGAGGTCATTAGTTATTTTAGTGAGGGCTGTTTCCGTGGAGTGAGCAGTGCGGAAGCCAGATTGTAGAGGGTCTAGGAGAGAATAGGTGTTGAGAAAATGGAGCAAGTGAAAGAATACAAGACGTTCAAGGAGTTTAGAGGCAAAAGGCAGGAGGGAGACAGGTCGATAGTTAGAAAGACAGGTAGGGTCAAGCTTGTTGTTTTTGAGTAATGGTATAACTGTTGCATGTTTGAAGGAGGATGGGAAGGTACCAGAGTAGAGGGAGGAGTTAAAAATGTGTGTGAGGGTAGGGATTAAAGTAGGAGCAAGAGGTTTAAGGAGATGGGAGGGAATAGGGTCAAGAGAGCAAGTGGTAGAGGGGGAAGAGGAGATCAACAGTGACATATCCTCCTCTGAGACAGTGGAAAGAGTCAAGGAAGGCAGGAGGAGAGTTAGGAAGAGGTGTTGGATGGGAGGAAGAAACAGTGGTGATGTTCTAACGTATGGATTCCACCTTTTCTTTAAAATAGTCAGCAAAGTCCTGAGCGGAGATTCAGGAAGGAGAGGCAGCTGAGGATGGTTTGAGTATGGCATCAAAGACAGAGAACAGTCGCCGTGGGTTAGACTTGTGCATGTTGATTAGTGAAGAAAAGTCGGCTTGTTTAGCTTGCGACAGGGCAGAGTTGAAACAGGATAGCATAAATTTGTAGTGAAGGAAGTCTGCGAGCGTATGAGATTTCCTCCAGAGGCGTTCAGAGGAACGAGTGGAGGAACGCAGCATGCGCGTGTGGGAATTTAGCCAGGGTCGGGGGTTAGAAGGGCGAGGACGGCAGAGAGAAAGCGGGGCATGAAGATCAAGAGAGGAGGATAAGGCAGAGTTATAGTTCCTGACCAGGTTGTCAGGGTCTGTAGCAGAGCTTAGAGAGGAGAGGGAGGAGCGTAAAGTGGAATCAAAGTCTGGTAGGGGAATAGAGTGCAGGTTTCTGCAGAACCGAGGAGTAGATGGAGGTGGAGAAGGGGAGAAGCGAGATAAAGAGAATGAGATGAGGTAATGGTCAGAGAGAGGAAATGGAGAAATCGGAGAGAGAGAAGTCTTTAGTGAAAACCAGGTCTAGGTAGTGGCCATCCTTGTGGATGCTGGCTGCAGTCCACTGTTGAAGGCCAAAAAAAGAGGTTAGAGAGAGAAAGCGGGAAGCCCAAGGGAGAGAGTGGTCATCAATGTGGGAATTGAAGTCCCCAAGGAGAAGAACAGGGGAGTCTGAGGAGAGAAAGAAAGAGAGCCAGGATTCAAAATGAGAGAGAAGGGCAGACGGGGATGAGTAGAGGTAGATGGGCGATAGATGACTGCCACGTGGACAGGGAGAGGAGAGACGATCTGGACAGTGTGAGCCTCAAAGGAGGGAAAAACAAGAGAGGGAGGAATAGGAAGGGTTCGGTAACGACAGAGAGAGGAGAGCAGGAGCCCCACACCTCCACCCCTGCCATCAGTGCGCGGAGTGTGGGAGAAGGAAAGGCCACCGTAGGAGAGGGCAGCTTCCAGAGCAGAGTCAGACTGAGTGAGCCAGGTCTCAGTTATAGCAAAGAGAAGCAGGGAGTGAGAGAGAAAGAAGTCATGCACAGAGAGGAACTTGTTAGAGAGGGAGCGAGCATTCCAAAGGGCACAGGAGAAAGGGAGAGAGGAGGGAGGATGGCAGGGGATGGGTATGAGGTTAGAGGGGTTAACACCAGAAGGAGTAGAGGTTGCATTTGGCAGGCGAGGACGAGCGCATGTAGAAATAAGGCAGGGACCAGGATTGGGAGCGATATCCCCAGATATGTTTGCAACAACAAAGTAGCAATTCTCTGAGTAGTTTTATTTGGTGCCTCCAAGCACTATCACAACTTGGCCACTGTTTGTAGCATAAAAACTGAACGCATGAGGATTGAAGCATACAGATGCAGCGGCCGTTATACGAACAAATCACGGAGCCGTTTTCGTGTGCGCTACTGTATTCCACGCAGCATTAATGCGGCAAATCACCCCAGGCACACGTATTTATCGCGGCTGCTTTGTTTGAATTTCATGGATTCTGTTTCGTATCCGTGGCAGAAATGAACGAATTGTAATGTGTACAGCACTGTGCTACTGTGTCACTGCGCTACTGTGTCACTGTGTTACTGTGCTACTGTGTCACTGTGTCACTGTGCTACTGTGTCACTGTGCTACTGTGTCACTGCGCTACTCTGTCACTGTGTCACTGCGCTACTGTGTCACTGTGCTACTGTGTCACTGTGTCACTGCGCTACTGTGTCACTGTGTCACTGCGCTACTGTGTCACTGCGCTACTGTGTCACTGTGTTACTGCGCTACTGTGTCACTGTGTCACTGCGCTACTGTGTCACTGTGTCACTGCGCTACTGTGTCACTGCGCTACTGTGTCACTGTGTCACTGCGCTACTGTGTCACTGTGTCACTGCGCTACTGTGTCACTGCGCTACTGTGTCACTGTGCTACTATGTCATTGTGTCACTGTGCTACTTTGTCACTGTGTCACTGTGTTACTGTGCTACTGTGTCACTGCGCTACTGTGTCACTGTGTCACTGCGCTACTGTGTCACTGTGTTACTGTGCTACTGTGTCACTGCGCTACTGTGTCACTGCGCTACTGTGTCACTGTGTTACTGTGCTACTGTGTCACTGCGCTACTGTGTCACTGCTGCGCTACTGTGTCACTGTGTCACTGTGCTACTGTGTCACTGCGCTACTGTGTCACTGTGTCACTGCGCTACTGTGTCACTTTGTTACTGTGTCACTGTGTTACTGTGCTACTGTGTCACTGCGCTACTGTGTCACTGTGTCACTGTGCTACTGTGCTACTGTGTCACTGTGTCACTGTGTCACTGTGCTACTGTGTCACTGCTCTACTGTGTCACTTTGTTACTGTGTCACTGTCAGTGTTTTAACACTAAAATGCCATTTTCTGCACTCGCGTCTTAAGGCGGTACGGTTGGAAGAAATCACGCGCCATGACATGGGTATTCCGAGGCACACACCGCGTGAAGTGTTCCAATAACGGCCGCTGCAGCTGTATATATATAATACTTACTAGCGCTGCTTGGAAATGAGAGAGAAATGATTGAATTGTCAATCACGGTAAATGAAGTAATCAGAGTGCCCACATGGTATTGGACAGGCGCGCCCCCGCCCCCCAGCAGGTCAGGTTTTCAGAATATCCCAGCTACACATAGGTGGGATATTCAGGTCTTCGACTGAGCCTCTGATTGAGCCACCTGTGCTGAAGCAGGGACTGATTGAGCCACCTGTGCAGAAGCAGGGACTGATTGAGCAACCTGTGCTGAAGGGATATCCGGAAAACCTGAATATTGGGGGGGGGGAGTGCCTGAGGACTGGAGTTGAGCCCCCTTGGTAGAGCAGCTCTCATTCATTATGCATAAGCCAACTCCCTTGTGACTCACATCCGATGACACCGTGTCTGATTCTCCTTGTCTTGCAGGGAATAATGCAGGGTGCAAGCTGAAGAGATGTCTGATATATCCCTAATAGAGAAGTCCCACGTTGCTCGGTATTGCGAAGGATCAAAGAGTTACATTGTCTCATGTGGAACAATGGTCATATTTGTAGCAGTCGAAAAGTGTGTGTGTGTGTGTGTCTGTGGGGGTTGGGCGCTGGGGGGTGGGGGTTGGGCGCTGGGGGGTGGGGGTTGGGGTGGTATCGTTTTAAATGAACTTACCTTTAATTACAAATTATTGGAACCATATTTTAAACAATGATACCATTATTATAAGAAGAAAGGGGGAGACGCTTGCTATTTTTAAATCAAAATGACTTTAAATAAAAAGTGGAAGTACATGTTTGTCAATAAAAAAGCAGTGATATTCTGGGGTATTACGTAAAAAATTAGTGTCAAAGTCTAAATCCACCTGTGCTGAAGCGGGGATATCCTGAAAACCTTGGGATTGGCCGCCTCTTGTATACTGTGTACAGAGACAAACCTAAACCTTTGCTTGAGTGCAGATATCTGTTTTTTTATGCCTAATTTCAGGTTTATGTTAAGGTAATGTATTATTTCCCTGTTTAACGTTTAATGTTTTTTATTTTATCATTTCTGCAATGAATGTATATTTGTATGTTTTGTCTCTGTGATACATTACCGGGCATGTGTTACTTTAATGTGGGATTTTACTTTATTGCAAGTACAGTCTAATGCTAATGTTCTGGGTAATGTATTTCACCTGGATGGCCTGCAGCATTTAAAAGAAGCGGCACTTTAACACACACCAACAAAAATGTATTCTTTTGTTAAATGTATGCAGCCTTTGATTACATTTTTATTGACAACTAATTACCTAAGCTGCCATTTGATTCATTCCCCCCATGATCATTCAGCCAAGATCCCGCTTCCCAGGGTTCGCTAAATGGCCACCTTTCGGTTTCCATCAATCCTTCAGTCAGTGTAACTCAGCAGCTACAATGTATTCTTATATTACTAAGGTAACATTATCTATTGTTTGGCCGCATCCATGCTTAGAGCAACCGCACTAGCGACAGCGAGAGCAGCGGGATCAAACACACAGGCTATGGGAACGTCCATAGAACGCAGCTGTTCTTTTGCGAGACAAAGCTGTTTGATTTTCGTCTCGCAACGGCTGGGTCATGCGAGCGGTTCGCCCAATGAGGGGGCAAGCCAGCTCCATGACGTCACCGGTCACGCCTCCCCGTCGCGAGGATCTGCAGTCCACAGATCGCTCGGCTGACACGCGCACGCAACGCCATGCGCTCCCTCCGGCGTGTGCCTGCACCATGGACTCGGCCTTCGGAGTTTGCAGCTCAGACTGCTGGGAACATCGGCAACATATTGTCACAGGAAAGTGTTGCAAAGATCTTGCACTGCTGGGGAGGTGGGCTAAAACCTGCTATAGAAATCAAAGGATGCTCGGAATATTAAAACTCATTAAGAGTTGAACAACAAATAAATAAACAAGTATTATCTAATTCTACAGAACTGATTTATTTAAATTTAAAAAAAACACACATAGGATTTTGCATGCACTGCTCCCTTTAACTCCTTCACTGCTGGAGGGGAATACAATACATTAAAGGGCTAGGGGTGTGCACAGCAAATGATCTCCTGCTCCTGTGATGCAGCGGTCTCCTTCTCAGGGCTATGCGCCCGGGGGCTGTCCTTGCCGCCCCGGCACTGCTCAAACAGAAAGAGGATTTAAAAAATAAAAAAAATAAAGTTGCCTTCATTACTATAATTGTATTAATTGCCAAAATCTCAACCGTACAATAAAGATGCCAAAAGAACAAAGAGCTGAGGATCTAAAGGGAAGCGCTCGTCCCCCGCTGGGCTCGGAGACGCTGCGCCCCTGTGTTTATGTAGCATTAACAATTAGTACGAAAAAGGGAATGAAAGGTTTTCCTCGGTCAGGGACGTCTGTGTTTTTTATTAGCTGTCTGCTTGTGCACCACACAATGCCGCTGATGTTATACAGAAGTAAACAATGGCATGCTGCAAGGGCTTATGGGTAGAGAACAAGAGTAGCCGTACGCCACTGGTATTGGTAGTGGGACCCCCCCCCCCCCCCCCGGTAGCAGCTTTATGTAACCTTTTGCATCATTTCTTTCACTCATTGTGGTGCAGATGTTAAAGATTAGGTTCAAAGCCAGGGGTGGCCAGCTCCAGTCCCCAAGGGCCACCAAGTCAGGTTTTAAGGATATCCCTGCTCCAGCACAGGTGGCTCAATCAGTGGCTCAGTCGATATCCTTACAACCTGACCTGTTGGTGTCCCTAAGGACTGATTTGGCCACCCCTGTTTAAGCTCTTCTGGGGTGTTCTGTGCTGTATTATTCTATGGTGTACAGTGCCTTAAACCAGCAGTGCGCAAAGTCGGGGGCGCGACCCCCAGGGGGGCGCTGGATTTGTCTGTGGGGGGCGGGGGTGGTAGTAGAGGCTCAGCGTTCTTCCCCCGAGGCATTTAAATTAAATGCCGGGGGATCGCGTGAGGCCCCTGCAACTCAAAAACTTACCTGAACTCTGCCGGCGCCACTCGAGTCCATGGCAACGCGGCGTCAAATTACGTGATGTCACACATGTCAAATGACACCGCGGGTCACATGACGTGACGTCACGTGAATGACGCCGCACGAGGTAAGGAGGGGGGGCTCAGAACGGAGAGGAGCAGGCAGGGGGGACTCAGCAAAAAAAGTTTGTGCGCCCCTGCCTTAAAGTACAGCCTAACCTGTAAACGCTATATACAATAACTCATCACTATTTGCTGTCTTTGTTTGCCAAAGTGAAACCAGGCTTACAAATCCATTTCATTTTACCGGACAAGAGAGTGCAAAATTAAAAATAAATAGCACTGCTTCAGCGAAGATCGACACAGGAGCAGAAATGTGGGGAAACAGAACCCCTTTCACTTTAGCATAGCCCTACAAATACATCTCTCAACTCCAGCACAACTTTCCAAATACCTGTCAGCACTTTCATGGGAAGTGCCGGTCAGGCCAATGTATGTAACAAGCAAACCAGAAAAGTGACGCAAGACTATATATATATATACATGTTTCTACTGACCATGCTTCAAATACACGCACATTGGTATTGATATGAATATATAATGGGACATGAGAATATGTATATCATCTCAGTGGAATCTCAGATGAAATGTTTATATACAGTTTTGCTCTATTTTGACATTTGTTTGCATCTGTATTCAAATCTGTGTCCCTTTGTATACTCAGTGAGCTCCGTGGTGTGGGAATTCTTGCTTTGTCTTCATACCTATCTTTCTTTTTATTGGTTTTCCAAATATTTTAAACAGTACAGCTAATCTCTTCAGTCATGCACGTATCAATGCCAAGCAGTATTTTCCAACTTTGTTTTTGGTAAAGGAACCCTATAATTATATTGTGAAATTCTGAGAACCCCCTACCCTCTCTAATAGCGCGTCTGAGATCAGATGCATTGTAAGGAACCCCAACCCTCTCTAATAGCGCGTCTGGGATCAGATGCATTGTACGGAACCCCAACCCTCTCTAATAGCGCGTCCGAGATCAGATGCATTGTAAGGAACCCCAACCCTCTCTAATAGCGCGTCTGAGATCAGATGCATTGTAAGGAACCCCAACCCTCTCTAATAGCGCGTCCGAGATCAGATGCATTGTAAGGAACCCCAACCCTCTCTAATAGTGCGTCCGAGATCAGAAGCATTGTAAGGAACCCCAACCCTCTCTAATAGCGCGTCTGAGATCAGATGCATTGTAAGGAACCCCAGCCCTCTCTTATAGCGCGTCTGAGATCAGATGCATTGTAAGGAACCCCAACCCTCTCTAATAGCGCGTCTGAGATCAGATGCATTGTAAGGAACCCTAACCCTCTCTAATAGCGCGTCCGAGATCAGATGCATTGTAAGGAACCCCAGCTCTCTCTTATAGCGCGTCTGAGATCAGATGCATTGTAAGGAACCCCAACCCTCTCTAATAGTGCGTCTGAGATCAGATGCATTGTAAGGAACACCAACCCTCTCTAATAGCGTGTCCGAGATCAGATGCATTGTAAGGAACCCCAGCCCTCTCTTATAGCGTGTCTGAGATCAGATGCATTGTAAGGAACCCCAACCCTCTCTAATAGCGCGTCTGAGATCAGAAGCCTTGTAAATACTTCTGTATTTCGTATAGTTTTCAAATGACCTGTGAAATGCAGAGAACCCTTTAGGGATGCTCAGAGGAACCACATGTTTCTTAGGAACCCCTGTTGAAAAATACTGATGCCAGGACATGACATTTTTGGTCTCTATATTAAGCACAACTCTGCTTCCTCTTTTAATAGCAGTAATGTTTTTTGTGTGTTTTTTTTTTAAAATAAATCAATTCTGTAGTATTAGATAATACTACTTTTAAAAAAAATGTATTCAACTCTTAATGCCATTTTTAATGAGGTTTAATACACTGAGCATCCTTTGATTTCTATAGCAAGCTTTAGCCCACCTCCCCAGCAGCACAAGATCTTGGTAACACTTTCCTGTTTGTGATAATTTGTTTCTTTTATACCCAGCAGTTTGAGCTGCCAACTGCAACAATAAACAATGTTACCGTGTTAATATAAGAATACATTGTAGCTGCTGAGTTACACTGACTGAAAGATTGATTGAAACTGAAAGGCCGCCATTTAGTGAACCCTGGGAAGCGGGATCTTTGCTGATCTATCGCGGGAGAACGAATCGATCGGCAGCTTAGGTAATTAGTTTTCAATAAAAGGTAATCAAAGGCTGCGTATATTTTAAAGTGCCATTTGGATCGCCGCTTTAATATTCTGTCTTTCGCTTTGGGAAAATCAGATTGATATGACGGAGAACTTTCTTTATTATAGAAACCGAGATGTTTCTGTTCTTGACATGACAAGTTCAAGTTGTTCTGAAAAATCTCATTACAATACAGGCATTATTTTAATTTATGTTAATATACGAAACTCGCTACATGCTGTGAATATTTTCGTGATGGATTTGCATTGAATTTCTTTATACAAAGCATTGGATGGACTAACAGGATTACACGTGGCATTGAGAACAAGTGTTACAGCAGGTTTTGGAGGAGATGGGCTTTTTTTAGAGGGGGGGGGGGGGGGGAATGTCTCCAGTAACAAAGGAAAAGATTCTTTACAATAAGGGCGGTGAAAATGGGAAATTTACAAACTAAGGAGGCTGTGGTCGCAGATCAAGAAAGTATTTTTAAAAAGAGATTGGCTTTCTTCTTAGGCAGCAGAGGGATGAACGGATATGCTGAATAGATTTTAAAGATCAGTAGATCATTGATCCAGTGTGAGATTTGCTTATCACTTGGAAATGGTTTTTTACAATGATGCTGAGTTTGAATCGGGAGCCTGGTTCAATTCCTGGTGTCAGCTCCTTGTGACCTTGTACATGTCACTTTATCTCCCTGTGTCTCAGGCACCAAGAACATAGAGTGTCAGCTCATCTGGGCAGGGACTGTGCCTGTAACATTCCTATGTGCTGTGTACCCCGCGCTGTACTGTCATTCTGACGCACCCAGTCCCATTGGGAGAAAAGCGCTATATGAAATAAAATTATTATTTTTGGCAAATGTTAATCTAGGTTTTTGGGTGTCTTTCTCCATATCCATTTTCCATATCACTATAAATATACATATCTTGTCCACTATGAAATGAAATAAAGAGGTCATCTTGATGGGGAGGTCTTTTTTCAACCATCGATCACATAACAATATAGTTATGCTATGGAGGTATCCCCGTGGATTTAAGCGGTCTTTCCTAAAAGAGATTAGAATGTTTTTATCTTAATGTCAATTATGCTGGATTCAGTGGCGGATCTACTACCGGGGCTAAAGGCGGCAAAATGTTGGGCAGCAGAATTTGGGGGCGGCAGGCGCGATCTACCCTCGCCACCAGCGCATGCGTGATTGGCGCTTGCTATCCGCTCTAGCGCATGTGCAGCCGGCAACGTGATGTCACACGTCGTGACATTGCCATGGCAACGGGACGGTACAGTGCTGGAGGAGGATGGTGGCACCAGGTAAATGCCTAAGGCCACGGACATGGTCAGCGATTAGGCGCTGACCCGCGCTGACGCTCGGCAGTGAGCCCCTGCAGCCGCAATGAGAGCGGCTTTAGCAGGGGCTCGCGCACGCTTCCGCAGGCGTGCAGAAGCGTGCTGACTCTCACCCGACAGTCGGATTTTAGTTTGAGCACTGAGTCCGCTCACGTGACTCCAAAGCAGCCAATGAGGAAGAGGTGAGTGGAGCAGGAGGAGAGATGTGGACAGGGGAGAGACTGCCTGGCAGCGGGGTGAGTTGTTGCGGGGGAGAGGGAGGAAGGTCCCAAGAGGACGGGGGAGAGACTGGCTGCCAGTGGGGTGGGTGAGTTGATGCCCCGCCTCCCGTGCCACGCCTCCCACCCCGCCTCCCGCCCACCTCGCAAGCGCACTCACTGCCTCGCCGGCCAGGACAGGCAAAAGCTCCTGCTTGCGCTGGCCAGGCACAGCATGAGCGCGCCTCAGCACGAGAGGCAGGAGTATGGGCACGGCCTAAGGGCGGCTTTTTTAAAAAAAAATCTGACACTGGGTGTACTTCACCTTTGGATGCAGTGACTTTTCCATCTCTTGCCCAAAGAAATTGCTCACTGAACAGGCCTGCAAAGTACTACCTATTACACTGGACTGGCCTCTTCCAGTAAATTACACTTCATAGTGGAGCAGAGGTGGACTTGTGATGATATCAGATGCCAGAGTGTATCAACACACAGTCAGTGCTCATTTGCCTGTCATTACCCAGAATCCTTTGTTGCAGTGAAATTATTGTATGCTGAGTGATTATAGGGAGAGGCAGGGGTTGCAGACTTGTCTGAGATGTGAATGTGCTCACACGTGGTATTTTTATTTGCTGCACTACTTATTTTTTTTTTAAAAACCTTTACTTCCGCCCCTTTAATATACAGTAAATAAAATGACCACTTGTGAGTAGAGACGAGCAAATGTTTTCTTTTTGGCGGATTTGGATCTGCCTCGGATCAGGCGGTTCCTTTGGTCCGTGGATTTCTGCCAATCAGCCTCCAAGAAAAGGGTGATTTGTCCTTTTGCGGATTATTTTTTTTCACTGACAATCCAATCCGTGGATTCCGCCAACCGGTGGAGGATTCCAAGAGCACAATTACAAGAGCAATATCGGCGGATTCCGCAATCTGTTGGAGGATCTGGTGGCAGAATCCACGGATTGAATTTTTTATAATCCGTGCGGATTGGATCCAATGGCGGTTTTGGATTAATCTGCACGGATTTAAACTGGAACAATCCGCCGAAGGATTTTGCACACGCGGAACGGATTTTGAATGGAAAGCGCGGGAAATTCCAGGGGGAAAGAAAATTGATTTTGACAGTTCCGCCCTTCTCTACTTGTGGGTACAGTTGCATGTCCCAGACAGGTCTGCAACCCCGTCTTTCCCCGTCATCTCTCAGCAAACAGTGCGTCCACTGTCAGATTGAAATGTTGCGGTTAAATAGAAAAACTCCCCAAACAAGTCTAATTATTGAATAAAACGTAGAGAGAGGGAAAAAAAAGAATCAAACCAATTGTCCACAGCACTCAAACAGAAACTATCTCACTGCGGTAACAAAGACCCCTAAAGAATTAAATACCTGTATTCATAATGGAAAATCACCACTAAATGGTACAGAAAAATAATGAGGGAGTACAGGACTAACACAAAGGGAAAAAAAACGCTACACCACTATGGGAACACAAACAGCAATCAGTGATTATAATAGGGGGCTGATACCACAGATTGTGTACTGAAGGCTCTCTCTTTGCGTGCATTTTAGGCACTTGATTATGCATTAACGTTGATAGCACAGATTATATACTGGGTGTGTTGTACTTTTCACCTGTTATCATTGTACAGCTTTATGCTAAATCCGTTGTTTATTAAACTCTTTTCATTTTGAATACTAGTACTTCTTTCTTTAGGGGGTCTTAGTTACCCCAGTGAGATTGCTACTGTCTGACTGCTGTGGACAATTGGCTGATTCTGTATGTTGTTGGAGGAATTAGGGATTCCACATGTCCACCTTCACCGATTCTCATCCTTAAGGTTCTGTGCTGCTTACAGTACCAAGAGGGTAGTGCCGTTTGTGTTTGTATACATATGAGCACTCAATAAAAAGTTCAACTATGAACGAAATATTTATTTGAAAAACCTGAATACAATACAAAAAATACAGGACAAAATAAACATTCATAAATCCAATTTTCATGTTGACAGCAATAACCCGGTATAAAGTATCATGAGAGACAAATGAAATATATCTATAAGCATGTAACTTATGCAAATATACATCTACATGATGGGCACCCGCAAAAAGGAAAAAAGCAGTAAACACACACACACACACACAGACACACACACACACACACACACACACACACACACACACACACACACACACACACACACACACACACACACACACACACATATACCGTACATATACATATGAGAAAAGAAAAGAGCGCCAACCCCATAGTCTTTAATGTAGGGGATGGACAAGGGAGGGAAAAGGCTCACTCACAAGGGTTACAGATATAAAAGTGTTTGTGAATATATCCCCGCCACGATGATAGTCCTCCAAGGAGATACAGCTGCACGGGTTTGCTCACGAACAGCTGGCAAGTCCGGGTGGTAAAGACGGAGTCCCGTTATGTAGCGAGCTGAATACTCGCAGCCTCAATAGCAGCCCCGGGCACGACCCGGACCGACCGCGTCTCCACGTGATGACATAATGCCGCTTGGAAAATGTCCTAGCAAAGAAAGGTAGTTTATTATGTCCTAAGTTCAAACAAAAGCCCAAGGTTTCGGTTCCCTTGGGACCTGAATCTTTTCTAAAAAAAAAAAACAACAACAAAAACACAACCTACAAACCAATAGAAACCTGAAATATCCTCTCCCTTTCCCAGCTTTCTATTATCGGCTGAGTGAGCCCGACACAGCGATTATTTTGTGCCCGTGGGGGGCACAAAATGATTGAGTCTCTGTCACGGTAGCTTATGACAAGATATAATGAACACCAAATATCTGGGTTGAACTGAACGAGGCTTAGATAAAATAAAATATAATTTATTCCTTAAAAAAGGTGAACACAGCAATATAGTACAATTAACAGGCAAGAAGGTAACACTTACTTAGGGTTGGGGAATGGAGAAGTATCAGCTAGCAATTCTCCAGCAATCCGGTGACATTCCAGGTGGAATCAGAAGCACAACTAAAAACTGCAGGGTTGACACAGTTTATATACCTGTGTAACCCTATTCTTAACATTGAATACAGACTATTGGTGAACAATTATCTGTATCCAATCCCTAATGTGGAGACACAGATTAACCCATGCTCCCCAGCTAATTAGCCCATGTGTACTGGGACTCTATGGGTAGCCCCATAATTAAATCAGGGGCGACGACCAGTTTACCAAATGAAGTATTTGCATTGTTTGTAGGTGTAGACATAACACTTACAAACCACTCCAGTTTGATGATTCTCCACCCTCAGGTAACAATTAGAGTGGCAGTCTGTTGATTATTTGCCAGTACTTAATGCCTACAGTGACTCCACACATTGGCCAAATATCAACTCTCTGCGACCTCCAGAACTGGAGATACAGAAATGCACTTTAAAACATTAAAATACAGGATTATAATGAAATATGGGAACAGGGGAACATACATTTTTCATGAGATGACAAGGTTTAAACCACATTCCTGGACCGCAGTCCAGTTAACCCCTTGCCTCCCTGGTGAGGTCAGGGGGTGGCCATATGGGGGGCGACCCCTTTAATACCGGGCCAACCCCCCTCTCCCTCTACACCTCCCCTTCTTAATGGGTGACCTGTGGCCCACTGGCCCTAACGGGGAGTGGGGCACTGCTGGCACCCTTAACGAACTCAGTCTCAGAGGGATAGTCCTGACGTGAATGTCCATCAGCATTGCTGTTTTCACTACCCTTTTTGTGCTGAATAGTAAACTCGAATTCTTGCAAGGCCAAGCTCCACCTTAGCAACTTGGCATTCTCCCCTGATGCCCTCTGCAGCCAACTCAGGGGGTTGGGGTCTGTGAGGACCGTGAAAGCCCTTCCATACACATAGGGCTGGAGTTTTTTGAGTGCCCACACAATGGCCAAGCACTCTTTCTCAATGGTGACATAGGCCACCTCTCTGGGGAGTAGTTTTCGGCTGAGGTACACCACAGGGTGCTCTCTACCGTCGTCCCCCACTTGGCTCAACACAGCCCCAATGCCATAGGCATGACGAGGCATCAGTCTGTATGAGGAAATGTTTGGTATAGTCCGGGGCAGCCAGTATGGGGGCCCCAGCAAGCACAGTTTTCAGTGCCTGGAAAGCAGTTTCACAGGCAGGAGACCAGGTGATAAGCACAGACAGTTGCTTCTTAGTCAAATCAGTCAGGGGTTTGGCCACGGCGCTGTACTGTGGGACAAACTTCCTATAGTACCCTGCGGTGCCCAAAAATGCCATGACCTGTTTCTTGGTTTTTGGAACAGGCCACTGAACTATGGCTTCTACCTTAGCTGGCTTTGGTTTGAGGTGCCCTCCACCCACACTGTGCTCTAAGTATAGGACCTCTGCCATCCCTACCATACACTTAGTGGGTTTCAAGGTAAGCCCAGCTTCCCTGATCCTATCCAGCACCGCAGCTACATGTCCTAAGTGGGAGTCCCAGGAATTACTAAAGACAGCAATGTCATCTAAGTAAGCCCTGGCATAGCTCTGCATCCCTTCCAGTAACCTATTGACCAGGCGTTGGAAGGTAGCCGGGGCATTCTTCATCCCAAATGGCATCACCAAAAACTCATAGAGGCCACTTGGAGTGATGAATGCTGACTTCTCCCTAGCCTCCAGGGTCAGTGGGATTTGCCAATAGCCTTTGCTCAAATCCATAGTGGTCAGATACCTTGCCCCCGCAAGTTCATCCAGTAACTCATCCATGTGGGTCATGGGGTAGGCATCTGACACCGTCCCAGCGTTGAGCAAGCGGTAGTCCACACAAAACCCAGTGGTCTTGTCCTTCTTCGGGACTAGAACTACCGGGCTTGCCCAAGGACTTTGGGATGGAGTAATTAACCCTAGGGTCAGCATCTCCTCTATCTCCCTTTCCATACTGGTCTTGACCTCTGCTGACACTCTATAAGCGTGCTTATGCAGAGGCTGCAGATCCCCTGTGTGCACTGGGTGTTTTGTGAGATGTGTGGTCCCTGGCTTGTCAGTGAAGAGGGCCCTATACTTAGCTAGCATGTCCCTGGCTTCTACCTGCTGCCTAGCACTCAACTGTGCCCCTATCTCTACCTGCTCCACAGTGTTTCCCTGCCTAGCCTCCCCTAGGAGATCAGGCAGAGCATTGCTCGCCGGATCCCCCAGCAGTGGGCTACAAATGGCCATTACTGCTCCCATACTCGGTGCTCTGTATTCTTTCAGCATATTGACGTGATATGTCTTATGCCTCTCAGGCTCTACCTGTACAACGTAGTTGTACTCATTCACCTTTCGGATAACCGGGTACGGTTCCGACCAGGCAGCCATCAACTTGTTCTCCCGAGTGGGTTTGAGAACAAGCACCTGCTGTCCTGGGATGAATTCTCTGCTACGGGCATTCTGGTCATACCATTGCTTTTGCTTGGTCTGAGCGGTCCTGAGGTGGTCCTGGGCCACCCCCATGAGCATCTCTAACCGGTCTCGGAGATCTACTACATACTGGATCACTGAAGCATCAGTAGCAGTAGCCTCCCCTTCCCATCCCTCACGGAATAGGTCCAGAGGTCCACGTACCCTGCGGCCATATAGTAGCTCGAAGGGGGAGAAGCCTGTAGATTCCTGTGGTACCTCTCGGTAGGCAAACAGCAAGTGCTGTAAATGAATCTCCCAGTCTTTCCCCTCCGTCTCTATAAAGGTCCGAAGCATCTTCTTCAGGGTACCGTTAAACCTCTCACATAATCCGTTTGTTTGGGGATGGTAAGGGGTAGTGCGCCGGTGCTGTACACCGCATGCATCCCAGAGACAATGTAACAGTTCACTCATGAACTGCGACCCCCGATCGGTTAGGACCTCACTAGGGAAACCTACCCTAGAAAAAATGTTCAGCAAAGCTGCTGCCACTGTCTTGGCATCTACGGTGCCAAGCGCTACCGCCTCAGGGTACCGGTTGGCAAAATCCACCACCGTGAGGATGTAGCACTTCCCTGACCTGCTAGGAATCATAAGGGGTCCTACAAGATCCATCGCTACTTTCTGGAAGGGTTCCCCTATTATCGGTAGGGGTTTCAGGGGTGCCTTCACACGGTCGCCCGCCTTACCCACTCGCTGGCAGGCATCACAAGAGCGGCAGAAAGTGCCTACATCTTGAGATGCCCCCGGCCAGTAGTAATGCTGTAATAACCGGGCTCGCGTTCTGTTGACCCCCTGATGTCCCGCTAACGGAATAGAGTGAGCTACCCGTAACAGTTGCTGTCGTACCCCTGGGGCACTACTAGCTGTCGCTTACCGGTCAATTCCTCCTCTATCCCTGGGTTCCCTTCTTCTTTATACAGGAGTCCCTTATACCATAGGCAGTGCTCAGTGCCTTCCCCTGCCTGAGATTCGGACGCCCGAAGTCTCACGCCGGCCAGGGTAGGGTCTGTCTTCACTGCCTCCCTAAACTGGGCTCCTAATTCTGGCCACCCCCCAGTCATGTCATTGTCCGCAGAATGGGGAAGGGTGAGGGGGAACAGTAAGTCAGTCTGTGGTTGCAACTGATCCTGGCTTATCTCCCCGGGCTCCTCTGCGCCCTCCGCTAACGTTGATCCCAAAGGCTGGGGGACTGGCGCCGCCATTGCCGCTCTCTGGCTCCGGGTAACCGCCGCCACTGCAGCGGGTTTGGGCACTTGGTCGTAGGTGCAGGTCATCGATCCCAGATCGTTGCCAAGAAGAACATCGGCATCCAAACCGGGTAAAACTCCCACCTCCCGCACACCCTGGCCCTCCCCCCAATCCAAAAAGATTCTGGCCACTTGCAGGAAACGTGGCTCTCCGTCGGCCACAGTGATCTGTATCCCAGGGCCTGGGAGTAATTCCTCTGGCCGGACCATATCAGGTCGGACCAGGGTCACTGCAGCTCCTGAATCCAGCAAGCCGACTGCTTGCCGGTCACCGACTGTGACCGTAGTGAGATGTCTGCTCTGGCCGTCCGTCGGCTGCAGGTCCGCGCTGAGATGTCCTCCGCTCCTGGCTGTAGGCACCGATGAAACCGGGACAGGCGTTGCATGGGACGTCTCGCTGGGAGTTGGTTCCATGACCGGTCCGGAGTCTGTGGTGGAAGCCACCCGCACGCGGGCTACGGGCTTCGCAGCTGGGGTGCGTTGCCCCTGATGGGGTCCGCCGGAATGCAGGGGTTCTGGGCAATCTGGTCTGATGTGACCAGGGCGGTTGCAGTTGTAGCACCGGCGCTCGTGCCGGAGCTCCCCCTCCTTCGGTGGACTGCTGCCCGCAGGCAGCCTCTGAGTCCAATGGGGGGTATTGGCAGACTTTCTGGCTGATGCTTCCGCCACCGCCGCCTTGGCTACTGTTTTGGCGGTCATCAGGGCTCGGCTGGGCACATAGTCGTCTGCAAGCCTCGCCGCCTCCTGGTAAGTCTTGGGCTTCTTGTCGAACACCCAAGCCCTCACCGCCGGTGGGCACTGCTGCATGAGCTGCTCCTGAAAAATGAGGTCCAGCAGGCGTTGGTAAGTCCGTGCCTCATAGCCCTCCACCCAGCGTATCCCATACAAAGCCATGCGGGTCACGTAGGTGACATAGGACTCCTGGGGCTGCCTCTCTTCCTGCCGGAATTTACCCCGGTAGGCTTGAGGGGTATAACCGTACTGAAACAGTAACATTTCTTTCAGGTGGTCATAGTCATCAGCATACTCATCTGGAAGCGCCATCATCGTCTGCTTAGCCAAGCCGGACAGTAAGGGGTCCAAACGTGCAACCCTATGCTGGGGAAGCACTTTGTACCGCCGACACTGCGTTTCAAAGTTCTTTAGAAAACTGTTGATCTGATCAGTACCTTCCACGAACTTGGTGAGGCTGTGCTGATCCAGTTTGAGTTCATCGTTGTTGGTTTGGACAGGGGGGCAATAAGCGGGTCTGTTCACTGCCATAGTGATAAACTGCAGCCGCTCCTCCGGTGTCCCTCATTCACCCCACGCAGTAATCAGTGCCAACATTTCAGGGGTGAACGGACTGGTAGCCGCAGCAACCAGTACCCCTCCTGTTGCACTGCTCCCGGGAGGTGCACTCGTTCCCTCCCCGAGATTCCGCCGCCCCGGCACTGGGTTCCTTCCCTGATCTCCGGGTGGCTGTATAAGGGCAAGCTGAGCCATATCCTGAGGCTCTGCAAGCCTGGCTTCATAGTCACCGATTGCGTCAACCATGTCTGCGACCTCCTGGTTCTCAAAGGGCAGTCCATATTTACGGCACTGGTCCTTGAGCTGAGCTCGGGTCCTCATGTTGGATGAGCCTTCAGCCTCGCTCATGGTTCACAGTCGCAGCAGTGAGGTGGTGTTACAACTTGTGTGAACTGTTGCACTACTGTGTGTTAAATATCTTTAGTCCCAGGAACTTGCAATTACTCTCGAGTTTCAACTATATGACAGAGTCCCGCAGAACACTGTAATATAGGTTCAGTTCAATCCCACTGCTTGCCACCAGTTAATTATAGAGCTTGTCACGGTAACTTATGACAAGATATAATGAACACCAAATATCTGGGTTGAACTGAACGAGGCTTAGATATAATAAAATATATTTATTCCTTAAAAAAGGTGAACACAGCAATATAGTACAATTAACAGGCAAGAAGATAACACTTACTTAGGGTTGGGGGATGGAGAAGTATCAGCTAGCAATTCTCCAGCAATCCGGTGACATTCAAGATGGTATCAGAAGAAGAACTCAAAACTGTAGGGTTGACACAGTTTATATACCTGTGTAACCCTATTCTTAACATTGAATACAGACTATTGGTGAACAATTATCTGTAGCCAATCCCTAATGTGCAGACACAGATTAACCCATGCTCCCCAGCTAATTAGCCCATGTGTACTGGGACCCTATGGGTAGCCCCTAAATTTTAATCAGGGGCGACGACCAGTTTACCAAATGAAGTATCTGCATTGTTTGTAGGTGTAGACATAACACGTACAAACCACTCCAGTTTGATGATTCTCCACCCTCAGGTAACAATTAGAGTGGCAGTCTGTTGATTAGTACGTGGTCTGTTGATTAGTACTTAGTGTAAACAATCCGGGCAGTTAACTTTTGATCACAGTGCTTAGGCTCAATCAGCCGGCTGCCCTTCATGACCTATTAGCATAGCAGATGGTCTGCATTTCCAGAGCAGATCCAAAATACCATACATATATACTTTAATATCTACACATATTAATAAGTTCCATTCTGGTGGGCTCAGTGGGTCGAAATTTGCCAGTTCTTAATGCCTACAGTGACTCCACACATTGGCCAAATATCAACTCTCTGCAACCTCCAGAACTGGAGATACAGAAATGCACTTTAAAACATTAAAATACAGGATTATAATGAAACATGGGAACAGGGGAACATACATTTTTTCATGACATGACAAGGTGTAAACCACATTCCTGGACCGCAGTCCAGTTAACCCCTTGCCTCCCTGGTGAGGTCAGGAGGTGGCCATATGGGGTGCAACCCCATTAATACCGGGCCAACCCCCCTCTCCCTCTACAGTCTCACCCCCTCCTTTCTTATTAAAGGGAAATAAAGCATATTTATTAGCTGAAGATGTCCAAGACAGTTAGAAGCTTAGTCATGTGTATGATCAGAGACCATCGTTCGGGCAGAAGTAGAGGTCCTATTCCCTTTAGGGAAAAAGCAAAACTTAAATGGGTCTAAGCGCATTGCACAGCAGATGCTAATGCAAATGACTGACTTTGGGGATATAGTGTATGGTACAGCACCCCAAATTCAACTCAGCGAACTTGACATTCTTTAGAACTCCACGTGCCGCTTTGTTTCACTATATAACTTCAACACCCACCATTGTGGTATCTTAACTGAACTAGGTTGGCTATCCCTTGGCTATCCAATATAGCAGCAAAATGAGCTAGAAATGCTCATTATCCGGTGCTCAAAAGTAGTCCTCAGTGTCGCAAAAAGTGTCCCAGCCAATAAAAGTAACGTTCCTCAGATAACAGCAGTGGGAGTATTGTAATGCAAACAGAAAGTCCATATGAGTGCGGTCACTGCGTATTGCATATAATAATGCGCAAGTCCCGTTAGCCCAAGTGAAGGTGAGGTGCGTGAACCTGCGCTGACCACGCCCTAATGCGCACTCACCGCCCGGCGGCTGGACACTCAGTTAAGCACAAAACCCAACCAGCTTACAAAAAGCACTATAATGTTGGTTGTTGAAAGACTCACGGTGCCGCTGACCGAACTCCCACTGTGCGCTCTCCCAGGCGCAGACGGTGTGTGGTTGAAGGGAAGCCAATGAAGGAAAAAATGCCGGCGCACCGCTCATAAAAAGGAAAAAGACTGGAACATGGTGACCAAAGGTTTATTTGATGTTAAAAAAACATGAAACAAAGTATTGACACCAACACTAACGCTTTTCACACGCAGGGTGCTTTATCAAAGAATAACTCTGTGACTTTGTAAATGGTTGCTATAGAAACCAAAAATGCTTGCTACATTAGAATACATTAAAAATGTCATTCAGAGTTGTTTAAAAAAAAATGCTAGGAGTATTTTCTCATAGTACAGAACTGATTTATTAAAAAAAAACAAAAAAAACACACGTAGGATATTGCTTGGTCTGCAGCTTTAAACATGTTTGTAACCGTAACTTGTAATGTTGTCAGCTTTACTTTGTGCTGAGTACCTACTTGAAAACGAAAGGTAATTCAAAATTTATTTTTTTTCCCCCGGTTAAAATAATGTATAAATAAAGAACAATGGATATAGAACTAATATAGAACGGGTCACGGAGGAGCAGCTCTGGGGACCCTTCCCGGTTCAGGTGAGATTTTATTTAAAAAATGTTTTAAAAAGCCGCCAGCAAAGTGAACAGCTGGTTTAAATGCTGGTGATTGGGGATCTTTAGAAAAGTTGTAGAAGTTACAGTATTTAGGTAGTTAAATACATTTTATTTTTAAACTTGGACTGTTTCCGTAGTAACCAAACACTTTGATCTATTTTTACAACCTGCACCTAATTCTTTTCGTGGTTATGAGACTATGGGCCTCATGCAGTAAGCGTTGATAAGGGAATTATCACCATTTTATAGCCAAAATTGGGTTTGAGATTCAGTAAGCGCCGATAAGTGCTTGATTTCGCCAGGTTTCGGAGCCGATTATTTTGTTATGGCCAGTCGGCTGCCGATAAGCCTGTTTTCGCCACTGATCGCTACTTTTTTAAATCGGCTGGATTCAACAAAAAAAATCAGCTTATCGGGGCTGATCGGCACTACGAAATTGAGATGTTATGGCCGATTTCTCCCGCCAACTAAAGTTGGCAGTTTGGACGGGAGAACAATCGCTAAGGCTGCCGGAACGGCACTTAGAAAAAAAAAATCTTCTGTACATCAATGGAGTCAATGGAGCGGGGACGTATAACAGTATAGTACTGTTTACGTTTCATTGCTCACAATACAAAGGGGATTTGCATTACAGTGTGGGGGGCATTCCCTGCATTGTGTCACAGCTGACGTGTATTATTTGCATAACATTATACTTTTACATGTTTTCAGCATTTGCGGGTCACATTACTCATCATGTGATGATGTGTCAAGGGAAAATACTATACTCAACTCTTAAAGGAGAACCTCACATCATAGCACACATTTTACTGAATTGATCGACAATTGTTTACATGATGTTACACATGTCACACATGTCACACATACACCGTATATTCATGTTCCTTTACATTACACAATGCTTGTAATGTGTCACGCATCTTTAAACGTTCATGTACATCTAAATTCTCATGTTTACATCTACGTTTGCTCCTCCCTATTTTCATGACGTCACTTATTGGACGCGCAATCACATTGCATGTTTACATTATAACCGTTGCATTACAAGCACTTCAACCTAACTTATACACACATCTACAGTAATTCATCATTGGGACACCTTGTAAACTCATTCTATAGCAACTATCCTCATTACAGAAATGCATGCATATGCACACGACTATTCATTGTTGGCAACATGTCACAATAACATGGCTAATTACACATGTTACACAAAACTTTTCCCACATCAATCTCAGCCTTTTTGTCTCATTACATGACTGACTCTTGCGTTCACAAGTTTTACATGCATTGCACATGCAACTATTTATTTGCAAGCAATGTTTGTACAAAGCTTCACCTCACATCATTGGCAAATATCATCATTCCCTGCAGAATACACACAACAACAATACCTGCAGAATACACATAACAACAACTGCACACAGCTTGCCACACAAGTACTTTATTATGTTAATGTAACACCTTGCATTTTACTATGTCACCTGACATCATCACATACCTATTTAAAGGACGCCCATTACCTGCTCATTCACAGCTACTCATTTCAAAATGTTGAGATTGTTTAGGAGACGGAGGAACATTCTTTTCTATGACATGCTTGCTGATGAAGAGAATGACTTAGGGCAAGGGAGGGACACACCGAGGGACAGTGACAGGGACAGTGACGCGGATACGACAGGGACAGGGAGAGGGACAGGCCGAGGGACAGGGAGAGGGACAGGAGATCAGAGGAGAAGACAGAGGAGACAAGTTGTGCCTCGTCCGCGTCTGTACAGGGAGAGAACCCTGTTAGATGGGATGAGTGAGGAGGAGATTGTAAGTCGCTATCGTTTGAGTTCAGCAGCAATCTTATCTCTTTATCAGGAGATAAGGGGAGATTTAGATTTTTTCACAGCCAGAGGTCGTGCAGTCCCTGGGCTTGTTAAAATGCTGTGCTCATTACATTATCTTGCTTCCGCGTCATACCAGACAACTGTGGGTATAGTGGGCGGGGTCTCGCAATCTACATTCTCGCGGGCCTTGACCCAGTTTCTCTATGCACTCAATAGACGCGCTAGGAATTATATTCATTTTCCTACAGAGGCGACAGAGTGTCTGGAAGTCAGGACTGGCTTTTATAATATAGCAGGGATACCATGTGTGCTGGGTGCAATCGATTGCACACATGTTGCTTTGATTGCACCTAGTCAGAGTGAGCATGTGTACCGCAATCGTAAGCACTACCATTCACTCAATGTACAGGTGGTATGTGATGCGACGATGAGGATAATGCATGTGGTACCCAAATTCCCTGGTTCCAGTCACGATTCCTCTATCCTGAGGAACTCTTCAGTCTTCCATGCGTTCGAAGAGGGACATTTTGAACCTGGTTGGCTGCTGGGTGAGTACACATTTACATGTTATAACACAAAACACATTTTTATTTAGGAATGTTGGCATTGTACAATTTGATCACTAATGTCAGCTTATGTGTGCTCCATTCATTATAGGTGACTCAGGATACGGAATTAGGCCGTGGCTCTTGACTCCGGTGCTAAACCCTCAAACTGAAGCAGAGGAGAGGTACAATGCAGCCCATATATCTACAAGATCTGTTATAGAGAGGACATTTGGCCTACTCAAGACCAGATTTAGGTGTCTGGACAGAACTGGTGGGGCTCTTCTATACAAGCCTCAAAAAGTGTCTGATATTATCCTTGCCTGTTGCATTTTGCACAATGTTGCACTCAGGCACAATGTACAATCAGACCTAGCTGAGCCTTTGGTAGACGAGCATCCCACCCATGTAGCTGCTGAAAATGAACAAACAGCCAGTGGTGGCCAGACACGCCAGAATCTCATCAATTCATTTTTTTCTTGTAAGTAAAAACAGATATGTTCCAAGTTCTACTTTTATACTTACATTATGTTATCTTAACAATAATGTTTTTTTATATAACCTTCTGGTAGGACACAGATGAATATGGGTTGCACACCTTTCTTCTCTCTGCTGTGTGCACAAAGGGATGTGGCACCGGTATGTTATTGTTGCACAGGTTATATAATCCCTCTTGAATTGTACTTTAGTTGTGTGTATGTGAATACAACTGGGGTAACAAAGCACTAATATTTTAGCATTGTGTTGTTCCTTATGCTAACACAATACACATATTATGCCCATACTCATTCATGCTTCTAGTATGCTTACATACAATGTTATTGGTGCAGTGTAACATGTACATCCATATGATGTGTACACCACGCACATGTACATTTTGAATGTGATTAAATATACATGGTGTTGCACATTTAACACCAAATACACACTTTGCTGTGTTGTTTACGGTACTGAAGATGGCATGTCAATGTTTGCAATTTATATATTGTTCCTTTGCATTATAGGTATATCTCCAGTATGACTGATCATGGTATGTATATTTGCTGACATCTCTCATAAGATGTGCCTACCTCAATCTTCCTATAATTATTTGAAGTAAAAACACAACATATTGGTTTAAACACAAATGTAACATACATGTACTTTCTGTATCATGTATATGCATTTAGCTACTCTTGAGCTTTCATGTGCATTGTATTAGAAAATGATTACTCCCATTTTATCACATTTTATGTATGTTTCCTTATAAATTCCATTCATGTAATATAGAGCTGTTTGGAGAAAAGGGGATAACTGTACTTATTTGTTTACTTACGGGAGCTCATTCATCACGGATGAAATTGACTGATCATAACACTCCATGCATGAATGCCTGTAATCACAACAATGCGTACTACATCTTATATTTAGCAATGTAGGTGTTTTTTAATGCTAGGAATTAATAGTCAACATGAATTTAAATTTGTGACATGTGTATGTATAAGTCACACGTGTGTGGATGTGTCCTACATGTACCAAGTGTAAAACTGTGAACAGAAAACACTATTTTGTTGCAAATGTTACTGTCATTGAGCATTTCTAATTTACCTATATGACAATGTTGGTAATATTTTTGCAATATAATTCACGTCACTTCATCATTATCATGATGATAATTATCAAGTATTCTCACAATTGTAACGTCAATCACGTGCACATTAGCATAGACACACTTTTTAAGACAACTGTTTGTGTCTGTATCAATTTGTGTAGGATCCATGTATAACACCGACAAATGATAACACCAGCTTTATTATGGTAGCTTATATCATCATATTGACTATACGATGTATTTTTAGAAAGTTTAATAAACACAGTAAACTATAGTTAGTTAGGTTAATGAAATATACACAGAAACGTACTTCATTACATGATGTTGATGTCATATTCAGAACATCATGCATTGTAGGGGACCACAACATCTGGCCAATAACATTAATTGCTACAGTCCCAAACCATTTTATCAACATACCCATGTAACAAGAGATTTTTAACAATAAAGGACTAGTTGGTTGTAAGTGTCCTTAACATTGGGAGAAGGAGTGGCTCAGTGAGTAAAGACACACACTGGCACTGAGAGTTTGAAGCAGGGGAGTCTGGTTCAATTCCCGGTGTCGGCTCCTTGTGATCTTGGCCAAATCACTTTATCTCCCTGTGCCTCAGGCGGCCAAAAATAAATTGTAAGTTCCACGGGCCAGGGACCTGAGCCTGAAAAATGTGTCTGTAAAGCGCTGTGTACAACTAGCAGCGCTATACATGAACATGCTCATATTATAATTATTATTATTATTATTGTTACATAGTTTCGACAGTCATACGTTCCATTACACAATAGAATACACAAATGTGTTAGCAGAGTGGGAATGGTTGTTATATATAAAACACACCATGCCATAAAATGATAGTAGTCATTAAAGAACACTCAATAAAAATTCATGAGGCACTATTTTGCAACATCATTATGTTAATTAAGTGCTTATGCAATATAGGCATAAGTGTATCACATTTTTAATTGTTTGTTAATAAGCGCTGCAAGCAATATAAAATTAGTTCCATATGTAGTATAGTAGTCGGTGGCTCCTCCTCACAATCATCTCATATAAAGGTAGACTCTTCTGAAATCATACATTGATCCGATTGTATCTTCCCCGACATCTCTGAAATACAGCAAACACATGATGGTCAAAGATGGCACCTTACTATATATGTATCCGTGACAACGCGTTACACAGCTCTATATGATTGTGTACATACACACGTCACTCACTTATATGTTAGAAGTACAAGTGTACATCAGTATGTAATGTTTCTTTAAATTTGTAGCAGGCATAACTATGTATATGATGTGAACGTTGCCTGTATACTGAAAAATGTGCGCGCACATCTTAGTGTGCGCACGCACTTCAGGCTTGGCTGCACTAACTGTTTGCGCATGCGCAAAACAAAGCGTACGTTGTGCGTTCAATACAGGTTGAAAATATGATTAAACATAAAATCTTTATTTCAAATACAATGAATACGAAACTACATTCGTTCTAAACGAGTACATCTGTATTCTTTTTAAACAGACGTGTTTGGACAGAAAGGACGGCCGATAACACAATGCGCAAATGCAATACGTGTGACGTCATGTTAAACCAGCGTGAAACGCACGCTAACACTCCTCCCACTCAATTAACATTCGGCTAACGCCCAGTTGACGCCCCCACTGTATGACACACTGCAGTTACCGTTACTATAACAAAACATGACAGCCAATAGGCTTTGAGGCGCGCACGTCGCTTGGGGGCGGGACTTACATCCGTAATCCTTTTTAAGGACGCCTTGGGCCATGACAAGGGTCCCACGTCATACGTGGTGGACCCGCTTTTAAATGTTGTAGATGTAGCATGATAACAAAACAGGTATGTGTTAGAGTTATGGTAAAATGTTGCTAATATGTTTAAAGTGATAGGAAAGTACGTATATTTATTCCGTCAGCAATGTGTACTACTCTTTCAGGTTCTACTATATTGTATTCGGAAACAATTTGTTTGTGATCGCTACATGTTATGCAGTCTGCTATGTTACGCTGTATCCACGCATTGAAAGGGAAAATGGTGGTTAGAAAAAAAAAAAAATTTAAACGCAGAGTCAACTCATAACGGTTGTTATATTTACCATTCTTCTAGAATTAACTCTTCGTCTGGCTGCAACTGGTCGCTCCAGAAATGCAAGGCTTTTTCATCCACGCTTGACCCACCCGCTGAATCCAGTATGACACACATCTCCTCCATGAAGCGCTCATAGGAATCGCCACTGCTTTCTTCAAACAATTGGTCGGGAGGTATGTTCATTTCTTCGGGTACCCATTCCAATGCATTTTCAGCTGAAAGGCTTGGTACAGAATCATAGTAGTTATGTTCTTGTACAATGTGGGTTTCAGGAATGGAGGGTGCAGATATTGCAGCAGCTATCGATTCACACGGAACAGTAGTAGCGGATCCATTGCTATTGGCATTAGGAATAAATATGCCTTTAACCACAATATATGTGCCTTCTTTCACGGTGAAATGTTTTTCTTTGGCAATCTTCCAGAAACCATAGTTGTGTTCTAGCTTATCCTGCACACGTTCAAAAAAGTCATTTGTTGATAAAGTCAATCTTATTGATGAATTAAAATTGCGCGCATGCCGACGGTTTTGGTAATAAGGATATTTTGCTCGAATCAAATCATAGATTTGGCGTGTGCTTGCTTGATATCCGCAAGTTGATAAAATAGCTTCTGATATCATGTATTTATAACCTAAATTCGGATTCATAATTGTCACCAATTCATCAGCCATTGCAGAGTAGCACAAAAGATGTGTGCAGGTATCTGTTCTTTGCTCATCAAAATGAAACTGCTCAGTGGCTAACAAATTGCTGTGTTTCCTTTTCAAGGTCAACAAAAGTATAAACTGTAACTCCTTATTTCAAACGCCAATTGGATTTCTAGTTATAATTGCTTGAACATTTGTGGTTTGTGATAGCCGCATGTGGGACAAACATGTATCCTTTTTTTATCTCGTTTTTGAAAACATTAGTACACTTTTCATTCAGTAACATTGAGTTTTCTTGCAAAATAACAAAGAGCACTGTGTGAAAATAGTGCTTAGACAGCCATATCAGTAAATACACACACCTGCAAAATGAAATGTTTTTTTCCCACATACATTTCTGTGTGTATTTGAAAGTCTGGTTAAGTCCCTGTCTGCATGAGTTTAAATACGTGTGTATCTATATATATATAAATATATCTATCTCATAAATATATATATATATAAAGTGTATATTGTACTATATGTATATTGTGTGTATGTGTATGTGTATGTGTATGTGTATATGTATATATATATATAATATATAAAAAAATAATAATTTTTTTTTTATATATATATATTATATATATATATAAAAAAGTAATTTTTTTTTTTTTTTTTTTAAATATTGCTGGAGTACACACAACATATTGATGGCAGTAAGTAGGCCTTGTATGAAACCTATTTAAATGGTGATAAACATGAGTGAATTAAGTAATAAACATTTGTTTGCGCCCAATAATGTTAGAGGCTCACACTTAGTATAGTTGTCAAACATTAGGCCTGTATTATTAAAATACTGTGTTTTCACAAGGAAGCATGAAGTGTATGTTTTTTGTAAATGCATCTATACCAGTTTAGATAGCACTATATATACACACACACACACACACACACACACAGTGTGTGTCTGTGTGTGTGTGTGTGCATATATCAATACATACTACATATATATTAGTATCAATTCAGAGATGTTCTTGAAACAAGAACACATAAATGATTAAAGGACAACATTACAATGGGCAGCAAAGGTAAGTAATATTTAACACAAAATCCTGCTGTACACGTACAAGAAAGATGTTTGCAGTTAAATAGGTGCTTTTATAATTGCATGAAAATAATATGCACATGCAATGATTACATCAATTAACACACCCAAATGCAATGTTTTGCTGCAAAGTCAATGGCAGCTTCTCTAAACTTAGCAACTGGCTCCTGGTGGACCATTACTGAACAGACGATTAAAACATAAATATTTATAACACTATTCATTAATTAGGAGTGTAAACATTTCCAAAACTTCACGTGTACAAGAACATACTTGAAAGTTTGGAAACAACACAGTCTTCAGCATACATACAATAGTAATTAGATAATCTGAAGTCAACAAAACAAGGCCAAAGACATATTTTCTGAATTATAACATTTATTTTTTTTGTTCCTTTTGCGAGCGAGTAACAGGCCTGCTTGTTGTCTCTTGAATTTTCCTTTTTCGTTTGCCACCAACTTTAGGCACAACAGAGCCACTTTGAGTGGCCTCTGGCACTTCACGGGCAGGGCTTGTGGCCAGTGACTCACCTACAGGGCTTTTGGGCAGTGACTGTTCACCTACGGGGCTTGTGGCCAGTGACTCACCTACAGGGCTTGTGGCCAGTGACTCACCTACAGGGCTTTTGGGCAGTGATTCACCTACAGGGCTTTTGGGCAGTGATTCACCTACAGGGCTTTTGGGCAGCGATTCACCTACAGGGCTTTTGGCCAGTGACTCACCTACAGGGCTTTTGGGTAGTGACTGTTCACGGACAGGGCTTGTGCCCACTGACACATGTGAGCTAGTTGGTAGACACTGCACAAGTGATGGTTGGTCTGTTTCATGTGTGTCTTTTGTTGTTTTTGACCAAAAACTGGTCAGTAGTAACTGCTTGTGTTTTGTTTTTGTGGGCTCCTTTGTAGGTGTCTGCTGCTGAATTTGTACAGATGGCAGCGGTAGGATGTCATCAGGAACCTGCACAGCAATGTCTGCTACTTGACCGGTAACATTTGGGCCTGGTGAATGAATATCAGATGAATGTGGTGAAAACTGACCTGCATGAACAGATCCTGGCTGGGAGGTGTTGAATTGTGGTACATTAGTCATTCTCCAGTAATTAGCTTGTGTTTGCTGAACAACTAATGCTTCGAATGAGGTGTTGATTTTTTGCAACTGTTTCGGCACTTCAATGAAGACTCTGTGGAGATGTGCCAATTGTGAAACTGTTTCTTCCTGCAGTGCAATCATCCTTTCCAGCACTGTCATGAAGTCAGAATGGCGACGATTTTCTGCTTCCACAATTTTTCCCTCAGAAGCTACAATTGCATCGTATGTCGTATTTGCTGGACGATTTGGCGGTAAAACAGTTTCAATTGGAACGTCTTCATGGTCACTTGCTTCTATTTGTGTGTCTATGGCGGTGGCGTCATCATCATCATCATCATAATCCTCTTCATCATGTTCTACAAATAAATGTACACATTATTAAATGTCATGTTAATCTCTGCTGTGTTACTATGTAATTCTACTGTGTCATAAGTAACAACTAACATGTTTCCATACGTTTTATAACCTCACATTAAAAACTACCTTGACTTAAGAATAATGTTTGGACTCAGTATGAAATATGAGTGAATGAAAACTTGCTGTAAACTCACAACTCCTACATGATAGTTAACATCACTAACACAATACAAGTTGCCTTACACTTCATTTTCACTGACACTAAGTAATCCTATTTAAAGAAGATGTGCAAAACAAATAATGAACATGACAACATAACATATAGAAGAGCACATATTATATGGCCACCAACTGATACACTCACCTTCTAGGTGTGTTGAGCTGGCTGACCCAGGTGAAGACACTTGTTCAGTCTCAGGTGACACATGTCCTTCAGGGGCAACTATATATAACAATAACATAAGTTTTACATTTACATGTGTAAATATTGAACAAACAGTTATTGTATGTTCTGTATTTATGAGTACCTAACAGCATCATTTCCTTAACCCAAAATGTGTGTGTGAAAGTGAACATAAATAGTTGTAATAACAATGTACATGCCTGTGTACTTAGAAGTTTTGAGTTCCCTAACATACAACATACTATGGTTCTGCAGTAATGCGTGAGGAAAAATACATTAAATTTGTACATAAAAATCATATGTTGTGTAGTGATATCAGTATCATAATGTACATAACTATCATGAGATGACCATTCACAATGGTTATCATTAAGGTGGTCATATTGCAAAAAGTGTTGTTTTTGGTAGAGGATATGTGTGGTACATTAATATAAGATGTGGCACACATGAATGTGGCTGTGACTAAACAAGACAACACATGCAGTGTGTGATAATGTGTCGTTGATAGTAGTAGTTCAACTATAGATATGAGTGAACTAATGTGTGACGTACGGTTTGATAAGTAATGAGTTGTTGGGGCATTTAGTAGCTAAAGTGAAGCTTTCAAATGAGTGTGATTAACTTCAGTTGTGCTAGTCAGGTTGTAAGAACGGTATTCCCTTCCCCAAAAAGCCTAATGAGCCACACCTTTCAATTACTTGAAACAGGTGAAAATGGTGTGAACTAAGTTGACCCTAAAATGAGGCTGTAATTAGTGTGTGTGCTGAACCCCACCCCCTCTGTTGAAGTGTATGCTGTGATGAGATATTAATTGCAGCTGCTTTAACACAATGGTAGATGAGCTAAATAGTCGTGTGCAGTTTTTAAGTTATGAAAACAATGACATAAAATATGATACGTGTGCCTCATTATGCTGTCTGTATATGACTTAAAGCAAAAATGGACCTTTTCATAAACAACTATAGATGTGTTAGTGCAAGTGATGTTTGTAGGCCGTTGCATGCAATATATTTGATGCATGCTTAAAATAGGCAGTAATGTCATGTTTGTCGGAGTAAAATAAATAAAATACACAATAATATTCTACATATTTCTGTTCTGTACCTGTAGCTAGTAATAATTTCTCATTAACATGTGTTACACATGTGTACTACCCTGTTGTTCCCCATCTTCGCCCACCATCAATTGCTTCCACTGCAGCAATGCATTTTGGGAATTCACATGTAAATGAGCACGCAATGGCACGTGCTATATTAGTTACTGCTTTTAGTAGGACTACAACATATATGTCTATTTTGAGATATATATATATATATACAGAATCAGACATATACATATATAGATGCAGGTATGCTTATATTGTGAAGACAGTATAAAAAGCAGTGTAACTATGCAAAATAACTGTAAGCAACGACACGCCTAGTACAGTAATATTTCTCACCTGGTGGAAATTGTGAGGGGTAAATTCCTATATCACGGTCACCAGGTAAGCCTTCCACGACGACGGGAAGTAATTTTGCCCGAAGCAGCTCCTCCAATGGACTTAATATGAGACGTTGTGGTGTGGGCCCACCTCCAGTGCCAGTAGCATGCACGCGTTGGTGTTGTATTTTCTTTTTCAATTTGGACCTAATATCATCAAATCTCTTGTGACAATTCCGCTTGTCCCTCACATGATTCCCACACGCATTGACACCAATGACTATTGTGTCCCACATTTCTTTTCTGCTTGCTGAACTTGTCCGCCCTTGAAAAACATATAAAATATATGAGGTAAATTAATAATAATATAAGCACCAGTTTCCTACACTGCTAGCTGTTCCAAGAGATAGCAAACATGCTGTTTTATGTGTAATATGTGAAGCACATGAGCATTCACTACTAAACCTATACATGTAAGCAAGGTTGCATTCATATTGTATGCAGTTATGGCAAATTGACCGCCTGTGTTTAGTTGTCCTTGTAAGGCATGATAAAAAGCTGTGTTTCCAGACTAATTAACATAGAAAGATATTGTGAAGCCATATTTGCATATGAACAAAACTCAGATGACCTAGGATCACATGTATTTGAATAATAAATGTAAAGGTACACTTACCTAGTAAATGTCCATAGATACTGTCATAGTGCTCCAGAATGCCAGTGACAAGAGCTGTATTTTCCTGGTCATTGAAGCGAGGATTACGTGGCTTCTCCACACGTTTCTTCCGAGCAGGTTTAGGGTCAGAGCTTGGCTGGTGCTGACTGGACTCTCCTTCTTCCAATGGAAGAGCCTCCAAAAGCTGCCCACCAGCAAGCACGCCACCACCATCCACCCCATCAGCAACTGCGCCACCAGCAGCACTCCCAGCACCAGCACTCCCACTCCTAGCACCAGCACTCCCACTCCTAGCACCAGCACTCACACTCCTAGCACCAGCACTCCCAGCACCAGCACTCCCAGCACCAGCACTCCCACTCCCAGCAACAGCACTCCCACTCCCAGCAACAGCACTCACACTCCCAGCAACACCACTCCCACTCCCAGCAACACCACTCGCAGCACCAGCACTCCCACTCCCTGCAACACCACTCTCACTCTCAGCAACATCACTCCCCTGAACAGTACGTTCACTCCGACGCGTACTCCCACGAGTAGCACTCCCACTCCCACCAGCATCACTCTTCCCACGCTTTGCGGGCATACTTCCAGCACTCACAAAAAACAGACAATAAATGTACAGCCAATCACACGAAACACTTCCACATATAAAACAAGACAAAGATGTAAACAAAACAACAATGGACAAAGCTCACCCAATACACAACAAGTCTCTCAGTCAATATGCAAATGTTCAAACAGCCAGCTCTGTGCGTCTCTCTCTCTCTCACTCCCAACAACACAGAGAATGAATAGCAGTACACGTTGCCTTTAAATATGGCGCGCAATCCAAAACATGCTTGTTTCGCCTGATTCAGCAAGATTTGTGATTGGGCAACCTAACAGCACCCCGCCACGCACGCCGATACACCTGTGTGTGATCGGCTAATCATCGTGAGAGTGGGCGGATTTGTTTTCGGGTTGATTTTGAATGTATTCGGCACTTACTGCATACGGAGAGGAAAAAACGCCAATAACATGACTAATCGGTAAGATTGCCGATTTCACATAATCGACGCTTACTGCATGAGGCCCTATATGTCTTTCATGCTGCGCAGTTCTTGGAAACAACTTAATGCAAATGTATATTTTTGTATCAGACCACCTCTTTCCTGCTGTAACCTTGGATTTATAGGGGAAAGACTAATGGCAGTGACTTGTTTAAGGGGTTATTATAGCTGAGAAACATGTATTTTTTTATCACAATCTGCTACCTACAAAAGTACTGTATTTTGTATTTATTTTTTTATTAATATTTTGTAAACCTGGTGAGCTAAAACATGGGTGGGGTTTCATTTTCTCTGGCTACCCACTCTTATCTGCCGTCGCTGTGTGTTCAACAGTAATAGCACACACAGAGCCCCTTCTCACCCCCTCCCGTTATCTTTATCGGCTCTCTGATAAGGACAAGGTGAGCTAAAGATAAAGAAAACACTTGACAACAACCCCCACCCTTCTTACTTAGAGACCGCTAAGGCTAGGCCCCAGTCACTGCGTGCACGCATGCGCACGTCGGAGCGCATAGCGGCACGTGCACCAGCTTCAGCCGCGATCTGCGGTCCAGGGGTCGAGATGGGACGCGGTCTTAGAGAAGAGCAGGGGGGGGGCGTGGCGGGGGTGCGGCCATGACATCACACGGCTGGTTCGCCCTCACTGGCTGAACCGCCGCCGTGACGTAGCCATCGCTCGGCTGCCGCGCCAAAAGACAAAATTCTTGTCTTTTGGCAAAGGTGGTTGCGCATTGCGCTTTCTGCAGGCGCAGGCAGTGACGGGGCGGCCCCATAGAGGGCCATATCTTGTTTGTTCCGCGCATGCTGTACTGTGCGCAGCCGTGAGCAGTGGGGACGAGGCCTAAAAAATGTAATGTGTAATTCAAAAAAAAAAGAATCTAGCCAAGTTTTTGCTATTGTTACATTGTTTACAAAAGGCAGTTTTGGGCCAGCTGAATGGGACTGTACCTTTTTTTAAACCCTGGATTCTCCTGTATTGCCACTTCATCCCCTGGTCCTGGAATTTGTACCAGAGAACATGAACCTCTACAGAGAAGGAGCTTTCAGATTTACATGTTCATGTTTGTGATGGACCCTGAGGGAGAATTTCTCCTGGACATAGAAGAATGCTTTTAATTCCTACAAATCAGTAGCTGATGTGAGTGCTGGTTCTGCTTGGTACTCAGGAGAGCTGCTTTTGCATTAACAAACTTACAGGATCACAAAGCTTTTTTTTTTAGGAAAAAGGTCCACTATTGAATTTACATCTATTATGCTTAGCCAGTATAATTACAGCAGAAATAGAGACAGTGATTTCAAACTTTTTTTGGTTAAGGAACCCTATGTAAAATTCTGAGGAACCCCAACCCTCTCTAATAGCACGTCTGCGATCAGATGCATTATAAGGAACCCCAACCCTCTCTAATAGCGCGTCTGAGATCAGATGCATTGTAAGGAACCACAACCCTCTCTAATAGCGCGTCTGAGATCAGATGCATTGTAAGGAACCCCAACCCTCTGTAATAGCGCGTCTGAGATCAGATGCATTGTAAGGAACCCCAACCCTCTCTAATAGCGCGTCTGAGATCAGATGCATTGTAAGGAACCCCAACCCTCTCTAATAGCGCGTCTGAGATCAGATGCAGTGTAAGGAACCCCAACCCTCTCTAATAGCGCGACTGAGATCAGATGCATTGTAAATTTTCTGTATTTGGTGCAATTTTTAAATGACCTGAAAACTACAGGCAAGCCCATGCCCGGGAAACACAATGATTCCTGGTTGAAAAACACTGCATTAGTGTTTTACCATTCTGTGTAAATAAATGTTTTGCTGTAATCAAGCACACACTATGTTAATATGTCACAACCTGGCCCTTCTCCCACACCTATAATGTTGGGTCTAACTTGCAGAGAAAGAACATAACGAAGACTTCTTATATTGCAAATCATTTGCACATTCTTTCATGATCCTTTTATTGATGACTCCCTTTCTTTATCTTGCATATACAATATGGGTTGATCACAGCTGGTAATGTTTCCCCTGGGGATACGCATATGACGGGGCAGGCGTGTGCACAGTTCGGTATGCATGGACCAAAGCGTGACACACCTCAGGGCTGCCACCTCTCAGCACCAGAGGTGGGAGGGGCGAAGATGACATCCTCACATTCTACAAGCCCAGGCGTTGGGGGAGGAGCGTTCCAGGGCTAGCCAATCAGCTTCACGGAACGGCCCGAAATGGGGCGGGAAAATAGGCCAGGAAAGAGGCTTGCAACGCAAATGTTAGGGGTCTGGTGAGCTGTGGGGTGGGTCGCGCGCTCACAGTTGATTTATTTATTTTCTCCTCCTCAGGCGCGCGCTGCTGATGCGCGCTGGTTGCCTCGCGCCCCCCTTGGTAACCGCGGCACCCGCAGACACAGAGACGTCTCTCCTCAGCAGCCGCCATCTTTAAGTCCAGCACCGGAGCACCTACACACCGACCCCGGGGGGCTACCGAACCCGCGCTTCGCAGCTGCACGGCTTTCCCTTTGAAGGCCAGAGTTGCTGGTAGGGGGACCCGCCCGGATACCGTGAGGCGGCCGGGGGGCTTTCGTCTCACTCGGTCGCTGTGTTTCACCACCCCCCCATCCTCTTCCCCGGTCCAAGAGAGGGTGAGGGAGAGAAGATGCCGGGGATGGCACTGCGCTCCCCGGTCTGCCTGCTGCTCGTCACTGGGCTTCTGTGCGGGGCCTGGGCCGCCCGAGGTGAGAGGATGAGAGTGGGGAGAAAATGAGAGGGGGCACAGGGAGGGGGTCGGGTGCTCCTGGGTCGGGAGAAGAGGCGCAGAAGATATCGAGGGCAGGGGGGGATTTGGGAAAACGAGTGTGGGGAGGGGATCCCGGAATGCTGGATCCCTGATCCTCCTAGAATGCTGGATCCCTGATCCTCCTAGAATGCTGGATCCCGAATCCCCCGGAGCTAGCGTATCGGTGGGATGACTGAATGCAGAGTATACCCGGGAGATGTCAGGACACTCGTGGATACTCCGTGGAGGAGCTGGATACCGGGTACCAATAACACTACACGGGGGGGGGGGGCTCGGCTGATACATCCGGTGTTGGGTTGTATCAGGGTCCCATGGAGAGTTGGGGGGAGAGACCTGCTGTGTAGTTGGGTGGTGATGTGGCTGCAGCGCTGGGGGGGGGGGTGGGGGGGGGGGGGGGGGTGGGGTGGGGGGGGGGGGTGGGGGGGTGGGGGGGGGGGGTGGGGGTGGGGGGGGGGGTGGGGTGGGGTGGGGGGGGGGACAGGAGGGGTCATGTTATTATTGTCCCTTCCTTTTTGCATTCTTTCGCTGCCTATTTGTGGTCCCTGTAATATTAGCACATCCCCAATCAATGCCATGGCTTTGAGATCATCTTCCAGGGTCCCGCGGAAGAATCCCCCCCCTCCTCCTCTATTCTTAGTGATGCCACACGTAGAACATGCTACACAGGGTGAAGTTACCATGCTATTAAAGGGAAACCCGGCGATCGTTGTCACCCTGGTCTTTATTCTTGACTTCAATGTATCCAATGTATCGTTGGGATTTGGTGCGAGACATTTGTGCGTGTGAATCTTTTGTTGGAAATAACCCCCCCCCCCCCCCCCCCCCCCCCCCCCCCCCCCCCCCCCCCAGCACCAAGGTGTCCATCGCCATGCATGCACATGAACCCGTTCCCGGTTGAGAGAGGGGGGAGAGGGAGGGGTAGTGAGGGAAAGAAATTCATGGATACTCGCTTGTAGAGCCATCCATCTCCAGCCTTGGACCTCATCTGTGATGTGCTTGCTGCTTCATTAATAACCCCTCATGGGGAGTAGCACATTTACCAGCCTCATGGATTCATCGAGGTTATCAGGGTTGCTATGTGGCTGCATGCGTTTGCCTGTCATTTTGCTGCACATTGTGCTTATTTTCAGTGGTCTAGTAGAGGGGCTGACAGTTTTGTTGTCCTTTTGTAGTGATTGATCCTACAGTCTGTAGGTATGCGCATTGCAGATCTCCCCTTGAATACATTTCAGCAGAGGCTTTCTTGAAGTACTCCAGACCACACACACATCATGGTTAAAAAAATTGAGCTATTTTAGTTTGGTAATAAAGCATCATTAAATGGTAGCTTTATCTGTGCCTAAGATCCTTGTCTTCTTATGGACTTAAATGTTCTTAGATAAGTTGGCTTTTTTCCTATCTTGCTTTTACAACATGCGTTTCTAATTAACTGAAAGGATTTGTGGATACACTTTTCTGTATTACATGGGCCTAGAAATAACGGTAGGGTTTAAATTAGTCAATGTGAAAGATCAAGACATGGGATGAATATAGCGGTGGAAAATACATCTGTTCCCTATTTGTTGTATGTGAATTACGGATACAGAAATACTTTTGTAAAAATGATCACCTTCAGTAGTGGAAAAGTCTGAAACTAATTGCTATGGAGTGTTGTGCAACCATGCAACAACGAACGAATCATTATTTGAATATATTTCACATTAAATTGATTTTTTAATTTCGATATTTAAATTTATAGGTGCATTGAGTCTTGTTTTTTCTAATGGCTTCGTCTTTGTTGTCACTCTCGCTATCAATGCATTTTCCTACATTCTGCATAATACTCTTCATTATACATTATCATACCATGACATTCTCCTGTTGGAGATATGGTGATGATTTTATATATGCAGTGCTCATGTTCCTACATGTTTTTTTTTTTTTTTTTTAATAAATCTACTGATCCTTTTTTGTTTGAAGCCTATTTATTTTTATCCTACCAGAGAAACTGTATTTGAATTCACTGTTCACACAGCACCTTTTCTACACTAGAGCAAAGTGTTTTATCTTAATTACACAGTGTGCTATTATTGAACAAGTATTTACAGTGTATATTCAAATAGGTTTAGGTCAGCTCTGCAAGCTGTTATAGCTCATTTGTTGCAATCCCTTGTCTCTATTTTATTTTTTACTGTATGAAATGCAGCAACTGTGTTGCTAAATTTGCAAAATGTGTGTGGTATTTAGGCTACATAGATTTAACCCCCCCAGTCTCGGATACTTGGTAAAAATAATACTGCGTAAAAGAGCTTTATATTTGGAGTGTATGCGGTGTTGGCAGCCAATTATAGAATGAGTCTTATGACCATGTTGCATCCATTAGTGGAATGCATTCTGTTTATTGCAAACCTACATATTTTTGGACTCGCTTGACCACTTCATAGTGAAAGGATCTATCAATGCATTGCTATATAACTCCGTGCATGCAATGAATGGGTTAATGTCATTTTTGGGAGTTCTGTGCCATTTTATTCTGTTTTACTGGCGATAACTAACTGTATAAGCACAGTCTCAGCTGGATCTTTAACCCTTATTTTTATCGTAAGGAGCTTGCAACACATGTACCAACTTTATTTATACTTAATATACCTTCATTTGGGACTGTAATGTGATTTCACTCTTGTTTTCCAGTTGATATTTCTAGTGTGTTAATTTGAGCCACTGCTCTCTAATATAACCCTACTGGGTTGAAATCTCCCTCTTTCAGCTAAGGCGTTTAATACTGCAAAACTCACACACATGCTTCCAGAAACACAGGATCAGTTTCTTTTTCCAAAACCGAACATGTCGAAACATATAACATGGATCATCAATCCACACTTATGCACTAGAGAGCTTGTCTTTCTTTGAAGAACAGACTTCTGAGAAAAAGACTGGGGATGGTACACTTGCAGCCTCCACTGTCCATCTCCTCAAGTGTCACAGTATGAAGTGTGTTTCTGTTTATATGTTTTGAAGGGCAGAAGAGACAGGCATTGCACTTCAACATGGTTCAAATGATGGGAGTTCGTGAGTGACGTTACTTAAAATGAATACATTATCTGGTGGAGCAGGATTTGGGGGTTGTGTTTACACACATTGAAAATATAGCTCTATCCTGCAGCATTATAATGGTATATAAGTGGTTGATGGGGCATTGGATTTCTCCCTCAGATGTATTGCTGCCTTAGGAAAACAAAGCTTAATGAGCAGCGCTATTTTGGTCAACTCCATTTTTTTCCCCCCGGCATGACCTGGAAATGGCTGTTTACTAGCCACTGATATTCCCTATTTTTACAATAAATTAGTCTTACCCTGTTACTTTGAGATCTTCCTAAACTTACATGTTGCGTTTCAATTTGCAGTTTTGTTTTTATTTACAGGATTTGTAAGGAAAAAATCACTGCAGGTGGTGTGGGTTTTGATTAGTTTAACATATTTTAATAGACCATTGATAAAAAGTAAAATTCATAATTAAAGGTGGTTATCGGTTTCTTCTCATCTAGAGCACTGATTTCTCAACTGTGGTTTGCCAACCACTAAGGACTAGTGAGGTGCCTCCGATGGGTTTGCAAGAAAAATAAATACAAATGTAATGGTGCATACCAGGCAGTATAGGGGGTCTCTGAGCATGTGTGCAAACTGCACACTAGTAAGGCTCCAATTTGCACCTTTGTGTGAGTGATACAGCTGTCAATTGTAGCAGGGGCTTCCAAAGTTGCTCCCCACAATGCTTTGCACCCACATTGGCAAGGCATTGTGGGGTGTGACTTTGGGAACTCCTGCTATAACACCCGCTGCACCTACTATGGGGCAGTTTCGGGCCTTATTAAGCATGTGTTCCTACCCCACAAGCTCAGACTCTGTGCTGCTTTGTGCGCAATAGTCTGAGTAGGCAATGAGCTTTATTATTATTATTATTATCTTTTATTTCTTGCACACTGTAAAAAAGGTTGGGAAACCACTGATCTAGAGTTTTATTTCTTATTATGGGAATTAATGAGAAGCTTCGTTTTCCCCCCCTTAATCTTATGTTCTTATATAGGTTAAAACACAATACATATCCATAAAGATTATCATGCTAATATCTCCTGACTGCAAAAAGGACCTAAAAGTAACTGCAACTCTGTCCTGCAGATGAAATGTTTATTACCTCTTTATGCACTGTAATTTTTAAATGGACCACAGGACAAAGTCTTACAAATCTTGATTTGGTGGAGCTGGGGGATGTGTATGCAATGTTTTTTAGGTTGGTCAACCAATGCACTTTCATATATCTATTTCACCGTACTTCACATTTTATATTTAACATAACTGTTGGGTGTTCTTCAAGAAAATGAATAGTGCATATATATTGTAGAACACATCTAACCAGATGCGTGTAGGTAATATGATGGCTGCCTTGAGCCAGTTCGCATTTGGTCAAAATATAGCTATTCAAGTGGATAACTTTCCTGCAGCAGATTTCTATGTCCTGTTATGAACTTGGTTTGCATAGTCAATACGTATTTATAATATTTGCATTCACTTTTTGATTGCATAGTGCAGCATTTTTAGGGTGTTACCGGGTGCAAGATGTACTAAATTGCCTCCTGAATTTGAAATGAAATTGAATCTAAATAAAACTTCCTTTAACCTAGTGCATCGACACCCTGCATTACCAGCTATTTTCCTTTTTTGTTATTGTAACCCTTTTAATTTTTGTGTAGTTGTGTCTGTTTTTGCTAGTTTTGTACACCTGTATCTCTCAATTAAGTCGATTAGAAATAATAGATGTCAGCGGACATTTGTGCATTTCTAAAACTGGACCTTCCTTTATGGAGTACTAGCTGAGAGACCCGGCGTTGCCCGGGATGTAATGTTCCCGTTCCTCTCTCTCCTCCCCCCTCTCTCTGTTTGTCCCCCATTCACATGAATCCAGTCCCCCCCCTCCCTCCCTCCTTTACAGCTTCATGTAGCGTGTGTGCGTCAGTCACTGTGTGTTTGCTCGCGCGTCAGTGAGTCTGAGGCAGAAACACAAACACACACAGACTGACTGACGCACACACAGTCAGTGTGTGCCTCAGTCAGTGTGTGCGTGCTTCAGTCAGGCTTTGTGTGCGCGTCAGTCAGTGTGTGCGTGCGTGCGGCAGTCAGTCAGTGTGTGCGCGCGGGGCGTCAAAGGCAGGGGGGGGCGTCAAAGGCAGGGGGGGGCGTCAAAGGGAGGGGGGGGCGTCAAAGGGAGGGGGGGGGCGTCAAAGGGAGGGGGGGGGGCGTCAAAGGGAGGGGGGGGGGCGTCAAAGGGAGGGGGGGGGCGTCAAAGGGAGGGGGGGGGGCGTCAAAGGGAGGGGGGGGGCGCCTCAAAGGCATGGATTCCTCCCCCTGCATTTCCTGCAGTGGACAGGAGGGGGGGGGGCAGTGGACAGGAAGGGGGGGGGCAGTGGACAGGAGGGGGGGGGCAGTGGACAGGAGGGGGGGCAGTGGACAGGAGGGGGGGGGGCAGTGGACAGGAGGGGGGGGGGCAGTGGACAGGAGGGGGGGGGCAGTGGACAGGAGGGGGGGGGCAGTGGACAGGAGGGGGGGGCAGTGGACAGGAGGGGGGACAGGAGGGGGGACAGGAGGGGGGACGCAGTGGACAGGAGGGGGGACAGGAGGGGGGACGCAGTGGACAGGAGGGGGGACGCAGTGGACAGGAGGGGGGGGCAGTGGACAGGAGGGGGGGGCAGTGGACAGGAGGGGGGGGCAGTGGATAGGAGGGGGGGGCAGTGGACAGTGACACACACACACACACACACACACCTCAGTTGATGCGCCCTTTCTCAGTTCCGTTTGGCGCCGGAGGTGGGGAGCGACACCTACCTGTACTTCCGGGCGCCGCCACCGTCTGACTCGGCGCCGCGAGGGAGGAAGGGGGTCCGCCATCTTACGCGCCGCGTGGCAGCTGCGGGAAGCGAGGTGATTTGGAGCGGGGAGGGGGGAGAGGTGATTTGGAGCGGGGAGAGGTGATTTGGAGCGGGGAGAGGTGATTTGGAGCGGGGAGAGGTGATTTGGAGCGGTGAGGGGGAGAGGTGATTTGGAGCGGTGAGGGGGGAGAGGTGATGCCGCTGGGGAGGGGGAGAGGTGATGCCGCTGGGGAGGGGGAAGAGGTGATGCCGCTGGGGAGGGGGAAGAGGTGATGCCGCTGGGGAGGGGGAAGAGGTGATGCCGCTGGGGAGGGGGAAGAGGTGATGCCGCTGGGGAGGGGGAAGAGGTGATGCCGCTGGGGAGGGGGAAGAGGTGATGCCGCTGGGGAGGGGGAAGAGGTGATGCCGCTGGGGAGGGGGAAGAGGTGATGCCGCTGGGGAGGGGGAAGAGGTGATGCCGCTGGGGAGGGGGAAGAGGTGATGCCGCTGGGGAGGGGGAAGAGGTGATGCCGCTGGGGAGGGGGAAGAGGTGATGCCGCTGGGGAGGGGAAAAAGGTGATTTGGAGAGGGGAGAGAGGTGTGTGTGTGTGTGTGTTTTATTTATTTTTTTGGACCTTTGGCCCGTCACTCCGCCTCAGGCCAATGAGAGGTGTGGGGGGCGAGCCAAGGGGGTGGTGTGAGTGTGTGAGGCCAATGAGAGGTGTGCGGGGGCGGGCGGGCCAAGGGACCAATGAGATTGCCGCTAGGGACACCGGACATCCAGCAGGCAGGCATGCATGCAGGCAGGCAGGCAAACATACAGTGCTTTCACTAATATAGTATAAGATTGGGAAACTGCCTCGTTTAGGATTGAGCATTTCCCAACGCATACTTCCACAACAACACCGCATGCTGACTACAAAGGAAGTAATGTCTTATTATCGTTATTACAAATTATCACTACATTGCCCTGAACCACTTGCCTGTAGTGACAGGTGTTAAAACTGGACAGTGTTTAGTGATAGATTTAGTATGTGACAAGAATTTGTAGTCAGTTGTTTGTTTAAAGTTCTGGCTCTTTAGTGGACTAAACATGTCAACGAGATTATTCATGTTTGTTTTCAGTACTTGTTATACTGTCCTACTTAAATGTGCATTTCTACTAAGCAGTGCATACTAGTGTTGGACAAAGCAAAACGTAATGTATTGTAACCATGACAACCAACTGCAGTTTCACAATTTAGATGTTAAACAGAGCTTGTCCCAAGTGTAAATATAAAATTTGTTAACTACGTGTTCCTAATTGAGGAAAGAATGCAGTGGCAATTCCAATGTTACAGTGATTGGGGCTGAGCAGTGTGTTTACATTTCTTTAATATGGAAAACTAGTGGAAGATTTTACGCATGTGATTAGAATAAGAAATTGAATTTAAAGCAACTTTTCACAATGGGAAACTGCTTTATAGTAAGCTAGACAATAAATGGAATATTCTATCTTGCTATATGTCTTGCAGCGGTTGAAGTCATGCGATTGCAGAACTCCACAATGTACTCTTTCATATGGTGGTCTGGGAGTTATTGTTATCAACTATTATTTTTTTCATCCTGGATTGAACTTTTGACTAGTTTACATTTGAGGCACCTACAAAACAAAAGGATAAGATGTTGTCACCTGCAAGCACTGGACACCACTTAGGCTAGGTCCATACAGCTTGCCTGCGAGCGGAGGCGTGTCCCTGCGTGACATCACTCGCGTGAAGCGGGTGCGTTTTTGTCCATTCTAGATGCAGTTTGGGGGGTGGCGGGGGGGCGTGTCAAGGGGCGTCACGGAGCTGATTGGTCCATTGTCGCGTGATCAATGCATTAAGACAGTGTTTCCCAACTCCAGTCCTCAGGGAACCCCAACAGGTCAGGTGTTACAGATTTCCCTGCTCCAGCACAGGTGGGTCAATCAGCGGCTCATTCATTTTGACTGACCCACCTGTGCTGGAGCAGGGATATCCTTAAGACCTGACCTGTTGGGTTCCCTGAGGACAGGAGTTGGAAAACCCTGCCGTAAGGCATTTGATCGTGCCGCGCGGTCTGCGGCAGCATGGACTCAGCCGTAGTAAGATTTGGGGTGAGTGCATAAGAAGATTCGTTTTCATCACTTGCTCTGTTTACTGTAGATAGGCTCATTATCCATTTATATCAATTTGTGCTCCACAACTGCTTTCTCATTACCCATGAGTAAGGGAATATGTACGTGTATTAACAGCATTTTTTATTAATTTAAACCAGTCACACATAAAAGTCTTACCTTTGCCAGATGTTTAATTGCAGCCAGGTGCTTTCCTGTGGTTTTTCAAATATTTTATGTTGACTACAAAAATGTTTGTGAAACTATATTAATAATAATGTAATCTTATTTATACATTTGAGGGCAGGATAGGGAACTCCATATATAGCTATAGCTATAGTTCATAGTTTACAAGTTGCTCTAAATTATAAGCTCTTGGTTCACCTTGAGCTATGTTTGATATGTCTTTAAAACATACACTGAACTGCATCTTTACAAATGGCAAGGTTAATAAGAACTGACATTTCTGCAACTAGAAAAAGCGAAGTCTGTAATGAGGACAGGGTTACAAAGCAGCACATGGAATATACAAAATTGTGGTCATGTTTGAGACCCACAAATATTTTATCGAAGTTTGTGTAAACACTTTACTTGCGGATGATTTTGTAATTGAACATGCAGTTCGGATGTAAAAGTAAAAAAACAATTTTTTGTTGAGCAAAACATTTGCCCATGTTCTGTTACACTGTATGCTCTGCTAATGCTGCACTTTTTGTCCTTCTAAGTACCTTGTCTTACTGCATTGGAGTCCTATCCATTTACTGCAGTCTCCGCGCTGCTGTATATAATTCATGCGAGTTTGGCACAGATCATATTTGTATTGTGGTTACTTATCCTTTTATTTAATTTACTTAATCTTAATGTGTTCTATAAATACCCCTTGTGTATATGCCTTAGTTTTGTTTTTCTCTGGAGGTTGAGAAGTATTGGTTTAACAATCTTAAAATATGTGGATTTATAGCAGAGGTTAATTCAGTGTTGCTCTGTAATCCATGGACCAGGTGTTCCTACATAACCGGTAATAACTGCTCATCCAAGAAATGTTTCTCTTTCATGTTGACACAAAGGGCTCTCTTTATCCTCATTATTTCACATATACAAGCTCATGATGGGCTCCTCCCAACAGACTCCCATTCACAATCCTGTCACCCCTTCCCACAATTAAGTCCTCGTGACACCATGAAGGTGCGGTTTTGTCTAGGATGAGTGAACCATGGATAGTGGCATATTTTTGCTTATCCCCCACACGCTCGCTTCTCTCCCACTTGTAGAAGAGAAGCATGTCTCCCACACCTTTCACCACCTCTGTGATATTGAACCCCCCCCCCCATCTGTGCTTCCTCCCCTCTTTCAATATTGTTGGGGGGAGAGGGGGTTCACATTGCTGCTGGTGAGTGACTCTAAACTGTCCAGGACCTGAGAAACCTAGTCAATTTTTCGGCCACCCTCTTATACTGTTGCTGCCATAAAGAGAGATGTGTAAACCATAGAAACAGACACTGGAGAATTCTGTGATTTCAAAGCAGAGACTCCCTTACCCTGCAGTATAGATCCCATTACATTTCTGGAATGATTAGAGATAACCAACTACAATAGACAACACAAAAAAAACTTCCCTTTGTCAACCTATGGCAATGTTTGCTCAAATTTTCCTTCTTCTGGTTCTCCAGAATCCCTTTCCCAAACATAGGGTTCTTTATAAACTTGGGGTGTTGTTTATATTGTGTTTACTTCATGTTTATATTCCTGGTAAAACAGGTTATAAATAAATTATATATTCTACTTGACGAGTATCATTTTGTCCCTTTTTAGTATGTTTGCTATGTAATTAAAGAACAGATTGGTAAGATGGAGGCATTTCTTCCACACCGTGTCTGCAAATGGCAGCACTTGAAATGCTACGATGTAAAATGTCAGCCTGATGAGACTTCCAGGGCTTTAAATGTTATAGGAATCCATGTTGCCATTCCTAGCACCAGTTCTCGTGTTTATCTGTTCCAATAACTGGTCTTTTGTGCAGTGACTTGCAGTGCCAGGTCAGAACTGTAGGTTGTCTTTCTTAATTATGGATTGTCAGCAATGCCTTTAAATCTGCACACACACAATGTTGATTACCTAACACAAAAACCCCAACTGAACTTCCATAAGCTTACAATTGTAGTCTTCCAGCTCATAAGTGCAGAGCCCAGCTATTTATTCTCATTGACACCCTGACTGTTTTTCTAGTTGTAGGGAGGTTATTTGTGTAAAGTGGAGATTATTATTATTATTTATTTTTTAATTTTTTTATTACTTGCCAGAACAACAGTTTAGGAAGAAACCCAACAAGCCTGTCCCAAGAGTAGCAAATCAGATTTTAAAACATGCGGACTGTCTGAATAATACAATTGCTGGTCGTGTTCAGTTTTGATGCAAAGGTTCAAAACTAAATCTCAGGATAGGCAAAAGGCAATATGCCCTTTTCTTCTGTGTAGCACCGTAAAGTTAAGGTTGATATTTGGAAGTTGAGCAGAGAATATTTTAAGGAAATAAAGTGAGTGGCCAAAATTGGGTCAATTGCTCTATTTATTTTTATGGCATGCCTCCTAGATTTGTTGTTTAAGCTCTCTCTCTGGGTATTGTTTTAGAGAAACAAAATACATTTTACTCTAATAGAAAAACTGCAAAACGCTACCCATCAATTTATTTACTGCCAGAGTAATTTGAAGGCTCCACCAACAACGATGGAGATTGTTTGGCGGTAGTTGCAATATTCACACACTTTTTAGCTACAGTTAGGTCCTGAAATAATTGGACCCTGACACAATGTTCATAATTTTGGCTCTGTTCGCTACCACAATGGATTTGAAATGAAACAACCGAGATGCAATAGAAGCTTTAATTCAAGGGGTTGGACAAAAATATTGTATGAAACGTTTAGGAATTGCAACCATTTTCATACACAGTCCCCTTATTTCAGGGGCTCAAATGTAATTGGACAAATTAACACAATCATAAATAAAATGTTCATTTTTAATACTTTGTCGATAATCCTTTGCAGGCAATGACTGCTTGAAGTCTGGAACGCATGGACATCACCAAACGCTGGGTTTCCTCCTTTGTGATGCTTTGCCAGGCCTTTACTGCAGCTGTCTTCAGTTGTTGTTTGTTCGTGGGTATTTCTTCCTTAAGTTTTGTCTTCAAGTGAAATGCATGCTCGATCGGGTTGAGATCAGGTGATTGACTCGGCCATTGCAGAATATTCCACTTCTTTGCCTTAAAAAAAACTCCTGGGTGGCTTTCACATTATGTTTTGGGTCATTGTCCATCTGTAAAGGGAAGCGCTATCCAATCAACTTCGCTGAATCTGAGCAGACAATATATCCCTATACACTTTAGAATTCGTCTGGCTGCTTCGGTCTTCTGTCACATCATCAATAAACACTAGTGACCCAGTGCCATTCTAAGCCATGCATGCCCATGCCATCACACTTCCTCCACGTGTTTTACAGATGATGTGGTATGCTTCGGATCCTGAGCCGTTCCAAGCCTTCTCCATACTCCTCCCCCCCCCCCCCCCCCCCCCCCCCATCATTCTGGTACAGGTTGGTTGTAGTTTCATCTGTCCAAAGAATGCTCTTCCAGAACTGGGCTGGCTTTTTTAGATATTGTTTGGCAAAGTCTAATCTGGCCTTTCTATTCTTGAGGCTTATGAATGAATGGTTTGAACCTTTTGGTGGACCCTCTGTATTTGCTCTCGTGAAGTCTTCTCTTTATGGTAGACTTGGATAATGATATGCCTACCTCCTGGAGTGTTCTTCACTTGGCTGGATGTTGTGAATGGGTTTTTCTTTACCATGGAAAGGATCCTACGATTATCCACCACTGTTGTTTTCTGTGGACGTCCAGGCATTTTTGTGTTGCAGAGCTCACCAGTGCGTTTCCCCCCCCCCTCCCCCCCCCATCCCTCTCTTAATGTACCAAACTGTTGATTTGGCCACTCCTAATGTTCCTGCTATTTCTGTGATGGATTTTTTTTTTTTGTAGCCTAAGGATGCCCTGTTTCACTTGCATTGAGAGCTCCTTTGACCGCATGTTGTGGGTTCACAGCAACAGCTTCCAAATGCGAATGCCACACCTGGAATCAACTCCAGACCTTTTACCTGCTTAGTTGATGATGAAATAACGAAGGAATAGCCCACACCTGTCCATGAAACAGCTTTTGAGTCAATTGTCCAATTACTTTTGGTCCCTTGAAAAAGAGGGGGCTACATATTAAAGAGATGTAATTCCTAAACCCTTCCTCCAAATTGGAAGTGAATACCCTCAAAGCTGATAGACTGCACTTTAAGCCCATATTCATTATTTAATTTATTTTCAAAACTTCTATCAGTGCCCAATTATTTTCAGACCTAACTGTATATGAGGCCGATATGGTGAAATGGTTTCTTAATAACTCCCTACTGATTTACTGCATTTAGGAAAAAGTCAGTTATTCCACAGTTAATTGTTGTTAATATGATATACGCACACAGTCCCACAGAAACACAAAGCTCTCTGGTCCAGCTGATCCTTCAGTGCAATCATTGTCATTATAGCAGAAGTGGTGTAGTGGGAGTGCTGCTGACGTACTGAAAAAGCCACTTCCTGACTCAATGATAGAGGATATTTTAATTTTATGCTAGTAAGTGCATCTTTTGTTTTGCGTTGCCTCCTTTTTGTCTATCGGCCAATAAGAAGCATAAGTGGAGGATCTGTTCTCAGTACCAGGCACTGCTTTACACACACACACAAGAAAGGGCTATTACTATGAAAATGTTAAATGTTTTAATTTGTTTAATTTTTTTTGTCCCTGTTTTAACTAATCAGTCTGATCTGTTCTGGGCAGAGAATACTGCGGTGCCCTGAGGACATGTACAGTGTATGCGAAACGGGTGTGTATTATTTTAGTGTTGTAGTTGGAGATATGCTGTCCTAGCATGTTTGGGTTAAATAGAAAGGGCAGGAGGTTATCTCTTAGCAGTGTCTGATTGGCACAATGGGACAGACATTAAAAACACAGATAATCAGATTATTGCAGCTAAAGACTTTGACTTGATTGGCCTTGTAAGTGTTCTGAGATGTTGGAAGCTGCTATGCTATGCATTTCAACTGCTTTTTTATGGTCCCTGTAATGGGTGCTAAATAGTGTCTGTATACCTTCATATGGGATGCATTGTTTTGTTCTGGGACTCAATGTTTCTGGGGACTTGTGTGTAGCCCTCCCACTGGTTTCTGTTTGCTTTTATGCAAATGTTGGTGTATAAGTGACTGGCTAGTTTGAAATGGTTTCTTGCTTTTGTTATGGAGACAATAGAAGATGGCTTTCCCCAGCTACTCGGAAATTCATAGTGCCTTTGCTTTACTTTACTTATCTTGATTGAATGTGAAGAAAAAGTGTGTGTCTGTCTTTTACCTCATATCCTGCAATGGCAATTCCTTGAAACATTGTTTTTGTGAAAGTTCCCAAAGAAATCCGCAAAATGGGATTGTGTTTTTTTTTTTTTTTTTTTTATTGAGCGAATGGTACAGGTAAACAAGACTCTAACACCATGCTGTCCTACAATTCAGTATCCATATCACATCAATTTTTAGTAAACTGGACAAACAGGGGGGACTAACTGACTAACAAGACCACAGACTGAGACACTAGGAGGGGGGGGGGGGGGGTAGGCAGTCCAGGAAGCCTCTGGTTCACTATTCATCAACGGGGGCCCCTGATAGTTTGGGATTTTGGGACAGGTCTCTTCTTGTGACCCATGATTCTTGTCTGAGCGTTGCTAGTCCTTGTCAGTTCTACCAGTGTCTTGCTTGCCTATCGTCAGTACCAGCACATCATAGGAGAATGCATTTCAATCTATCAGAGCAAAATATTGGAGGCATCTACCACTGGGATGTCAGTTTGGACCAGCCACGGCGCCCAGATTTTTAAAAAATTTGTGTTGGTGTCGTTAACCAGACTCGTTAACTGCTCCATCCGGCAGACATACCAGATTCTGTTCCTGATTTTTGGGATGTCTGGTTGCTTCCATAATGCTGCGATTTTGCACCTCAGAGCTGTTGCAAAATGTTCCTGGAGATGGAGATTGCGCTCGTCTGGGATCTTTAGGGAAATTCCTCAGGAAGGTCTCCTCTCCCGCTGCTCCCTCTCCCTCCGGTGATCAGCCAGCCAGATAACAGTCCAAAATGCAAAAAAGAGATGGGAGGTGGAGCGCAGAGAAAGAAAATACCAGGGTGAGATAGGGTCAATTTATTGTAACAACAAAACACAGAATTACTTACAATTGGTAAAACAGCAGCATGTAGATACTCCCACAGAAATCTGGTCTGCGTCTATTTGGTTGCCCCCGTCCTGACTACGACACACTGCTTCAGTCACACAGGGTCCCTGACCCGGAACCAGAAGTGTAGCAACTGAGTGATAGGCGGGCTCTCTCAGGTCGTGGCAAAAGCTATAGCAATAGCAACAGCCACTCCAGACTGACGGGGAGATTTCCCAGCAAATACAGAAAATAGGGAGATTCTACTGTGCTAAAGAATGCACTCCTACCCAGGAGTGCAACATAAAAGTATTCAAACAACCCTCTACGCGTTTCGCGCAGTATAGCGCTTCGTCAGGAGGTATTAGGGTATTGCAGGAGGTGGTCTTATATAGGTCACCACCTAATTAACCAACACAAAATACATGTGTCAAACCATACTTTTAAAATAATTCCCAATGGTGAATGTGACTAAAGATGAATAGTATACATATACAAACACTGAACATATTTACACATAAAAATAAATACAATAATACTTAATGTGAACTCTACAAATACATGTCTACCTATACTCATACCAATAATCCAATTAATGATTAAGATTTGATTTTAAATTGATAGCTACCCATTTTTGATCCCTGATGTTGCATATTGTATACTTATACAGTTATATCTTTCACTAGCATACATCTCCTAAAAATACATGACAATATTAAAATAGAATTAAAATAGAATTAAAATCAACATCTAAAATTCCACGTCTAAAAGCTATATATATGCCTAAAGTTCATTATTGATGATATGATTGATAAATTATTTAAGAAAAGGGTTTAGTTCTATCATTTCGTTAAGGCCACCAGGGATTTAACTTTTTAAGGTATAAATCCAATATTGTTCTCTTTGGAGTAATTTTAATTCTCTATTGCCTTTCCTAATATCTCTTTCTACGACCTCCAACCCTCTAAAATGTAAACCCTTTGTTTCACCATTTTGTTGCTCTAAAAAGTGCATGGCCAGATTATGTACCTTCCTCCCAGACTCTATATTTCGTTTTGCATTTTTAATACCATTAATGGTATCCCTGGTGGCCTTAACGAAATGATAGAACTAAACCCTTTTCTTAAATAATTTATAAATCATATCATCAATAATGAACTTTAGGTGTGTATATATATATAGCTTTTAGACGTGGAATTTTAGATGTTGATTTTAATTCTATTTTAATATTGTCATGTATTTTTAGGAGATGTATGCTAGTGAAAGATATAACTGTATAAGTATACAATATGCAACATCAGGGATCAAAAATGGGTAGCTATCAATTTAAAATCAAATCTTAATCATTAATTGGATTATTGGTATGAGTATAGGTAGACATGTATTTGTAGAGTTCACATTAAGTATTATTGTATTTATTTTTATGTGTAAATATGTTCAGTGTTTGTATATGTATACTATTCATCTTTAGTCACATTCACCATTGGGAATTATTTTAAAAGTATGGTTTGACACATGTATTTTGTGTTGGTTAATTAGGTGGTGACCTATATAAGACCACCTCCTGCAATACCCTAATACCTCCTGACGAAGCGCTATACTGCGCGAAACGCGTAGAGGGTTGTTTGAATACTTTTATGTTGCACTCCTGGGTAGGAGTGCATTTTTTAGCACAGTAGAATCTCCCTATTTTCTGTATTTGCTGGGAAATCCCCCCGTCAGTCTGGAGTGGCTGTTGCTATTGCTATAGCTTTTTCCACGACCTGAGAGAGCCCGCCTATCACTCAGTTGCTACACTTCCGGTTCCGGGTCGGGGACCCTGTGTGACTGAAGCAGTGTGTCGTAGTCAGGACGGGGGCAACCAAATAGATGCAGACCAGATTTCTGTGGGAGTATCTACATGCTGCTGTTTTACCAATTGTAAGTAATTCTGTGTTTTGTTGTTACAATAAATTGACCCTATCTCACCCTGGTATTTTCTTTCTCTGCGCTCCACCTCCCATCTCTTTTTTGCATTTTGGACTGTTGCAAAATGTGCAATTAATTTGTGCTCCGATCTGTTCAACCCCCGGGTGCATCTGCCCAGCAGAAACAACCAGGGGTCCAAAGGGACCGCGAGCCCGAGAATTCTCTGTAGCCAATTCCTAACGTCTTCCCATAACGGGAGCACCTTGGTGCAACTCCACAGCATGTGCAACAAGTCTGCCTGTTCCCCACATTGTTTAGGACACAATGGGGGGGTAGTCTTTGGCTAAGTTTGTCAATCTCATCGGGGTAAGGTACCACCTCATCAGGACCTTATATGCATTCTCCTTTAATGTGGTGCATATAGAACTCTTTGCAGCCGCCAGTACTATAGAGTTCCAATCCTCGTCTTCTACTGTTTCCCCTAAGTCCACCTCCCACCTGGTCCTATAACTCAGTTTCTTGTCGTCATTTTTTGCAGGACACACCACCTCTCCGTGTATACCAGAGATAAGTTCCTTGGTGCCTGTCCCTCTTGAACAGAGCTGCTCAAAATTTGTTCACCTAAGGCGTTTTGGGATTTTAGTGTAGAATGCTCTTAACTGGAGGTATCTAAAGAATTCTGAGTTTGACATCTCCTTTTCCAATTTAATTTGCTCAAAAGATTTTTTTGCGATTCTGCTCTCCAGGTGTAGTAGCCTCGTGAGGCCCTTTTGTTTCCAAATTGCTAAGTCCTTACTCTGCAGACCCGCAGCAAAATCAGGGTTTCCCAAAAACGGGGTCATCAAGGAGTGTTGCCTTGAAAGGGCATATTTGTACTTGCTACTCTACCATACTGCCAAAGAGCTGCTCATTGCGGATAACGGGTCACGTACGATCTTAAATACTTTTTTTGGTAGCCAAATCAAATCCTGTAACTCCACAGGGGCACAGCACTCTCTTTCCAGTTCTACCCATCGCCTTAGGCTTGGGTGCGTGTGCCACTGAGTAATTTGAGATAATTGGGCCGCTTTGAAATACAACAACAAGCAAGGTACCGCCAGTCCTCCTCTTAATGTGGGCCTAATTATTGTACTAGTTTTTAATGTGTGGTGTTTTGTTACCCCAGATGAATTTCACCATAGAGGACTGCAAACGGAGGATGTCATCCCTGGTCACTTGTACCGGGAGAGTTAGGAACAGATATAGGATTCTGGGAAGGAGATTCATTTTTATACTCTGGATCCTACCGATCCATGAAATTCCGTAACCTGATCACCTCCTGAGATCCTCCCTCAGGGTCCTTATCAGTCTGGGGTAATTTGCTTTATATAGTACATTCTTTTGTAATGTTAACCCCTAAGTATTTAATATAGGAGGCTTGCCATGTAAAGTTGAAATTTACCGCAATTAGTTTTTCTGTGACCTTAGGAAGATTTATGTTTAGGGCTTCTGACTTTGACTGATACATTTTGAAACCGGATATCTTATTAAATTCCCCCAACAGACTAAAGACATTTGGCAGACAGATGAGGGGCTGAGATAGTGTTAATATAACATCGGCGTACAGGGCCACTTTGTGTGACTGCTCCCCGATTTGGATTTCTGCTATATTTGGGCTGTGGCGGATATATGCTGCCAGGGGCTCAATGCATAGTGCAAAAAGGAGAGGAGACAGGGGCATCCCTGCCTGGTGCTGCTCTTTATTAGGAATTTCTCCGATGGGAAGCCCTGGTGCCTGACCTTCGCCGTCGGTCCCTTATACAGAGCCAGAATTGCGCCCAACATTCTCCCACCCAGGCCGTATTCTCCAAGCGTCTCTCTCAAGAAGGGCCAATCAATTCTGTCAAATGCTTTCTCTGCATCCAGACTAACCACCATAGACGGGATATTTTTCCTCTGAGCCAAATCGATTAAATCTATTATCCGTCTGGTGTCTGCCGCATATGAACCCTACTTGGTCAGGATGGACCAGCTTTGGCATCACCTGGTTGAGACGGTTAGCCAGCATTTTGGAAAATATTTTAGTATCCGAATTAATCAGAGAGATGGGTCTGTAGCTTTTGCAATCTGCTGGGTCCTTTCCTTGCTTATGTATTACTGAGATGGACGCCTGGAGCATCGGGCCTGGAATGGGGGCACCCTCCAGAAAGGAATTGTACAGCTTTAATAGATGAGGAGCTAGTATATTTCGGAATTTTTTTATAATATAAGTTAGGGAAGCCACCCGGGCAAGGGGCTTTGGATGCCTTCAGTGATTTCATTTACCTCCAAAAGCTCCTCTAGGGTGAAGTCTTCCTGCAGCGCGTCCCTCTCCTCTCTGCTCAATCTAGGTAATCTAGCCCCCTTTAGGAATGTCTTCAGTTGCTTGCGCGTGGCCCCACTCTGGGTAACCTTGGCCCCATCGTATAGGGTCTCGTAATATGCTTTAAATTCTTCTACTATTAATTTGGGGTCGGAAGTGAGGTCCCCCTTCCTTGTCCGAATTGCCTGAATATGAAAGTTTTGGTCTCTATCTCTAAGTTTATTGGCAAGTAGGGTATCTGGCTTGTTCGCTTTTTCCAAAAATTTCCACTTAGACCAGGACATCTCTTTTAGCTCTGGAGGTCAGCAGTAAATTTACTGGAAACAATGGCGGAATCCGGCGCAACTGCGCATGTCTGACTCAGAGAGGCTGCTGGGATCTTCAAAAAAAACTCCAAGACGAAGCCCTATTCCTAAGGGTGAAACGCGTTGAGGGGGAGAATGCGGTGCTAGCCCTTGTGTGTTCCATGAATAAAGTTTTTTGAAGATCCCAGCAGCCTCTCTGAGTCAGACATGCGCAGTTGCGCCGGATTCCGCCATTGTTTCCAGTAACTCTTCTGACGGTGGCACGCAGGAGCAGCCGAGGTGAGCAGGCCCCAGACCGGAGATGCAGGTGAGGTAAGTTACCAACAGCCCCCTGCACCGGTCAATTCTGTGGCCAAGCGGAGCTCCCTCATGCGCTGCCCCAGTGTCTGACACAATTTCAGACTGCCACTCTGCACACGGAAGCGCAGGACAGATTCCCACATTCTCAGCAGTAAATTTAGCTTAGTTTTGGTATCTAGCAACGTCTGTAGCGTCAAAGCTTTTTTGTTCTCTTCGTGTAGGGCCGACAGGACAGCCAATTCTGATTTGTAATATTTTGATCTTTTTGTCCTTCTCCCTTTTACGTCTGCTCGCAATCCCTATGAGCTCCCCTCTCAGAGTTGCCTTATGGGCTTCCCATAGAGTGGACTGTGAAATCATACTGCCGACGTTCTCCTTAAAGTAGTCCCTAATTCTATCCCCAACCTTCTGTTCAATCTCAGGGATTTTTTATCAGTAACTCATTGAGTTTCCAGTTCGCTCCTGGCCTGTCTAGCCTGAAATCAGTGCACCACAGCTCAATCGGTGCATGATCTGACCATGAAATATCATGGATTCCCGTATGGGAGATCTGTGAAACCATTCTGCTAGACACAAAGAGGTAGTCAATCCTGCTGTATCTGTCATGTGGATGGGAGTAGAAGGTGAACCCCTTCTCCCCTTGGTGGTGTTCACGCCAAATATCTATTAGATTATTGGCCCTCAGTTCCCTGGACCATGAGGCCCGAAAGTACGGTCTCTTGTGACCTCCCGGGGTACATCTGTCCATTGTCGGATCTAACGGCTGATTAAAGTCGCCCCCTACCACTACGCAGCCCTGGGCCAGTTTACTAAGAGTTGAAAAGAATTTGTCATGGAAGGCTTCCGCTTATTCACTAGGGGCATAGACATTTGCCAGCGTGATAGGCTGACCCTGTATATCGCCTACTACAATTAAGAACCGACCATTTTTGTCTTTTTTTTAATGAGCTTGATGTTTAGAGGTAAACGGTTGTGAACTAGGATTGCCACTCCTCTTTGTTTCTTACTAGCTGTGGCTGAGAACCAACTGTTGTACCTGCCATCTATGTACTTCGGGGAGCTATTGTTGGAAAAATGTGTCTCCTGTATCAGTATGATGTCTGGGTCAGATCTTTTATAGTCAGCCATGGCCACTCTCCTCTTCCGGGGGCTGTTAAATCCCTTAACATTGTGGGAAAGTATAACAATGTCCCTACCCATTTGTGGAGATCCAAACCTTCGCTTGTCTGTAGGCCTTCTGAGTGCGTAGATAAGACCTATGCGCGGCCCTCTCAGCCGAGCCGTTCCGCGCCTGCTCTGTGCTTCCTAACAGCGTGGGGGGGGGGGGGGGGCGAAACAGCGGGGCACACACACGAGGGAAACATTGAGACAATGACGACATAACATGTAAAAACATATATTGAACAACCGGTGGCTGGGCGGGGCCAAACCCCTCCCGCCACCTTCTCTGCCCCTCCTGGCCGTCCAGCCTGGGCGCAGTCCTGGATGATCTTCCTGCCGCTAACGCCCATATCAGCTGGCCCAGTGAGGACTTTCATGAGCCACCCAGGAAATGACCCCCTGGCACTCATGTGGAGACTCATGTTGAAGGTGGGAACGGACCCAAAACTCCCCCCCACCATCTAACATGATCTATCTATGAGAGAAAAATATCCACCTTAGACTGTTTGAGCCCCCTCTTCTCCTCCTCAGTAGGAGGCCCTCTAATGACCCTGATATCTATCTCATCTAACGTAACTTTACCCCCTTAACTCCTCTTACCCTCTCTGACCCACCATTGTGATCTCCTCTTCCCACCTTTTCAGGCGACCCATCGGGCTCTATGTGTAGCTCCTTTTCCCTAACTACCTCTTCCCTATCGCGTTACTGCTGCTCAGCCCCTTCTGCTTCTAGCTCTCGGACCTAGCACTACCTTCTTCCCTCTGTGTATGTCTAATTCTCTCTTCCGGGTTGCCAGCCACAATTATGGGGTCAGTCTTATGTAACCCCCTCTGTGCCCCTGTCCCTCCTCAGCAGCTGCTTCCTTCCTCTCTCCTTACTTCCGTTCCGTCTCTAACCCCTCCTCCCCCTACAACTTTCTCATCCTTCACCCCTCTTTCCCACCAGTCCCCTTCGCCCCCCTTCCCTAGCCCACTACACTCCTCCTCGGGCCTCCTTAGCGGCCGTGTCCAGCCCGCTACCCTCTTTTCCACTATGGGACTCTCCCTCCCGGTAGTCTGCTGCCGCTCTCCAAGTCTCGCGGGTGCAGGGGGGGGCCACATCGCCTCTCGATGACGTCCGTCTGCTCCTCGTTCCTGCCCCCTCCAAGATGGCTGCATCTCTACTTCCGGTGACGCATATCCGGATGCTGCCATTCTCCAGCAGGATGCCCACGAAGATGGGTGTGTTCCCACCCAATCTTCCCGCCATACCGACTTCTTCTTCTTCTGCAGTCCTGCCATGGGGTTTGTGTCCTCCACCTGCGCCAACTTGCCTGACATGCGTTCCACCGCCATCTTCTGTAGCCCGACAAGCTTCACCTTTTATCCTTTTTTTTTTTTTTCCCCCCAGTTATTTCAGCTCTACAAAAACTGGGAGATCACGCTTTTGGGACTTCAGAACAGAGTTTATTGTTTTTTTAACCAACATATTGCTCCAATCCTCACTGCTCAGTCCTCTTCCGTGGCTGCTGACTCCCGGTTCCCTCTCAGCTTGCCAGCTCTCTGCCAGCTCTCTGCCATTCCGCCTCTGGCGACTGCTCTCTACGTAGACCCGCCGCAGGACCTTCTTTTACCCCCAGTTTGTGGAGAAAGTCTTCACCGTCTTCGATCTCTTTTATGGAGATGGCCCTCCTGTTTGTGATGACCAGTAAACCAAACGGGAAGGTCCATCTGTACCGGATCGCTCTCTGACGCAGGATCTTCGTGATGGGTTGAAGCTTTCTTCTCCTAGATAGGGTGACTGGGGATAAGTCCTGAAATATCTGCAGGGTGGCATCTTCGAACCGGCAGGCCTCCTCTGACTTTGTTTTTTGGAACACTGCATCTCTGATCCGGAAATAGTGGAGCCTCGCAATCACGTCCCGTGGTTGTTCTGCAGCGGCTGGTCTGCTTCTCGGGGCTCGATGGCAGCGGTCCATCAAGAGTTCTGTCTCAGGTAAGTCGGGGAGTAGTGCCGCTAACCAACGGGAGACGAATCCCTCTACGTCAGTACCTTCTTCGGGGATGCCACGGACCCTTATGTTGTTGCGGCGGTCCCTGTTCTCCGCGTCCTCTTTGCCGGTCTGCTAACTCCGTTATCTGGGATTGTAAATGCGAAGTCCTTTTTTCAGTTTTTTTTTTATTGTTTTAGTTGTTGCCGCCATCTTTTCTTCCAGTGCTCCGGTTCTTTCTCCCACGCTCTGCACCTCTTTACGGAGTTCTTGCATTTCTGCATGCAGGAGGGTTTTCGTGTCTCTGTATAACCTGTCAAAATCACAGCGGTGGACCGGTAGCAGTTCTGGTCCATCAGCCGTGTCCTCGTCTCGTTCAGATTCCGAGCCCGCCGTTGAATTCGGCGCCATTTCTGTCCCGGCGATCTGTGATCTAGACCTGCTCAGATATTTCCTTAAATCTCCTCCGTTCTTCTTCCTGGTACTTTGCGGAGCCATCCCTGCACTTTCACCGCTTGAATACAAAGAAAACAAAAGCGCAGACGCACATAGTGAAGTATGTAAAAAATATATGTATATATTATTAGGATAAGATATCTGCGTACATCAGATCAAACAATATTCAGCATTTCATGTGTATTGACATGGGTTACCCGACGTCACACCGCCACATCCAGACCGCAGGAATTACACTTTGCTGCCTTATGGAAAATCTCAGCCTAGGAGCACACCGCCACGATGCTTGGGGAACACCCTCCGCTCGTCTCCAGGTTGCAGGTAAGGATCCTTTGCAGGTCAGGGCCGTTGAAAGACCGCCACTTCGTCCGGCTTGCCGCCGATGGGACGCCCTCAGGAGTCAGAACTGTTAGGTTCACCGCCGGGCTAGTTCGTCACGTGTCCCGTATGAACTTCACGGCCGGCCGTACAGTGAGGATGGCCGTAAAGGAAGATATCGCGTCACTTCAGTAGTGCCGAGTTCAGCAATTATTTGAAAGACTCCAAGCTACTATCAGCACGCAGATAGTGAATAAAATAGTCTTGAGAGCTGTATAATCTATCCAGTTGCGCACTTGTTTTTGTTTGTATTTTGTACTTTCACCGCTTGAGCTGTGTTAATTTTGGGTCGATTCAGTAGCTTTATTGTGGATATTTTCAATCTTTTAATTAGACGGGGGACGGAGCTCAAGACTTACACTTCCATCCACCTCACTCGCGCGCATGCGCCTCCCATGGGATTGTGGTTTTGTTGGATTTGCATCACTTAAAAATTAAAAAGGGATAAGTACCATTTAAAAAGAATCTTAGCACTATGACTGTAGTTGTAAATCTACTGTCTGGGTTGAAGCTTGATCATGTTAATAAAGGTTCCACATGGGAAAAATATTCGTAAACTTGGCATATTTACAGCTCCAGAGGTGACGGGCACAAGTCTCCTAGTGTGAAGGATAATGGAATTTGGGTGTGTAAAAATTTGCTATGAAATCAAATTGAGGGGATTTTGGGTCAAGATTTGAGTAAAAGTGCACTTTAGTTATCATATACTGAATTGTGGATTTTGCCATTTTCAGTAAAAGTTAAATAACTATGCAACATACAGTAACGCAATTGTTATACTCTTAAAGGGGCAAGTCCTCCTAGGACCGAAGTAAACTAATTTCAGTGACCTGTTTAAAGGGTCTCGTGTGTGTGTGTGTGTGTGTGTGTGTGTGTGTGTGTGTGTGTGTGTGTGTGTGTGATTTTGTTTTTTTTAATCTAAACTGGACACCGATAAGTATTTATAAAAATAATTCACTTTACACTTGGGAAGAGTTTGGTTTCCTCTGGCTGCTCCCTTTTTTTTCCCCCTGATGCCACTGTGTGTGTGCAGCAAGTGTTTGTACAGCCAGAGCCCCCCTTTCTCACCTCATCTTTATTGGTTCTCTGATGAGGACAGGGTGGGATCTGGGTAAAGAAAACACATGATTGTCAAACAGTTCCCCATTCAGAGGCCTGTAAGAAATTCAATTGGCTGACTGTGGGATTGCACCAACCAGTGTGATCATAAATTACATTTCAGTGATCCTGAAGATTGTGATCTTGTTCGGTAAGAGTTCGGTATGACATTTATGCAATCAAAATAAAAAAAATAAGAAACACAAACCTGTTTGCCATGTACCTATTCTTTGTTCACTAGTCATGAATATGAAATTAAACACCAGGTATATTTATTTTGTTTATAATATGGAAGTAATACATTCCTACCCCTCGTTTTCAAGTATGTTCTGGGCACAGAGATGATAATACATGGTTATATTAAATGAACAGAGGTTATACATTCAATTTACAGACCTTCCATGAACAATTAAAGCATAATATATGCCAGTGGGGCGCAAAGTTTTCCCCTGCGGTCCCCTCACTCCCGCGCACCCCTTATCCCCCACTTACCTGCGCTCAGCGATGAAGGAAGCCGCCGGAGCATAGGTAAGTGAAGGTGTACAGAGGCCCTGCAGCTCCCGGCACTTAATTTAAGTGGCTTTGGGATGCGCGCAGGGCCCCTGTAAACCCCGTGCCCCCCTGCCGGCTGTCTCGCGCCCCCCATTTTGCGCACCGCTGATATATGCTACAGGCGTATGTAACAGTTACAGGCTAGATTAAAATGTGACCACTTCAGTTTTGAAAGAACTTTTAGATGTGTGGTGGCTTTGAGAGTCTCCGGTAGGTTGATCCAGTTGTGAGGTGAACGAGAAGAGGAGGAACGGCCCGATTCTTTGTTGAAACTTGGATCGTGAACAGTCTTTTGGAGTCAGATCTCAGATAAGTGCTGAATGTGGTTTGGGTGAGGAGCTGGTTCAGATAGCTGGGTAGCTTTTCCCAGAAACTATTTGAAGGCAAGACCGGAAAAATGAACTTTGCGCCTAGATTCTAGTGATGGCCAATCTAGTTCTTTTGAGCTTTTCGCAGTTATCTGTGTTGTAGTTACATTGCAGGGCAAAGCGGCATTTTGAGTTGTAGAAGGTGTTTATAGTTTGCTAAGGTGAGTTTCAGGTAGCAACACCACCTCCACAATGTGGAAATTGTCCACTCAGGATGAAACTTACTGAAGTACTGATGTATCTAATAATAATGAAGCCCACACTATTCCCTAGTGCAGCGGTGCGCAAACTGGGGGCGTGAGACTGCCTCCGGGGGGTGCGCGGTTTACAGAGGTCCCGCATGCTTCTCTGCAGGGCCTCTGTAAACCTAACTTACCGTGGCTTTGGCGGCTTCTCTCACGCGTCGCCATGGCAAGCGAGGTCATGTGCCGTCACGTTGCTATGGCAACGTAACGTTATGATGCCGGTGAGGGGGGGGCGCGCGGAGGTGAGGGGACCACCGGCAGTGGGGCACAGGGAAAAAAGTTTGCGCCCCCTGTCCTAGAGTAAGGGGAGCGCAAACTTTATTCCCTGTGCCCCCTGCTGGCAGTTCCTCTCTCTCCGCACCCCCCTTACCTTTACTCCGGTGGCGACGTCACGTTGCCATGGCGACGTCGCGTTGCCATGGCGACGTCGCATGACCTCGCTACGTCATTTGACGCTGCGTTACCATGGCGACGCGTGTAAGAAGCTGCGGGAGCCAAGGTAAGTGAGGTTTACAAAGTCCTTTGCTGCTTCCCTGGCACTTAAATTAAGTGCCTTCGGGAAGCGCGCGGGGCCTCTGTAAACCCCGCATCCCCCGCAGCAGGGGGGACGTGCCCCGCAGTTTGCGCACCGCTGCCCTAGTGGGGGGGGGGGGGTGCGCACCTTTTTTAATAGGTGAAAAATATGTAGCAAAGATGCACAGAGACACATTTGAAAGGTGTACTCAGGTGGGTTAATAAAAACAAGGGTGAAATTAATGTTTAAAAATTTAACTTGCACAACTTATAAAGTAGTGGCTGAACACCATTTAAACACACGTCTAACTTATACTGTAATTGGTGAAGGGGGAGGGGTCTTTGTGACGTGTGTTGGTTATATTCACTATGCCTGGGACATAGTCCAACAGACCCCGCTGAGCTGTGCTGAGCAGATGAACTTACCCCCTCCATCTGTGATCAGCGCGGCTCAGAAACTTTCAGGAGACAGGAAGGTTTGAACTTCGGAGCTGAGGGGAGCGGAGGAGCGGTCACGTAACCGCAAACATCCAATGGGAGCGAGGGACTAGCCCCGCCTCCTGCCACGTCTCAGTTCCACCTCGTCACGCCTTCACCCCGCCCCCGCCCCCAAAGCACGCTCACTGTCTCGCCTGCCAGGACACAAAAAAGCACCAGATTGAGCAGGCGAGGCAGAGCAGGAGCGCTGATCAGCGCGGCCCGAGGCCTAAAGTAACTAGTGAAAAGGATGAGATAAGGTAAAGGTAATATGTCATGGCTAAATAGCCCACCTTTTCCTCAATTGCTAAATGGCAGCTGTGACTGTGAGGTGGGTGAACCAGGTAGTGATAATCTTCAATGATACAGCTTTGGGAGTCCCTGACTCACTGATCTCCACAGTATATCACCCAGTAAGTTTAGCTGTGTTGGGATACATGTATATAATACATATGGTAGTGTTTGAGAGATCAGAACTCTCCTACTAAACACAGCAGATCTGTTCCCAGATAACAATGCATACAATTGTATGCTAATGTGGGGTAGTGTGAAGGATCACTGACAGTATCACCATTCCAGTGTGTGGTTAAGTGGGGGTGCTGGGAGAGATATTTAACTATGTGTGGTAAAGTTGAGAGATCAGAACTCTGCTAATCAAATGAATAAAGCCTCTCCCAGCATCCTCCCATTTCAGACCTGCTCACAGCTGATCGCGCTGCTGTTTGGAGTGCGCTGCGCGATCCCAACTGAGATCAGAGGCGCTGCGCGTCACTAGTAACTCCACCCACACAGCAACCAATCGCCACCAAGCTAGCCCGACAGCCGTTTTGCTCTGTCCACGGAGCTTTGGCAATGGCAATCTGAATGCCCGAGTCCCCTGCTGACTCTTTATAGCGGGTAGTTTCCATAGCTATGGAATTAAACAGTTAACAAACATGCTCTCTATCCCAGTGGTTTGTATGGTAGTTTGTTTAGCTATAAAGAATATAAGCCTAGAACTCCAAGGCAACTAGTGCATAGTATGAAGTTAGCACTTAAGACAAAGTTGATTAAAAACAAATTAAAAATAAGAGTATATGACATTAATGGTACAATTATGAGTCACTGGTCGAATAACCACCTTGCACTATCTAATGAGACATAATATAGTTATGTTTATGATTGTTAGACAGTAACCTGATGGATACAGTTTGTCATATGAATGGACTGTATGTAAAGCCTTCACTAAACCCTAAGGGGTAATGTGTTAAGTTTATAAATCCATTCAGTTTCTTTTTGTAATAACTTTTGGTTATAGTTCCCCTGTCTGCAAGAAGGACCAATGACACCCCTGCGAGCACGCGGCCTGCATATGGGACAAGGGTTAATACGCTCGCACGGGCCCCACCCTTCACCTTCGCAAAGGTCCCTTAGATGAGTTAACATCTCCCCTAAATCCGTCCAAATATACCACCATCACGAGCAGCACACAATTGGGTGCGTGACTTAGATATGCTATCTGGTAATATACACTGCTACTCTAGCCAACTCACCTTTCACCTGTGAATACTTTTAGCCACGCCCCCGGCCATCCATAAACCCCCTCCAGAGAATGTTGGAGCTCGCTCTTAAAAATAAAATTAAAATAAAAAAACATGTTTTATAGACAGTTGTCACAGGGGCCATATTTTATTTCCCACATCTGCTGACTCTTCCCTTATCTCGACACTCTCAGCAATATACAACCCATCTGGCCCTTTTAAGTGTGCCATACAGGATATAATCCCCCCCCAATTAAGCTCAGTTTAAGCATGCACAGATTCATGAAAAGCCAGACCCCAAATATTGTATTTTCAACTTCAAACTAACCTCTTAAGCACCAGGTTGATTAAAATACATAATATATCATGATATTATCATGACACAAATTTATACACATTAATGTCAAGCACTTAGTCACCATTATGTAGCAGATTTACGTGACGTGCCATTGGTGTATCTTGTTAATTGTCTGCGGAAGTTACATGTTCTCTTATGCGTCTTCATAATTCCTTGAATGTTTTGACCAGTTAACGCATTGGCATGTTATCAGGTAAATAACCCGGTCGTTTTGCAGTTTATAGAATTGTGGATATGATATTCCTGCATGTGGTTGGTATCCCAGAAAGATTTTCCTGGTTGAATATGCGGACATGCGTAGCATGAATTGCAGCGATAGCAGCCCTTAATTCTATCCTCTAGCCAATTGGTCTGTTTATGAATTTGAAAGTGGCTATGGACCAGTGTGTCTCTGCTTCTAGACCTTCTGTTTGTGATCATGGTGGGTCTTTTGCCCAACACTTTGAGATAATTATCAGATGTTCATATGATCCAATGTTTCTCAAAGATGGCTCATATTCCTGCCTGCCGCTCTTTTGATGTTTGTGCCAATGTACCTGATCTCCTTTGTAGTCTTATTTTGGTCTAGTGCAGAGTGAAGTGCCTCAGGCTGTATTTTTCGCACTTTTATATGCCCTTTTTTAAATATAGATTTTTCAGGCTATAGCTGCGTTTCAGAAATCTTTATTTTAGATCTTCCACCTGTTCTTCAAAATCACTTTGGGTAGAGCATATGCGTCTCAGTCTTAAGTACTGACCCGTGGGTATACCAGTTATAAATTGTTGGCTGTTTCCTGTTAGCAGGTTATTGGTGGATGTCTCCTTTCTGAACACCGTGGTCTGAATATTTCTTATTTCCAGATCTAAGAAAGTTTTTCGTTCTCTGCTATATTGGTATGTGAGTTTGAGATTCAGGTTATTGGCATTGAGGATTTGAATGAACTCCTATAGTGTCTCTTGGTTACCATTCCAGATTAGCAGTATGCCTTCTATGAGCCCAATCCATAGTTAAATGGTACTGGTATATTGCATAAATTCATTACTAAATACATTGTTCTCCCACCAGCCTAATAGGCTGGCTGGAGAAGATGGGACACAGGATGGCTGTGCCATAATATTGTAAATAATGCTTATTCATGAACAGGAAATAATTGTCTCAACAAAGTCTATTAATTCAATGATAAGTCGGTGTTCTTGCAATATGAACTGCATGTGTGTAAGAAATATCTACAGGCCTGTAGTCCATATTCATGTTTGATAGACTTGTATAATGCCTCAACGTCTAAGTTTACTAACAGGCACTCTTTTGTGGTACAGATGCCCTGTAGTCTACTCAACCTGTCAGTGGTGTCTTTAACATATGAGGGTAATGTGGTAACAAATGATCTTAGTATTTTATCTAAATATACACTGATAAGTTCTGTTAAGCTGCCATTCCCTGACACTATTGGTCTTTGTTGAACCTTGGGACTGTGAAAAGTCTTTTGGAGTCAGATCTCAGGTGGTGTGTGTGTGTGTGTGTGTGTGTGTGTGTGTGTGTCTTGTACAGAAAGTATTTGAAGGCAATAATTGGCATTAGCATGTGCTGTGCGATACACTTTCTGATCAGCGGGCTATGGGAGGATTTGTTCCTATAAAGTTCATCTAGTTTTGGATGTTGGGGTATCATTGTGCAACCCAAATGTTAAATGGGGTATCAAACCATATATCCAGGTATTTAAAACTAGTGACCGGGTCTAGAATGGTATTAGAGTTGTTTCTGGTCTGTAGCTTTAGAAATTTAGTCTTGGTCCTAAATATCATTGTTGGTCTTGTCAGGGTTTAAAAACGGTTTGTTTTGGGAAATCCAGTTTTCAAGTCTCGAAAAATCAGATTGAAGAAAGTGTACAATGTCAGAGTCTAGGGCTGTGTGAATAGAAGATGTTCACCTGCATACATGTGCATTGAAGCTCCTTTTACAAGCTGTGGGTAGATCATTAATGAAGACTGAAAAGAGTACATGCCCCAGAACAGAGCCTTTTTGGGACACCACATGTGATATCCAAGGGATTGGAGTTAGAGCACGAGAGACACCTGTTGGGATCTACCTGATAAGTAGGAGTGAAAACCATTTAAAGCATGTTCTCCTACTCCAGAGCAGTGGAGGTTATTTAACAAGTTAACGTGATCAACAGTATCAAAAGCCTTTGCAAAATCTAGGAATATTGCACCAATAAATTGTTCCAATCCACGCTGGATCTCATTGCAAACTTTTTGGAGGGTAATTATCGTGGAATGTTTTGGGCGAAAGCCAGATTGGAGTTGGCTAAAGAAATTTGTCTTGGTATTGTAATCACTTAATTGGGTGTGGACACATTTTTCCATGACTAGTATTGAGAACTAGTACTTCCTATCTATCTATCTAACCTGCTGAGGTTCTAGAGAAGAAAGCTGATTATCTAAATGCAGTAATTATGATCCACTAACGTACTGGGATCTGACCTGTAAGCAAATAACCCAAATGTGTATATTGCTGCTTTATCTGCCCAAGTGTGTGTTTAAGCTTTCATAATATTACCTCTGTCCTACTGAGACAAATGATTGTTACTGGGGTGGTCATGTACTTAATGGGGAATTTACAGTGGGGTGTGATTTAGTGTATCTGATTTTCTATCTGGAAGATGAAATTGCTGCTCCCCGCCCGCCTCCCTCCCTCCCGTAGCTCCAGACAGCTCCCCTCCTCATTGGCTCACTGGCACACCACGTGACGTGTCACCGCTCGGGATTACAATCCTATTACAGCCCCTGCTGGCTGACGCGTCAGAGTGTAGTGAGCCTTCCAGTGAGGAGGGACTGGGGCCGACTCGGGAGGACATCAGGAGCTGGTGAGTGGCGCTGCATCCGGCCGCGTGCTATCGGATGCAGCGGGGACCCAGGCAACAGAGTCTTACGAACTGTTTGGAAATAATCAAGCACTGAATTGGGGTCAGGTATCAAGTTGATTCTGTACCAAGGAAAGTTGGTAAGATCAACCAAAAACTGTTGTGGGTTATAATTTCTAAATGTTTCAGTGAGTAGATTTAGGGCATGATTTGGGTGGTCTGATTTTTTTTTTCCTTACACAGTTGTATGGTCTGTGAAAATGTCAGGTAGACTACAAGAGGATTGGATTCTGCTGGTACTAGAGGATAGAATCCAGTCTAGCAAGGAATGGCCGTGAGATTTCAGGTTTGAGCAGGTGGTTTGGGAAATTAGTTTGGTTAGGTTTAGTGACTTGACTTGTGTGGATTTTGTTGTTTTTTAGGATCAAGCCAATTGAGGTTGACATCCCTGAAAACCTACAGCTCACACTTCCCGTTCAGAGCGGTATTTGAGCCAAGGAAATGAGTGATGGCCATCGGTGATTGTAGTGGGACTTTAGGAGGGCGGTAGATGTCAACAATAAGAATAGTGTTAGAGATGGGGAGGCAATTTTTTTCCCAGCTAGGATTTAAGAGGGTGGGCTCGGGGGGCAATTTAGCAGTGTAAATTGTAAGGAGTGTAAAACATACACTACACCTGCAAGCTCATATTGAACCCCCAAAATAACCACAACATATATAAGATATATATATATATATACACACACACACACACACACACACACACACACACACACACACACACACACACACACACGTTGACAAATCACCAAAAAAAAAAAAATCTACTCGCCACCTAGTACCAAACGTGTGCTGCTTGGGCCAATATTTACTCCCGGGGGTTAAATCCACTCGCCTGGGGCGAGCAAATGTATAGGTTTGTCGAACACTATATATATATATATATATATATATATATATATATATATATATATATATATATATATATATATATATATATATATATATATATATATATATATATAAACGGACCCCGCATCCACAAGACCGCACAATAAAGGCAACCAACATACTGACAATTATAAATACTTAAGTATATCAATGGTGCTAAAAGGGCCAGTATTAATGTAAGCAAGAGAAAAAGAAGCCCAAGAAGATGGCACTCATTCATCTACCTGGCTTCTTACAGTGCTTCTATATGTTATGTCAGACATGCTAATCAGCATATTGCTTTGGTTTACGCACAGGGGATCTATGCCATGTTTTAAAATTCTGTGCGATCTTTTATTCTGTTTTGTGACATCTAATTAATAAAATGTATTTTTGATATTGCAGATGGTATACCAGAGTGCTATCTTCTTGGGCTTCTTTTTCTCTTGCTTACATATATATAAGCATATAGGTGTCACAGAGGAGTGCTACTGAGCATGGCGATATATATTTAAAACCAGAGACAGAACATGAAACACAGACAGAGCTCAGTGCACATCCAGTGAAACCTGGAGTGAGCTTTTAACCATTTAAATGTGGGAGGGGGTGAGCTTCAACATGATAGGAAGAGCCACCTTCCAATCAGCTAAGACCAGCTGATCAAGATTTGTAAAACATACAGGACACCTGCAAGCTCATATTGAACCCTCAAAATAACGTGTGTGTGTGTGTGTGTGTGTGACAGAGGAGTGCTACTGAGCATGGCGATGTATATTTAAAACCAGAGACCTAGCATCTCCCACTCTTGGGGGAACTTGCCTGCTTGCAGTATGATTGTGACAAATCTTATACAGAGTGCTTTTCCTGGTAATGTACAGGTTAATAAAAGCTTCAATCAGACTTAGAACTATGCAACTAATTTTGACAGATTTATTATAAATCATTCTTCCTGGTAATGCACAGGTTATTAAGACTTTATATTAGTGTTAGGGACCCTTGAGATGTGGTCTGCCGTGTAGTGGCTCAAGGGCTTACAAAAATTTGGCCAAAATGTTAAACTAAAAGACCATTTTATTTAATTGATATCTATACATATATATTTAGGCACACTACCGTGTATAGGTTTCACTGGATGTGCACTGAGCTTTGTGTTTCATGTTCTGTCTCTGGTTTTAAATAAATTGTAAGGAGTCTTCAATATAAAGTAATACCTCTCCTCTCTTTGACCTATCTTTTCTAGAAATGGAGTATCCCAGAATGGCGATGAGTGCATTTGAGGGTTTTAATGGTTAGCCATGTTTTGTTGAGTGCTGGCTTTGGGTTTATGCGAAAAGTCACCATGCCCTGAGTTCATCTAGATTGGGCAGCAGGCTTACAGATATTTCTATCGGCGACAGATCGTTTTGGAATTCCAGAAGGGGCATTCTCTGGGGTATGGGAGTTGAAATGGGAGGACTTGCACACTCTTGATGCTTTGCTAAACCCTGCTATGCTTCCCTTGACTGCTTTGAAATTTATACATCTAAACAGTCACATGGCCTCCCCCCAATTAATCTTCCTGTTACATGCTGGACAATTAACAGACAACACAATTAAGCTTGCGAATCCTAATATATCACAGATCAACAACTAGTCAGGGTGGGGCAACTAAATGTCAGCATGTAACTGTAAGCTCTTCTGAGCAGGTACTCCTTTTCCTAATGTATACTTGTATGTATCCAACGCTTATTCCCATTATGTCATGTTATTTTGTTGGGTACATTACTGATGTGAAGTGCTATGTAAATGGATGATTCTATACAACAAAATACATACATTTTGTATTTTTGGGAACTTGTGTTTTTTTAATGTAGGATTTGGTACGAACATTGACATTTCTCTTTTTTTTACTCGGCTGTATGCTCTCCTCCTATACCAACTATATTTCTCCCTTCCCATAGTCAACAAGCATAAGCCATGGATTGAAACCACATACCACGGCATTGTAACGGAAAATGATAATGCTGTGTTGTTGGACCCCCCACTGATTGCCCTGGACAAGGATGCACCGCTACGTTATGCAGGTATGGAACTCCATTTGCCCGCACTTTTGTTTGTACAATAGATGTTGGGAACTTTTTTACGTTGTATTGCAGCAGCTATTTGGATCGTGCTGCAGAAATGGTCTCGTCACTTTTTAACATACATGTTTTCTTTCAACAATAATTATTACATTACAAGCTACTTTTTCTGTATATTTCAGATACACGCTCTTTCATATGTATGGAAAAAAATGTTCCTTTTGAATTTAGCCTGCCAAGTGAGTTAGTACTTCAGATGAAACTTATTTCTCAAACCCCCCCCCCCCCAAATGGGCTTCATCTTCAATATTAACTCAGTCAGCTTGCTAAATAAGTGCCATGCTAAACTCCTTATTCCATGTCCTATGGTTGAGTAACATGTTGCAGGTGTCAGATTATTATTTTGTCACAAAGGTAGCGGTAACAGCTCCTAGAAAAACAAAGAGCACGCCTTCTTGAGCTCCTAAGTACAACATGGTGAAGTTGGTGTTTGCCGTGTCCTGGAACTTGGTGGTGATGGTTCAGTCTTTTGGCTTATCCCCAGATATCTAGTCATTGCACCGGTCTGTTTTTATTCACATCTGTATACTCATCGCACTAGTACAGCAGTGATCAACTCCAGTCCTCAGGGGCACCAACTAGTCAGGTTTTAAGGCTATCCCTGCTTCATCACAGGTGGCTGTTGTTGAATGAGTCACTAATTGAGCCACCTTTGCTGAAGCAGGCGTATCATTAAAACCTGACTTGTTGGTGGCCCCTAAAGACTGGAGTTGGCCACCCCTGCTTTAGTATGTTCCTGTTCGATACAAAAGCCTCACACTGAAGCTTGGAGAAGATGTTGAGTTGTTCTGCTTGAACAGGTGCCTAGCCCCCGGGTTTCAGGAGCCCTCCCTGCCAGAGAGCACCGCTCAGGTGTGCAGAGAAGTACTTCTCAATTGTTCTGCTCCATTTGTTAGCAAATTGTTCATAAAATGTTTGGTCATCTCCTTACTTTCCGTTTAATCTACATGGTAGGATATACATCGCAGGTCTCGCAAGCAGCAAACAAATTGAAGTACCGATTGTCAGAAGCAGTAAGGCTGATTTTTATAGCTTTAGACAGTCCAAATTTTCATCCATCTTCCTTCCTCCTGCTGCCTTAAAATGTAGCCCCTGCCTATGAATGCAAAGGGGAGTTTCAAAAATAATAATGCACTAATTTTAAGGTACAATAATTCTTATTCATGGGAGAATATAAAATTCAAACACTTACAGTATATTGTTCAGCATAACCTGAAACCTTAACGGTGCCAGGTTTTTTGTGTCTGAACTACCGTATTTCCTCGATTTTGTAAGGGCCAAATCAATGGTGTGTCTTACAATCGAGAAAAATTACTTTTTCACTTACCATGTTTCAGGAGAGATCCCATGTCAGCAGAGGATGAATCGGGCGGTGGCGGCAGGAGAGCTCCCACGTCTGCAGATTGTTGAAGATGGACAGCAGGACAGGTCCAAAGTCTGCAGGTGAATGAAGATAAGAAGAAAGCGGGCGGGTGTGCTGTGCCAGATCATAATAGCAGGAGAGCTTAGTAGTAGCAGAGCGGCACAGGGGAACAGCTTGGGAGGTGCACACTAACACCGGAAGTTGATCGGTGTCTAACTTCCTGTTACAGTGTGCACCTCACAAGCCATTCCCCTATGCCGCTCTGCTTAGTTCTCCTGCTATGATCTCCCGCCACCGCACGTCCGCCCGCTGTCTTATATTCATTCACCTGCAGACTTGGGACCTATCCTGCCGCTGCACACCTGCCCCACTCTCGCCCGCTGTCCATCTTCAACCATCTGTAGACGTGGGACCTCTCCTGCCGCCACCGCCCGCTTTATCCTCCACTGACATGGGACCTCTCCTTAAACATGGTAAGTGAAAAGAGGGGGTTAGTACTGTAGACACTTTTATAAAAAAATAAATAATTTTTTAATACATCGATTCTAAGACGCACCCCGATTTCAAACATGTGAATCAGAAAAAAGGTGCGTCTTAGAATTGAGGAAATAGGGTAGTAGTTTTCAATCTTAGGTTCATCAATAAATCACAAACCTCACCACAGGTCAGCTACAATGCTGTACAATGACTGGGATCTGTGTGTTTTCAAATTCTAAACTGACAAATGTTGTGTTATTTGTTGTAACGTGCATGGAATGTGTGCTGTGTCTCCAAATTATGGCAGTTCTGTGGTTACATCTTCATTATGCAGAGGTTCTGAAATGTCACTGGCCACACCAAGTTCTAGATGCCTGGAAGAGGTGACTGGTAATAGAGAGTCAGAAAGACAGTGTTTATACTGTGTAAAACCAGGAAGTTAATAAAAGCAAAGCATGTGTTAGAAATTGAAATTAACAAAAGACATTTAAGGGCTATTCTAATCTACTAGTGTTTAGAAGTTTTGGTTAAAGCTGCAGTTCAATCAATATCCTACACGTGTTAAAAAAATAAATCAATAATTTAAATAATAATAAATCAGTTTTGTACTATGAGAAAATACTTGTAGCATTTAAAAAATAAATAAAAAAATGTTAGACATTTTTAATGTTTCTAATGTAGGAAGCATTTTTGTTTATTTAGAAACCATTTACAAAGTCACAACCCCTTCAACCTCTCTGGCTCTTGAGCCACGCCCTCTCTAGCAGTGCACCAATTGTATCTAGTGACTGCCTGGTCAAAGGATCTTCCACACAGAACTTTGCATTCTAGGTAATGTTGTCCACCAAGAACTGAATTAAATAACCCCGAGCAAAGCGATCGATTACAGGAGAACGGATTGATCTACAACTTGGCAAATCACTTGTCAGTGTGCAGATTGTATTGATGCACAAATTGAAAAGAAAAAAAAAAAGCTTGAGCTGCAGCTTTAAATTCATTAAATCACCCAGCATTCTACCTCTCCCTTCTCACATTGGAATTCTAACTTGTCAGGAGCCAACCAGTAACACAAATGTTACTCCTCACAGTGCCCTTTTGGTTATTAACAACTGAAGCAGTAATAATGTGGGCTGTTTGTGCTATCTGATTCATGCCAGAAAGACAGTGGAAAAAACGCTTTCCATGACCCCCACACCATCCTGCAGTTCCAGAAATATTAATATAAAGGCGAAAATAGTGCTTTATTGCTGCATTCAGTGTCCTTTGTGAAAATTTAAACTGATTGACTTTCCTAAGAAGCAGCAACCTTTTTGCTTTTGATTCCTGAAAGACATTTACAATGATAAATTGTTTAAGTATTTGACTAAATGCTTTTTACAGAGTGCTGTGCAGTTCCTGCACTATCAAATCTTACATGGAAATCATGGCGGATGATTGCTTAGTGCTACGTCTGTGCAGCAATTTCTCCGATCATTCCCATAATTAGATGAACATTTTAAGGCTACAATGCTTATCAACACTTGCACCCTGCCATTCCAAATGCAGAATCTGCGTGCCTGGATTCCCAGATGCCAGTCTCATATCTTATATTACGGCAGACGTAAGATGCATGGTCCATGTTAAAATGGAGATGTAGCAAAAGGTGACACTGTGTGCTCATTTGCATCTCATTCCCCATCCCTGGCTGCAGTGGAAGCACTCTTAGGCCGAGTTCAGGGTGCTTACTACACGACGTCTGCGCGCTTACGTGCGCACGATCGGAGCAATTACATGGTTTTCAATTAACTATGCAGGGTGCAATTTCTTGTAGCGGCAAAGTACAGCGTTGTCGCCACTACATTTTGCCACTACATCCAAAATTGATTTTTTTGGGGCGGCAGTCGCGTCATGTGGCCACGCCCCCAAACACCGCAACCTGACTCCTGCAGCCTCAACACAGATCGCTGAGCTGCAGGAGCGTGCGGTGGAGGCGCGCAGGGGAGCACGCAGCCGCAGCATGCACCCTGAACTCTGCCTTGTGCTAGGAGATAATGGGGGAAAGCAGGGTTGCAGACCTGTCTGAGACCTGGGAGTGGGCCCACAAGGGGTATTTTTATTTTCTGTACACTGTATGGTGGAGGGTTTTGTCACTTTTTTTTACTCGCCGTAACATATTTTGGCTGATCATTACACCTCAAATCTTTCAACTGTACAGCACCTGAAAGGGAAGGGGAGGGTTAATTCCCACTTGTGATGCTAACCAGGAGTAGGCAATGTTTGATCTGATATAAAAATATAAACATCTTCATAGCATAGGACAGTTCATAAGACTCAGGATTCCAGATAGTCCAATGTTAAACACACTCCCATAGATTATGCCACTAGCCATATAGGTAAGTCTTATGTGGTGGTCTAGGTAACCGTGTGTGGGACTGATCACATAAATGAAGTAAATGGATTAGTCACTGCTGACCTTGGGGATATTCTGGTCCTGTCCTGCGTGCTCCTACCAAGGAACAATTGAAGAGAGTACAGGGAAAACGGCGGTGCATCTGCTGCTGCTGCTGAAGATTGGAAACCACAAACTGCAGACCACAAAATATCCTAGGTGCAAAAATTTATTTTAGGGCATAGTAACAGCCAAAAAGAACACTCTGACGCGTTTCCCGTGGTATCCCACGCTTTATCAAAGAACTCTTTGCCGCCGTTTTCCCTGTACTCTCTTCAACTGTACAGCACCAGCACATTATTTTCTAAGCATTCATACTGGTTATGGTTATGATTCCTAATAAATCTGTACCCCTCAATAGCGTGCAATAATCTGAGTGTAGATAGGACTATAGTTTTCTAAATCATTAGAGGAATTGGCAAACTTAAAGCTTTAGACCAATCTTTTTGTTTGTTCCGTGTGAGATAATCCTCTTTATTACTTATAAAACAGAGAATAAAAAAATGACCTTGTGAATGAAAGGGTCGTGGTCAAGATTATATTTATTTGTTTCAGGAATGGTCATTAGGGGATTGATCCATTTTCATTCTATACAAATAATTTATGGTAGAGGCAGTGTTCCTACTTCCGAGCTGAGTCAGCTGCATTGTTCTTCTCATAATGGTGAACAATGCGGCCTTATTTCTGCCCTCCCCATGGAAAAGAATAGCAGTGGCTTTGTCCTGTGTTGGCCAGTAGGTGTTGTGTGTAAATGGTGAGAAACCCATTAACTAGGGATGACGTAGTTTTATGGAAGATCGGATTGCACTGACAAGTTAAGCTGCTTATCTGGCTCTTACCGCATTGGACTTGTTTCGATTTTAGCTGCTCAGATAAGAACCTGATTTCCGTCAGCTGTTCTGTCTGGTCTGAAAGAGTTAACTGAATTAGTGGCTTCAGATCAACATCAGTGTTAAGGTGGGCTTGAAGTCGAATGGTTTTCTCACATCAATTGATAGTAGCCATTCTTGCCTACCGATAACTATTCTATTGAATGGACATCTCTGGCTATCACTGTTTCTGAATGAGGCCCTAAATGCATTAACATGCACAAACTATTTCTTATTCAAAATCCTAATGGATCTTGGGAGCTTGACTATGGGTTTGGAATGGCATGAAGTCGCGACCAGCAATGGTGGGATCATTAGATGAAGAAATGGATAACCTCACTGGTCAAAGTGTGATGGTATTATGCGGTATAGAGGAACACAACTTTATTTCTGTTTAGTTAGAAATCTAGGGTTCCTATTCCCTTTTTGTACATTTTTTTAAATTTATTTCTCTCGCTTTATAAAAACTCCTTTATTGACATTGGAATAAGAGCTTTTAGAATTAAATTACAGGAAGTAATGCAGAATAAGTATTTGTTGTAGAAGCAACATAGAATGGTCAGAGCAGTATAGCCACACAAGTATTGACTAAATACTGAAACAAATATTAAGTAATGATAAACGGTATACTTTTAAATAAATCAAATTCAACTAAATTAACACACAATTATAATTTAGCATATGCCCAGTTCCATTTAAGACAATTAAAAAGGTCTCAAAAGTGTACTTTTCTTCTTGGTTTTATTATAAACTTTGTAAATTGAAGTGCACAACTTGGCTGTATTGTTTAAAGCTGACGTTTTTTTAATAAAAAAAATATATTTTTTCCCCATTCAATATGTGCATCAATACAATCTGCACACTGACCGATCTACAGCTTAGATAATCACTTGTCAGTTCTCCTGTAATCAATCGCTTGCTCCGGGTTATTTAATTCAGTACTTGCACAGCATTGTGGCCAATGTAGCCCTGGAATATGATTGACTGGGCAGTTACTAGATACAATTGGTGCACTGCTAGAGAGAGGGCGGGGCTCAAGAGCCAGAGCCTATCAGAAGGGGAAGGGGTGTCACTTTGGAAATGCTTCCTACATTAGAAACGTCTTTAAAACATTTTTTTTTAAAAATGCTACAAGTATTTTCTGATAGTACTGAACTGATTTATTTAAAAAAACAAAAACATGTAGGATATTGCTTGAACTGCTGCTTTAACATGTTGTAATACAACATTTGTAATTTTAATGACATTTTATCGTACCACACTGGAGCAAATGTTGAAATGTCTGCAACCTCAACAAGTCTCAGCCTAGTTGTGCAGTTTCTATCACTGCTACTGTGGTAGTCTGTAGATGAATCCCAAAGCTGGGGTGACACATTTCTCTTCTCCAGGCTAAGAACCTATGGCGACCAATGTAGTTTGCCTGGGAATGAGGCTGACGTACTGTCTGCTGCAGCCTGGAATGTCATGCAGCATTCCACTGAATAGCAATGAACAAAACTCTAAAACTGTGAGGTCTCGGGCAGGGCTTGAAAAGGGGCAGCATTTGTATAATTGGAACAAGACAATAATGGCCTTGTTACTGACATTTCTAGAACGGAGCTAAGTTATACATGCAGAGATTTCATGTCTATTCAGTTCAATCCTTCTTAGCAATCTATTGCCGTGAGTGTTTCCAACTGCGTGAAACGGTTCCAAATCTGTGTGCAGTCCAACTTTTACCTGGAGAGCAACAGTTGAGAAATATCGGGTCTCTTGTAAATACAAGTTTTTGTTCCCCACAGCATACCCCAATCCTTTCTTTTTTTTTAAATATCTATCTCCCCAAGTACCAATAGAGCAACCGCTACTATTGGGGGGGGGGGGGGGGATTTCCTGGAAAATGTTTGTAAAAGCAACCTAGCAGACCTGGAATTAGTGCAGAGGTTCTCAACTCCAGCCCTGAAGACCCCGCAACAGATTGAGCCACCTGTGCTGAAGCTGGGATATTCTGAAACCTGACCTGTTGGGGAGACTTGAGTACGAGTTGAGAAACCCTGGGTTAGTATATTGTGGCTGCTTTTAATGGTGTTCTCACGGTCAGCAACTTCCCTATTGTAAACCTTGGTTAACTTCCATCTTTACCATTTACGGTGGCCTTGTTAGAATAAATCTGGGAAGCCTGTGTGCAGGTAAAAGCATAGATGGTGAATTATTGTGAGTCACAAATAACATGTAGGCCTTCATAACTTGCCACCCTTTCGGCAACTTCAGACCCACTTGTGCAATTCCAACAGTAGTCATTGGTGTTCTGGCGCTTTTAGTCAATTGGTGCAGGGGGCTTACATATACCATAGTTGATCTGTGTCTTGAACATGTTTATTTTTTTTTAACCCCATATAATTTAGCAAATCGCTTTGATAAGTGCAGCAGTGATGGGCTTTGGATCCCTGGTTATTTGTGAAAGTTGCATTAATTAGATCATTATGCTAAGGGTTGGATAGGATTCTAGTACACTTGCGATCACTATACAGTGCAGCATATTCATTTATGTCAAAGGGAATTGCGTTCCACAAGCATGAACTACAGATTTGCGCTTGCTGGTATAATCACAAAATTTATTTAAAAAAAAAAAAAGGCAATTTGTTTTCTTTAGTACAGTATCTCCCTTGCTAGAGTACACCAGTGCATTTGTAATACTGCTGTACCATATAGCAGGGCAAGGAATAAATGGGTTTTCAAAGTGAACACTGCTGCTCTCTGTACAAGGCTAGATTCACTGCATTTCATAGGTGATGTAGTTTTAACATTTTTAGAGGTGGGGAGAAAGGCTGTCTTCAAACTAATTACCGAAGAACTTGCTGCAAGTTGAAGAGAACTCATGCCTGGAATTTGAATGAGCGCATATTATTGCTTTTCTTACCGCAGGACAGAGCATGTGATGTAAGAATCAAAGCCTTGGATATTCTATGTGGAATTCACCCTTCAGAACACTCCATAGATACCCGTTTACATTAGTTTTTTGTTGCTTGACATTGATTTTAACTCTGTTTGGCTGTAGTCAAACAGATGGAATTAAATCAGTCACCTCTTAAATGTCACTTTTTTTTTTTTATAGTCGTAAATTCTTTCATGACAGTGTCATGTACAACCAACCATGAACTAAACCCTTAACTGAGCGATCCTACGTACCAAACCCTTAACTGAGCGATCCTACGTATCGTGCAACACAAAAAATACATACATAGGTCAAATTGTCACTTCATCGGTGATTTAATCTTTCTGGGATAAATTAATGTTGAGTGTTAAGAAATCTGAGATCTAATTTTTATAAAAGAGAAATATTATCTTCCACCTAGAACTATTTTGCTAATTGTCATCCAAACTAATTTGCATGATTGAACAAAGGAAAAATAAGTTACTTGTAAATGCAGTCTAACCACAGAAGGTTATGTATAACAACTGATGTTAAACATATTTGTGTGAATTATTAGAATTGGGTGCCATATTGCTTATATTTGAACTATTCAATGCATTCACCGCCCTTTTAAACACATCCATCTTTACAAACATACTACTTGACTTTCATTTTAATCTAGAATTTATTGTCTTTTTTTCCTTTTCGGAAGTTCCAACATTTTCTTTGGAAGCATTTATGTTTTAATCTACTGGGGCATTGCAGCATAGCGTGCAAATACTGTGTTTTTAAACATTTAATCAGGCACAAGTTATTGTGAGTACAAAAGTGACAAACCCTCCACCGTACAGTTGGTAAAACTACCACTTGTGAGCACATTCACCAACTCTGCTTTCCCCATTTTCTCTTGGCATACAATGCTACCACTGCTGCCAGGGATTCTGGGTAATGCAAATAAGTCACTCTTTTTTAAATCCAAGTTACCAGCTTCCTTCGCTTCAGATCGTCCAGAAAGTAAAGTGTAGATACTTGGACTGCGGTTTTTCACAGCTGTAATTCAAGGAGAAACAAACTGAATGGAGCCCCTTACCTGGAGAGCCAGAATCCGACGGTTTTGGTGACACGATCCTTGGTCTCCTCCTCCTTTGCAGATTTTTTCCACCTTAAACATTAGAATTGTGTTTGATTGGCTGCACTGTAAATCATCAGATAATTTGATCTGATGCCATGTGCTGGAGAGCTGCATATTTGTGTGAACCCATTTTAGTTCTTAGTGAGAACAATGCAATACAGTGACAAATACAATCTCAGACTTCAGAAACTAGGATGTCTGTATAATTTGAAATTTGGTGTTACTGTATATCACGTACGGCACAATTGTGAGCACGTGACCTGCAAACGGGACAAGGGTTAATACATATCTCTCTAGCTGGCCCACTTTTCACCTTTGCAAAGATACCTCTAACAATATCTCCCCGCAATCCGTTCCAATGTACCATCTGTCACGAACAGTACACAAGTGAGCACGTGACTTAGATATGCAACCAGGATTAATACATACGGCTACTCTAACCAACTCACCTTTCTCCTCTGCAAGGTACTTTCAATGAGTTAATATTAACCCCTTACTCCATTGCAGTCATATGCCACCACCACCCAAGATATACGCTAAATGTATAATTATTATATATCTGTGCCTTTTTATTATAGAAAAACTATGCACTTAACACATTTGCTTTAGCAAAATGTGTCCGAAAATGTAAATTACTCTCTACAGAGCGTGCAATAGTTAATTGAGAGCCGAAAGCATAACTTATTAAATGTGTGTGCACACCCCTACACACACACACTCCTACACACACACACACACACACACACACCCTACGCACACACGCACGCACACCTCCTACACACACACACACACACACACACCTCCTACACACACACACACACACACACACATCTCCTACACACACACACACACACACACACACACACACACACACACACACACACACACACACACACACACACACACACACACCCTACACACACACCCTACACACACATACCTCCTACACACACATACCTCCTACACACACATACCTCCTACACACACATACCTCCTACACACACATACCTCCTACACACACATACCTCCTACACACATACATACACACACACACACACACACACCTTAGATTACAGAAAAAGAAGTACAAGAACATGGTTACAATAAATGCAGAACAATTTATTAAAATAACAGGATAAAGCTTAAAACAATCCCTATACCATACATTACCATATGTCATAGGGTTTTTCCCCCAGATAGGTCACTGGCGTAGAAATATGAAAATTTGTGTATCTGATTCCAAACACGCCTCTGAATTCTGATTTTCTTAATACCTTGCTAAGACTTATGTACTATATTTTTCCCCATTGAAACAACATAAACCCACCCCTGTCGTATATATGCTGACTATTTTACCATTTAGAAAAAACCCTGCCCTAAAAAGTTTTAAATCTTTACTCCATATATAGACGCACTTATAACTTAATTTCCCGATACATAGATGCCACTTTCGCGGTTGCGTCCTTGCTCACGCACTATTGCACCTAAAATTTTGACAGCCCAACGTTTATTTTCCACTGGAGAAAGTTATCTGTCCTTGGCACCTCTTACCCATGCAGTGTGGGGTACGGGTTGGTTTGTAAAATCACAACGGTGGCAGATAGCAATTCATAACCATAACAAATGAATGTCGGGCCATTTCTTATATTTAATAAAGTCCTCCAACTAAGTGGTGACTTGTGTCACACCTCTCTGGGATCCACAAGTGATCATTCAAGACTGTTTCCTTTGAAAGTGGCTGGTTTATACACGTCAAGAGAGCCATAATTTAATTCCATCTCTGGCAAAACAAGTGCCCTGATCTCTCGATTCTATTAGTCCCATACAACACGTGGTACTTTTAGTGGCCGTAAGTGATAACCCACCAATTAAGCCCTCTTTGTAGACCTGCACAGAACCACTTATGTCTTAACCTGTCTTAAATCCAATATATTGTATTCTTTTTTTTTTTTTGACACATGGTAACCACATTAACTCCTGAAGCACCATATTGATTAAAATACTTAATATTCCCCACCATTTTTTTACACTATTTGCAACCTAACTTGCTGCTGAAATGACATTGTTCCGGAATTGTAAAATATCAGGGCTTTTTTAAACATTTTTTACAGTGTCAGTCCTTTTCAGCTCGTTTTATTACGTCCGCTCCTGTGGGGGATTGTTTTAGCCATCCCCTTTGTCTAGTATTTATTTACCATGCTAATTATTTGTGCCGAGGCCCACGCTGATTATCATGAAGAACAATGAGGTCATGGGCCTGTTTCTGTAGCCTCTGTTTGAAGTTGTTCTCCAGATAAAATCAAGTGCATGTCTCTGCTTATATGTGAGCACTGGGTCCCTCATGGGACCAGATAAAGCCTCAGAGCAGAATGCCCCTTCCATAGAAGGCAACACTCCCAACCACAATGTTACATCGGAGCGCCTGTTGGTAGGGAACCATGTCTTGTGATTTTCACACTAATTCCCCTTTATTACAATAGAGAGGGCTGTATTGTAACAGAAACATCTGGTGTGTGCTTTTCCTGGGAGAATACAAGCGGCATTAACCCATGCAGTGCCTAATTGAGACAACGAACTCCAGGCATTCTTGGTATTGAACATACGAATGAACATGCTTTGTCCTTCAGTATTGAGCTTGAATTTGTATTTTACATAGCAATTCCCATAACACGAAGAACCAGCAACAATTGGCAAGTTATATCTCCCATGTTCATGTTTCAGAGCTTCAGATATTTATAATGGTCTGTTAAAATCAAACAGGCAGATTAGGATTTTTGTTTTGAACACTGTAGAACTTTACAGGCAAAATAGTCTTTAGACCAGTGATTCCCAACCAGGGTTCCATGGAACCCTGGGGCTCCTTGAAGCAGTCTCAGGGGTTCCTCCTACGGACCACAGCCCCCCGACCCACCCGGGGGTGTTTTTTTGGTATGTATTTTGTAGGGTGGATTGAGAGAGTGGGGTAATTGACGGAAGGTAGGGGCGAGTGAGAGAAGAGAGGGGGGCAGGAGGAAGTGAGTGAGGAAAAGAGGGAGCAAGAGTGAGACGCAAGGGATAAATACATGCGAGGGGGAGAGTTGGGGAGATGGATGGGAAAGAAATACATGGGTAGAGGGTGGGAAATAGAGGTGGCTCGTGAGGTGTGAAATGTTGTGACTGACCCCTGTCGAACCTAATATATGTCAGCCAGATAGGGGTTCCCCGAGATTTTTCGAAATACTTCAATCTACACGACTCTTGCTAGGATCACAGCTGCATCAGAGTTGTTTTTAATACACAATATTTTATTATCTTTGTTGACCGTAAACATTATTTTTACCGTAACCACCATTACTTATCAGATGAGTGCCTGCACAAGGTCTCTTTTTCTGGTTCTGTCCTACTTACTACCTCACCTAGGGGAGCACAGCTGATTTTATATACTTACCAGCTGTAGCAGGGGTACCTGTTTTAGTGTACGTCTCTTGGAGGAAATTGTCCGAAGCAGACCTAGCTTGGCTTGTTAGGTCTGGCACGTGGTGGACAGCAAGCAGTCGGGCGCAGATATCGAGACAAAGCTGCACTGCGGCGAAGGCATTTTGGGTCACGGCCAAACGTTCCATTCCTTGCCCTGGTATCCAAACATTAATAATGAGGGGTTGCAAGGAGCAGGCACTGGAACTTAACCACTTATTCCAACCAATTGCTTCTGTATTGTCCTTTTAGGATGTAGAATCATCTCCACCAATCCTCATATAACATTGTTCAGGAATGCGTTGTGACCATTTTTTAATAGGCCATGACCATATTATTTTAAGTCATGTGAGAGCAGACGATTACACCGGTATCGAAGCACCAGACAGAACATAGGAGTTGCATAAAACAAGGTTTCTCTTTGTTCGGAGCCAGCAAGGAGCAACACACTCTCTCAACTCGCCCGAACCCGGGTTATGGGGACACCTGGCTATGTGCGGGGTGCTGCCGAAGCGAGTTTACCCAGGATATCTTCCATGATTTAGTCTGTCTCACAAGATCCCAGTGATTCTGGATCACTGCCTCTCGGGTCTCAGTTTTTATTTCCAGTTAGTCTCTGACACGGAGACTAATTATGAACTGTGGAGCTCTGATCAGCATTGACTTTACATACTTCCCGGCCTTCATCGGAAAACTGGGTGCTGACCAATGGAGAGAGATTGGTCTCGATCAAGCCCTCTGCTCAGCGAAGACAGTCAGTGCTGTGGGTGATGACAGCACTATAGGGCAGCCTATCAGGTGGGGATTAAAGAGTGTGAATATTGTAACTGATTAATGGAAATCACGCTGACTTGGCTAGGACCAGGCCCCGGCTCACAGTTTCAGATCCATACCTCCCGCAAAGGTAGGCAGCTCACTGTCTGGGCTGAACAAAGCCTCCCCTTTTGGAGTACGTGTTCCCCCGACATGAGGCTGCGCTTCTCCATTGTCCCAAGCACCACACCTGGCCCTAGATGAAGGATAACTCAGGGATTCATTGTGGGCTGGCCACATCAAGATGACTGATCTGTACATAGGTCGCCATCTTGACAGGTAGAGGCAACCAGCGAGCTTAACCTATAAGATGCAATGCTAAGCTGCCCCACCATCACAATTATTTATCTGACATGGCATGTATTCAGAAAGGTACGGGAAAAGCAGAGACATGTTTTATGTGGGACCGGTACTTAAGAAAAAATCTGGTGGCGTCAGTTGAAAGCGTCAGCAGCAAGAAGCGTGTATTGTCCTGTATGAAACTTGCCATCCTATTGAAAAGACAATAATTAAACAACTAAGGAAGCTACAGGTTTGTGCGAGAGAATTTATGAAACAATATCTGCTCTCCTACTGGCTTCACTATGGTATTGTTTCTGCCACCTGGCAGCCTGTTCATGGAATGTTTGTCTGTGTGCAGGTGAGAATGAGAAGATGAAAAAGCCTTTCCAGGCATAGCTACTAACCTGCTTATTCCACCCCGCTCAGACAGCTGCATTCTATCTCCAGCACAGCGCCTTGCCCTCTGGCTATGATTAGCCTCTCTCATTGCACTGCCGCACGCTTTGTATTGAGAGGGAAATCTTGTGCTGACATAAGTGAAGTTTCATGTTAATTTCCTGAAGCATTTCTAATAAAAAGAGATAATCTGTAGGGGAGCCGTCTCAAACAAAAAAAAGCCGTCATCAGCTGTTGATGGCGGGGTCAATTAGGCTTATTTGATTAAAGCAGCAGTCCGCATGAAACACTGTTTTTTTGTTTTTTTTCTTTGATTTCTGCATTATTTAATTGAATTTTTTTAAACGTAAGAGTTCTGTTTTTTGCCCTTTCTGACTGGTTTAATTTTTTTAATTTGCGTCTCTGTTCAGGGGATATAAGCGTTGAAAATATTAAGTGCTTACGAGGTCAAAATTGAGCTTTCCCCAGAGCCCAATTCATTTTGAGGTTACCATGGTAACATCAGACACTAGAAATGAAGAAAATTGGCATTGAACAAGACCTTTTTGCATGTATTTATTTTAAGAGCAGGAGATGCTGAGGGCAAGATATAATACTATTAGTTTAACTCCTAAATGCCTTTTTTAAGGGGAATTGCTGCATTCTTATACTTTCTTTGGCTTTCATATCTTGCACTTTATTTGTGCCTTTGTCAGATTATACATACACTGCAAAAAAAGAAAGCAATGTAGTAAAGGTTGTATTTAATGTCTTAACTAAAGCATTTGGTTTGATTTCAGATTTCTAGTCTTTTCTTGGCATTTAGATATGTTCTAATTTTTTTAGGGAAGAATAATATTACTACTTGTGAGCACATTGAATTATCTCTGACAGGTCTGCAAGCTCTGCTTTACACCATTATCTCTTGGCATGCAATGCTTCCACTGCAGCTATGGATTCTGGGAAATGATTTGCAAATGAGCCCACAGCGTCACTTTTTGCTTCATGTCCATTTTAACATGGAGACTTGTAAGTTAATGCCTGCCGTATTACACAGCATTTCAGCACAGCCTGGGTTAAAGTGCAGAGCCAGTAACCCTACTCAGACGGTTTCAACCTTTCGGTCTCGCCAGTGTGAGGCTGGTTATACTGGGCACCCACAATTAAAGGTATATGCTGCACACTAAAAAAAAACCACAAAGTGCTCCTGGTCCCAGGGACGACCTGTAAGTAATCCAGTATATCCAGTAAAGAGATGAACCAGGGCACTTTGGATTTTTGAACAAATTTAAACTGTATTGTGCCCTGAGTACACACAACGTTTCATCCTCTCTATTGTCCTTTTATCAAATGAAGTGGCACTTCACTTGAGAGAGGCCAATAGAGGGGCCGAAACATTGTGTACTCGGGGCACAATAAAGTTTACATGTGTTCAAAATTCCAAAGTGCCCTGGTTCATCTCTGTACTGGTCACCCACCATCATTTTTTATTACGCACACATTAGTTTAATTGTTAAATGACAACTGCTGTTTTAAAAGACAGAGAGCCTCTGAATGAGACTTGTATGTTAAAGAAGGCCAATAATTTTCATGAATGTTCAGTGCAATGACGACCTGCAGTGCGTTACCTTCACCAGGCACTTTAGGGGTTGAGGCATCATGCAATCTCTTGCATTACCCTTGTTAGGCCCGGGCCATAGAGGGGTGAGGCGAGCCGCGCTGACGCAGAGGCTCACCTGCTGAAATCTGGGCGATTTCATGCCCATACAGGCGAGCCAGCGGGCGTGATCGGAGCCGGGGGGAGGTGGTTGGAGGCGGGGCAGTGACGTCGCCGGGCCAATCGCCCGCGACGCACTGCCGTCGACGTCACGGCGTCGACGTCACGGCGCCGTGACGTCGACACTGCTGTGCTGTGATTGGAGGTTTTCAGCCGACAGCGCGCTGAAAAACAGCTTGGCGCTCGGCTGAAACCTCCAACTCCTCAGCACGCCTGCGGACGCTCGCGTGAGCCCCCTCTCAAGGCGTCCTCATTGAGGATGCAGGGGCTCAGCGCGGAGCGTCCGCATGCCTCAGCGCAGCCTGTCCGTCTATGGACTCGGCCTAACTCAAACAGACTCTTTAAAAAAAATTTTTTTTTAAAAACTATTCAATGGAGTATATACTTCTTTTAATTTAGTTTTTCATGTTTCAACATGCCCCGCTGAATAAGGCTGGGGTGCTACACTGAATGTGCTCTTCAGAGCTATAATTAAAAAGGAAGAGCTTTGAGAGTTGGAAATGCACTTTAATGGTGGAGCGTGATACCTTCTATTTTAAGCTTTACCACCATGAATTAATGATGGTTTTAACCTCTGAATATCTACATGTAAAATATCAACAATCCACCAAGTGTTTCTCAGTAGCGAGACAGTGATATTGTTCTAAGAAAGCGAACGTTAACCTTTAAGCTTATCTGTAGAACAAGTGTGCTCAACTCCAGTCCTCAGGGACGCCCCCCGCCCTTCCCCTCTCTCCCCCAACAGGTCAGGTTTTCAGGATATCCCAGCTTCAGCACAGGTGGCTTAATCAGAGGCTCAGCCAAAGACTGGGCCTCTGAGACACTTGTGCTGAAGCAGGGATATCCTGAAAACCTGACCTGTTGTGGGGGCTTGAGGACTGGAGTTGAGCACTCCTGCTGCAGAACATACTCATAAGGTTGTGTGAAGGTACATTATCTTTAGATTCTGTCTCACCAACTAACTGGCTTTCCTGTCATTACAAGATCTCCAGCCGGAGGCTGGCGTCACCTCTCTGGTGCTGTTGAAAGAACCTCAGTGCTACAGGTCTGCTCAGGATGCTGGACTCCTACTTTTTATTTTTTTTTAAGGGCTGAGGCTTGCTGTCTTCAACAGAGTATTGGTTAATCCCTTCGGAACCGGAGGAGTGTTCCCTTCTGGAACTGAAGTGTTTAGAAAACTGTCTCAAATAGTGGGAAAGGGTGCAGGTGATCTTGTGACCCGGGGAGGTATATTAAGTTATAAGGCTGCATTTATAGTGCCAGCGACGGGACATCGCGGCAAAACAAATGCATTGCTGCCGTCGCGTGCGCTTATAGTAAGCGCGGAGCAACGGATTGGTTGCAATCGCTGGAAGTCACCTCTATTTGATTTCCAGCGGCCGGCGCCGGCGCTATAAGTGTAGCCCAATGCTGTTGAGAACTGCGGTTTTTAATAGATTTGCAAACAGCAGGTTGTCGTGTTCAATTTTTCCTTTAGTTTGGAACTTTTTTTATAATGTGCGTTGTGTATGGAACAAGCTATCCTTTCATTTTCCAACAGATTGGCCAAAAGTGATATTTTTTTCCTCCCCCAAAGAAACAATTCAGATGCGTAATTCTTGCTTTTAGGATTATTTTATCGAAGGAATCCACTCGCATGAAGTTTTATTTGTGTGTTTTTGTGAGCTAAATGGGTAAGTCGGTTTAAAAATTGAAACACTAAACAACGATTGACAGTGACATAGAAAACAATTCTCTGGTTCCAAAGCATCTGCTGTGACACAAGCTGCGTGGTTTTATGGTTGTAGGTCCATATTTACAAAGTTGTGCTATGCTGTAAGACACGGGTGCGCAAACTGGGGGTGCATGATATTTTGTGGGGGGTTCTGTGCTTACAGAGGCCCTGCGCTCTTCACCAAAGCATTTACATTAAATGCCGGGGGAGCGTGCGCGTGAGGACTCTAACTCACTTACCTGGTCTCCGGCGGCTTCTGGTGAGACGTCAGAAAATGCCGGTGAGCAGTTAAAGGGACAGACTAAAAAGTTTGTGCACCCCTGCACTAAGACACAAAAGGGCCTATAATCTTGTATGGGCTGTAAGGTGTCATAGCACCACGTGGCAAACATGGTCCTCTATCTTTAACTCAGGAGGGTTCTGTAAAGCTGGGGTGCTCAAGCCCCCTACCCCAAAAAGTTCAGGTTTTCAGGATATCCCTGCTTCAGCAGAGGTGGCTCAGAGGCTCAGTCTTTGAGCCTCTGATTTGAGCACCCTGTGCTGAAGCTGGGATATCCTGAAAACCTGACCTGTTTGTGGAGGCTTGGGAACTGCAGTTGCCCACCCCTGCAGTAAAGCATTAGAGAACCCCTCCCAAGTTACTATGGTGCACACAATGTTGGAATGTAACTGCAGAAAAGACACCATGTTGCTTTCTGTGTTTTCAGCCTGAGGGAGCGGTAAGGGAAATTGATGATGTGACAGCTCGGGTACATGAACTAATGTGGGCAAATGTAATATTAACTGATGTCCTTCTCTTTCCTGTATTTGTTCCTTCTATACCATCTCTCCTGTATTACTGACACAGGTTTATCTTTTCTCCCTTTAGAGAGTTTTGAGGTGACAGTCACCAAAGAAGGTGATAAAGGGCTCTTTCTATCCTTTATTATGACTTATTAACCCACTAACTTTTGGTTATGAAAATGGGGAATCAGCACTTGGCTCCTTCAGCGCCAGAATAGCCTGCAATGCGTTGCTTAGTATTGGCTCTGAAGGAGTTAAACAGAAGATCCTGTCCCACTCTGATCCCTTTTTAATCTTCTGTTTTTTTAATTTATATTTCTATGTAAAATTGGATTGCTATGTGACCAAACCCTTTGGTTAGAAATATCTAGTGATCAGACATCCATTTCAGTCACTAAGACAGTGTAAGTAACATCTTTGGTAATGTAGTTGGTATAGAGCAGGGATAGCCTACTCCGGTCCTACAGAGCCACCACCAGGTCGGGTTTTAAGGATATCCCTGCTTCAGCACAGGTGGCTTGGTCAACGACTGAGTCACTGATTGAACCACCTGTGCTGAAGCAGGGATATCCATGAAATCTGACCTGTTGGTGATACTTGAGGACTGAAGGTGACCGCCCCTGGTATACAGTATAAACAGAGCTTTGTCAGAGCAGAAAGGGTTTGCTAATGTCGCCTGATGTGGCCGTTTCTGAACATTTCACGCTTATATGGTACATCTGTAATTACCAGGTCTGCTTTGTTCAACCTTTTTGTGATGCAAGAATATAGATTTACCCAGCATTTGATTACTTGATGCTTTTATAGCTCTTGCAGGATAATTAGTATTTTCAAAATATTAATAAGAGTCTTCATAGTGGAAGTAGAATTCTGATTGAAGACTGGTGTTTAAGGAGTTATTTTAAACACCAGTTAGATCATGGGAGTTGCCTGTAAACGTTCATATAAACCTTGCTGACAAGGCTAGTTAGTCTGGCTATCGCTGTAGAAATGATAACACGTTTGCTATGTATTCCCATTGAAGAAATGCTCTAACCAGAGTAATCTTTGGAGTATTGTAAATGTGATTGGTAAATGTCTAAGCAAGGTATAAACGTAAGAAGTTGCCATATTCCTCCCTACATGTGGTGAACACATACCTGTAACGTGCAGAATATTCCCGTGTAATATTCCACTCTCCCAGAGTTATGGCGGTGTCATCCATAAGGTAGTTAGCTGTTGAATTGGATGTCTGAGCTGTTGATATTTCTACATTTCTTATCCAGAATTTTTTTGCTTTTGATTCCCTAATTTTAGCCAGGTACATTGCACAGGAAGACTTCATCTTTACTGCTTCACACCCCCCTCCCCTTTTTTCTTTTTTTTCCCCCCCTCTAACATTGAATTTTTGTAATTCTGATGCGGGAGCTTCCTCATCTCTCACTTCTGACTTTGCATTTTAACCCTCTGCACTGGTTAAACCCAACATGGCCCAGCTAATTCCCAGTTTCTTGGCAAAGATATATTTACGTCATGTAAATACCAGCGGCCTTGGCTGCAGTTTTTTTGTTGCTTTCAGCAGTCCTAAGTACTCCTGTGTAATGCCTGTCTACATTTTCTCTCTGTATTCCTGCATGTATGGATGCAAAATCTATGGAGTTGCTTGGAAGGCAGACACCTGCTTTCTGTCACTAAAGTTCCCGGACCTCACCCCATGTATTAAAGCACAGTGCTCCTGACTTGCCCACAGAGCCTCACTACCCCTGGCTGCCAAATAGTCCTTTTTATTTATTCTTTTGGCTATGTATATTTCTATGTTTGTAACACACACGGCTTTATTAATGTGCCGCAGCCTGCGGGTGGTAATCTTTTATTTGTGAATCCTCCAGGTGAAATTTGTGGCTTTAAGATCCATGATCAGGATGTCCCCTTTGAGGCAGTGGTGATAGATAAATCCACTGGCGAGGGAGTGATTCGCTCCACAGAGAAGCTGGACTGTGAGCTGCAGAAGGATTACACCTTCACCATCCAGGCCTACGACTGTGGGAAGGGACCAGACAGCGCCAGCATGAAAAAATCCCACAAGTAAGCTGGGGGCGAGGGGCATTGTGATTTCATGTCTTCTCTTTTCCGTGATTTGTGATAACCAATTTTGTACACACACGAGACGGATAATAACCTGGAGCTAATTTACAGCAAGCTGCTACAGAAGAGAGCGCGTCACATTAACGTTTAAAAAGGTCCATTTAGTGACCGCAAACATGAGCTCAGCAAGTAAAGGGATTATGCGCATTATTTCATACATCGTCTCGTGCGTCCTCGCTGAAGCTTGAAAGCATTAACTTACATTACGGACACGTCATCTCAACACCACAAATATCAGTATGTTGCTCTGTTAATTTGGTGTGAACAAGTGAGTATTCTGCTTAAGTGTGAATTACTAAATTGCTCAATGCTCTAGATCAGGGGAAGCCAACTCATGTCCTCAACACCCCCCGCCTCCCCCCCAACAGATCATGTTTTCAGGATATCCCCGCTTCAGCACTTGTGGCTCAGTCTTCCTGTGCTGAAATTGGGATATCCTGAAACCCTGATCTGTTGGGAACTGTAGTTGGCCAGGCCTGCTATAGATCATGCCAAACAGGTGTGAAGTGGGTGTTGACTTGCTAATTGAGACCTCTTCTTCCTCCTACTTAATGGTAAATGGTAATGCAGTGTGATCTCACAAGTCTTCCTTGTAAAATCAATATTGAAATACATCCATGCTGCCCATTGGTCATTTTTGTGGGCATGTCAGGTACTGTAATAGCATAATTTGCAGGCCAAAGAGGAGATCACAGATTATTTTTTTGATATGTGCAAAATCAAAAACATTACCTCTAATCTCCACTTCACTTACATTTAACATCCCACTCACGTATCGAATAAGCAAGAGAAAGGAAGACTTCTACCTTCCAAGGTTAGGGTGCTTGGCAAAAGTGATTAGGAGTATATAATACAAATACAAAGAAACATCAATGCTGTTGGTCTTTCATCATAATGATGCCTAAAAGCAGAAACGTGCTACACACCTATATGTAATAAGTGGCCAATCCCAGAGTGCAGTCTCCCTTCCCATCCCACTGATCTTATTCTTTGGTTATTAGCTGTCAGTTCATTGCATGGCTGCACTGCGATTCCCATATGCTACCGATCTAAATTCCATCATATGGTTTACTGCAGGGCAACAGTACACATCCAAGTGAATGACGTGAATGAGTACGCTCCAGTCTTCAAGGAGAAATCATACAAAGCAACAGTCATCGAAGGGAAGAAATATGATAACATCCTCAAGGTTGAAGCGGTGGATGCCGACTGCTCCCCCCAGTTCAGCCAGATCTGCAGCTATGAAATAGTAACCCCCGATGTGCCCTTCACAATCGATAAAGATGGTAAGACGCAATGCTGCAGTTGCTAGCCTGTTCTGTTAATAGTTGTTTTGTGACTAAGTTTAATTCCCGAAACCTGCTTTTAACTTGCTCATAAACCCTGGACAAGGATTAACCACCGCATTATATGAATGCCACCATTTTATCCTTCAGATCTGTGCATGCTTCATTAAAACAACTAAATACACTTTTCTAATGACTGCATTACAAATAATTGGTGAGTTACGGTTGTTAACTTCCCTTTTTATCCCCCATCTTTTTTGAAACTCCAGTCTCGTTAGCCAATTTTGTCTGTTTTTGTTGTTGAATTGTTCTTGGGATCCCTGTAATGGAGGCTGGGGAGTAGGTTATTTGCTTAGGTGGATAGGGTAATGTTAGAAGTAGAGGTATTGAACAGCTCCCGTTTGCACCAGGAGAATACAAATCCGACAATCGGGAAGGTGGGTATGCGAGTAAATAATGTAGAGAGCTAATTAAAGATGGAAAAATCCAGTTTATTTATTTTTTAATGCGTCAGGTTCATGAAAACAGGTCATCATTAATTTTTAAACCTTGTTATATTTAATCTTCACTTTATCTCAGAAGGATTTAAGGGTGAAAGAAAAACTTGCTGGAATTTACACACTCATTCTAGATTGATTACTGATTTGAACATTAGCTGTCTGAGATCTTATACTTAAATTAAATATACATGATTGATACTTATTATTTGATGTTGTCCACTTTTGTGTCACTAATCAGTCTCATTTTAGTATAGTAGACAAAAAAATAAATTAAAAGTTTTTTAATTTTTTTTGTCTCTGTGCGCATTTTTTCATAATGAACTGAACAGGTTATTCCTCAGAACTGATCTGCTGAGCCCTGACAACAGTGGATCCCCGCCCCCCCCCCCCGGTCCCAGTATTTATCTGGTTGTGTTTTCGTGCCCTGTTTCACAGTATGGCTGTTGTATCAGTCTTGCTCCAGCAGCCAATAGAAATGTTTATTGGTCACCCTGCAGCCATGTTTGTGGTTTTGGTTTGTTCTCCCACACTGCTGCAAACATCTCTGCAATGGGGAGTCCCAATAGGGTGCCGGACCCCACCGTTCATCTCCGGGGAGAGTTCAGGTACAGAACAAAATGGTGCAATAGGTTGGTGTTTAAGTAGAGCAATCCTTTTTGTTCTCTGTAAAGGTAATCATTTTAATGCTGATACGTGTGTGCGTGTGTATAGACACACACACACACACACACACACAAATGTCCAACACTTACGTTGTGTTTTTACAATGTAAAATGACTCATGAAAACTTAAAGTAAATATTCATGTGACAAAATGTAACGAAAATGCATCTGTTCCTGTTCTGATGTGCTCCTTTTTAAAAAGGATGCTCGAGTGCCTTTAAATTCAATGGTCATCAGGCTGAGGGTACACCCTCTCAGTAACACATGATCAGGAGATTTTGTCCGTGTTGGTCTTTTTTGGTATGTTTATCTATGCTAATGTGGACGGTTTTAATGATTTTGACATTTGATAATGCGTAACACTTTGATCTGTTTAAAAGTACATGTATGGAATGGCTAGCTCTACATGATGAAGCTGGTCTAGCAAGAGGCCACGATTGCATATGTTTTGAGTCGTCACAAATGTGCCACCACGGCCGATGTGACTTGTAAAGATTCTGTGTACTTGCCAGGTTACATAAAGAACACCGAGAAACTGAACTATGGGAAAGAACGTCAGTATAAACTTACTGTCACTGCCTATGACTGTGGGAAGAAAAGGGCAACAGAGGACATATTGGTGAAAATCAGCATTAAACCTACATGCAAACCTAGCTGGCAAGGTGAGCAGGATCCCCAGGGCTTCCTTGTGGTTAGCATTCAGTAAACCTGGTCTCTACTTTTTACCACCCATTTGTCTGTCGTAATGCAGGTTGGAGTAAGAGGATAGAATATGAGCCTGGTACTGGATCATTGGCGCTGTTTCCCGGCATGCATCTGTCAACTTGCGACGAACCAATTACATCAATCGAAGTGAACGTGCAGCTTGAAACCAGCCACATCGGCAAAGGATGTGACCGAGATACGTACTCTGAGAAGTCTATTCACCGGCTGTGTGGTAAGTGCCACTTGTGGCTTTTTGTTGTAAATGGTATGATTTTCTTTTTTTTCTTTACTTGCTGATGTTGACCGTGTCTTTGCAGGGGCTTCCTCCAGCACAGCTGAGCTGCTCCCCCCTCCCAGCAGCACTGCCAACTGGACGGTGGGGCTACCTACAGATAATGGCCATGACAGTGACCAGATGTTCGAGTTCAATGGCACTCAGGCCGTGAAGATCCCTGATGGAGTTGTGACTGCCGACCTGAAGGGGCCATTCGTAATTTCTGTGTGGATGAGGCACGGACCCGGAGGCCGGGACAAAGAGACCATTTTGTGTAATTCGGACAAGACAGGTACTTTTGGGACATATTTAATGTTGTCTCTTTTTGACACATGATTCTTTCTAAAAGACAAATCTTAACATGTAAAAGTTAGCACACAGGGTGAAGGTTGCCTCATAATGTTATTACGCCTGTCTTCATTCTCATTGGTGTTCGGTGAACTTTTGAATCAGTTTGGCTCCTTGTTTGCCCTGTGTGCTAGCTGTTCAGGTGTCAGTGCCGATGTAGGGTTTGAGCACTAGCGTGAATGTTTTCTCTTGCACTCTGTGCTGCATTCTTCCATAGCAGTGATTCCGGACAGGGTTTGGGTGTCTAAGTGGTGCGCTCCCGAAAAGTGTAATGGCAGCTTCCAGGCAGTAAAGTGCGTTCATGAGCCAGTGTGGGAATTGTGGACTTGGTAAGGATCCAAACTGCAAATTAGTGTGGCTTGTATAGCGGGTTATTAAGTCGCTCCCCACACAATGCTTTGCATCCACCGCTGCAAGGCATTGACATCTATAACACCCACGCTGTCTGCACACACTGAGGTGCCGTTTGGAACCTTATTAAGCGCGTGTCGTCGTCGTCGTCCCCGAAGCTCAGGACATTATACTGCCTGGAATTTCCTGGTTCAGGAAAGATAAAAAAAATAATTCAAAAAAGTTACACGATTACTCCATTTAGTTACACATTCATTACACATTCATTACACATTCATTACACATTCATTTTTCCATGTACCATAATGTCCCATATATAATACTAAAGCCTTTATAACAAATCTCCCTATCCCCTTAGGCTTAACAGTTACATACTGTTTGTCTCCTATTAGGACGGACTGACTTTGTCAGCACAGTGTAAATGTCGCATCTTAACCATATCCTTTTATTGAACCCTTTTTTTCTCTTTATAAGGGAATTGAGTGCAATTGGGCTTTCCATGCAAGGTATAGAATTAGGGCCGTGGAGCTGGTGGTACACAACAGGCTGGGTTGCTATTTAACACTAAACATTAAAACGCTGTATCCATGATTGATGAGGCTCTATCAAGCCAATTATAACCATGATAATGCGATTTGGCTACCAGTATTTTATCCTTCTGATGTGCTGACAATGTGCAGTATATAAGATGGAAGTATTTGTAGTTACATTTTGGCTGTGCTGCCTTTACTAGAGGAGGTACAGTGTAATTGTGCAGGATTGTGTCAGACTGATTATTGTTATTTCTGGGATAGTGAGATGGTTGGCACTGTCCTTGGAAAGTGTGCAGTTTGAATGTGACATACTGTATTGATGTACAGTTGCACAGCAATAGAATTGTTGTCTTCCAGATCTGCCCATATCTAATGCTATATTTGTGTGAAAACGGCTATTTTTAGGGACCACGTCCCTGACTTCATTCTGTGCTGTCGTTCCAGCTATGTTGAGTGAACACTTTAAATAGAAATTCCCTAAGCATATCTTCACAAACCACTAAATCAGGGGTGGCCAACTCCAGTCCTCAAGGGCCACCAACAGATCTGGAAATCCCTGCTTCAGCACAGGTGGCTCAATCAGTGTCTCGGTTAACAAGCCACTGATTAAAGCACCTGTGCTGAAGCAGGGATATCCTTAAAACCTGACCTGTTGGTGGCCTTCGAGAACTGGGGTTGAGAACCCCTGCGCTAAATGAATCGACTTTGATGAAGCATCTTAACCCCCTTATTTCTAGATGGTGCTGACACATGGCCTGTCTCTCCAGCAAAATAATATTTTTTACATCATTAGTGTGACTAAGCCTTCTGATAGTGATTTAATATGTGGTGGGGCATAGTCTCATCGTCTGCTTCCAGTCCTGTTTTCACCCTGGGAATACATTGTCACTGAGGGAAGGACTTGCATTATGTGAGAGATTTGGGCATGGTTAGTAGCACACAAACACTTTAGCATGTTTTCATAGCTGAAAAACAAGATATTTCAACACAAAATATAATCAGTCTTTCTGTATCCATATAGTGTAAGGAGCATAAATACCGTGATGCTACCTGGTCGGCTTGATGGCGGTGCCCGCGGTGAGAATGCACTGGTCCCCGCGGTTACAGAGGCCCCTCGCTGGGGCTTCTGTAATCACAGTTGAAATGCTGTGGTGGTTAAATGAACTACTACAACATTTATACTGGGGTTACCGGAGTTGGGCCATGGGGAGAGCATGGGGCCTCTAAGTGCCGCCATCTCCTCTTGCTACCACGTGACGATGTGTTGCTATGATGACGCAACGTCACGTGAAGGCGGCAAGAGGCCTCGCACGTCTCCACATGAGATGGCGTTGTGCGGTAGCAGAAGGAGATGCCAGCTCTAGAGGCGGCAAGAGGCCCCGTACGCGCACTGTGCAACGGACCCCACCATACTCCCAGCCTGCTACCAATACAATCTACCTATGCGTTACCTGTATAGAAAAGGAAACAGTGATGGTACGAACAGAGCACGCCAGGGCAAAATAAATTGAATTTATTATCAAAAAGACACAATTAAAAAGACACCCTACAACATGATCCCAACAGAAAAGAATCAATTATCATAATTAATTACAACGGCCACAAAAAAACTGTACCTAACTGTTTAATATTTGTATTTTGTGGCTGTTGTAATTAATTTTGAATGATTCTTTTCTGTTGGGATCATGTTGTACAGTTTCTTTGAAATGGTCTCTCTTTGATCGTTCTATTTATTTTGTCCTGTCGTGCCCCGTTCGTGCCCCGTTCGTGCCATGGTTTCCTTTTCTTTACATGTAATGCGGCGGTAGAAAGTTTTTATCGCCGTCACAAACTCAGGTCAAGATTCCGTACTGAACCGCACAGGCAGTTTGTATCACAAGCTAGGTATATAGATCTATGCTGCTGCAGAACTTTACAGACATCGGACACCTTCATCAGCCTGTGGGCGAATGACTTTAATGAAGAAGAAAAACATTGTCACATGAACAAAGCACGATTCAGCCGGACCAGTCAGTATAAACATTGAAGCTCAGCTTCGCAGAAAACATTTTGTTTGTGCAATGTACTCTATTTAAAAAATGTTTTCCCATCATTAGCCCGAGACTTGAGAACATGGCTAGACCTGTTTATATAAAGAGATTGTCTTTCTGGGTTGTGAAATGTGATGGGACATTATCCTTTCATAGCTCTGAAGGGAGATCTTTGCATCTGAACACCTGAAAAGCATTCAGGGATGTAATATATTCTCTACCTTTTTAATCAGATGTTTCATAAAGGGCTTTGGGGGCTAAATTAGAAACACTCATTTTAAAAAGTACAACTCCCACTTGGGAGCCATGGAGGGCAAATGCGATCTGACCTGGGGACCTCCCTGCCAAGTAGTCAAAATTGGGTAATTGATGTGTAATGGGCCCCTCTTAATGTGTATCCTTCCCTTAATGTGCACCTGGCCCAACCCCTACTCGCACCTCCCTGTATTATTTTACGTACCCCTCCCCTAAGTATTAAATCAATAAAATACAAGTTAAAAAAATGAAAGTTCAACTCAAAAATATACCCAATAACATATGCATTTCTAACGGGCTAGTTAAAGTGATCATACTGCAGGGATTATTTTTTAGTAACTCCATTGACTATGCATTTTTTTTTTTTTTTATAGAAAATGTACCTTGTTGGCCATATTTACTGGTCCCCTTAAATTGAAGTTCAACAGTTAACTAAAACGTGATGGTTGTCCAGCTGTTTCAGTGAAATCAAAGGCATTACTTAAATGGTTTTTAGCCACTTAAAAAGGACTGCTTGAAAGCACTCATGCCATTTATTTGGCTACTCTTTGATTATTAGATGAGTGGTTAAGTGTAAAATCTGCAGTTATTGCTCCATTTATTGGATACTAGCTATAGTACCCGGTGTCGCTCGGATTGCAGTACTCTGGAGTCATCTGTTCCATTGCAGACTTGACTCAATCAATAATAGCGTCCTATTTAACTCGATCAATAATTCCATCCTCTAGTGAGTGAGGCTGCGCACCAACTCCCAACCCAAATTTTATTAACATCCATCCTCTTCTCTGACCCCCTCAGTGACCTTCCCCCTCAGTGACCTTCCCCCTCAGTGACCTTCCCCCTCAGTGACATTACTCCCTTACACCCCAACGTCTCACACTCTTCCTCTCATCTTCTCCCTCCCCATGTATTTCTCTCCCCCCTCTCTTACACCCCCACCCGAAACCGATCAATCAGCGGCCTCGCGGAGAGGGAACAACCAATCGGAGGCAGAGCTGTTAAAAACCGAAGGAAAAAAAACCCCACATTAAAATTAGTCCTTGGTGTCCCCTTAGTCTGCAAGCAAAGTTTCAGTAGTCTCGGTGTCATGGCCTTGGAGCGATGTCTCTGACAGACACACACACAGGCTCTGTTCTTATAGATGCTCAGGGAGCCTCCTGAGGGTGGGTACTTTCAGCTTGTGGTCCTCAGTACTGTTATTTTCTTACAACTGATGTATTTTGGTTTAGAAAAGGGACCACTTCCTTTTTTTTGTGTAATGTACATAATTGCAAAATGACGTCATTTGTGAGTAATATGGAGTGCCACTGAACTTCCACATCCTTTTACAGAAATGAACCGCCACCATTACTCGCTCTATATAAACAACTGCAAACTGGGTTTCCTGTTCCGTCAAGGACCATCGGAGGAAAAGAGATATAAACCTGCTGAATTCCATTGGAAGTTAAACCAGGTGAGATTACGGGCCCAAGGATCGCATTCTACCTCTCAGTCCTATGTAGGATAAAAAGCAATTTGTTCACATAGAAAAGAAAAAGACGGGTCCAAATGTATTACTTCTTTAAGTGCTCTGTGTATAGATGCACAGGTTTTGCAGTAGATCATAATTTTAAGTAGATGCATGTTAACACTGCCAGCTACCCTCTGACAGGGTTCCTCAAGACCCCACCAACAGGTCAGGTTTTAAGGATATCCCATCTTCAGAACAGGTGGCTCAATCAGCATCTCCGTATTCCCTGCTCGAAGGCTCGTATTTAATATACTGCAAAGGCATCTGTAGAAGAGATCAGTTACTTTTAAAAGAATGGGGAGAACAGCTTCAGCACAAGGGAGAACAGCTTCAGCACAAGGGAGAACAGCTTCAGCACAAGGGAGAACAGCTTCAGCACAAGGGAGAACAGCTTCAGCACAAGGGAGAACAGCTTCAGCACAAGGGAGAACAGCTTCAGCACAAGGGAGAACAGCTTCAGCACAAGGGAGAACAGCTTCAGCACAAGGGAGAAAAGCTTCAGCACAAGGGAGAACAGCTTCAGCACAAGGGAGAACAGCTTCAGCACAAGGAAGAACAGCTTCAGCACAAGGAAGACCTTCACAGCCTATTGCATAGCAACTTCTTTTCCAACTCTTCAAAAACCCATTTTTAACATTAGGTATTTTTTTTTTTCTTTTAAAAAGAGAATACAAAAAGCGTGAAACATGAATGTCTTTTTATTTATATAGCACCATTAATGTACAAAGCACTTCAGAGCAGTAATACACGTGACAATCATATAAATAACAAATAACAGGTCATGGGAATAAGTGCTTCAGACATAAAAGTAACATTTAGGAAAAGGTGTCCCTGCTCTGAAGAGCTCACAATCTAATTGTCTTTACAGATATATATATAATATATATTTTTATATTTCTAATCAAAATCCCAACCACCCTGCATGTATTGTATTGTATTGTATGTCTTTATTTATATAGCGCCATAAATGTACATAGCGCTTCACAGTAGTAATACATATCATATAAATAACAAATAATATAAATAACAGATCATGGGAATAAGTGCTTCAGACATACTGTAAAAGTAACATTAAGGAAGGAGTCCCTGCTCCGAGGAGCTTACAATCTAATTGGTTGGTAGGAAGAACGTACAGACACAGTAGGAGGGTGTTCTGGGAAGTGCGTCTGCAGGGGGCCAAGCTTTATGTATCAGGTGTATAGTATCAGCCACGGATCTACTCATATGCTTCAATAAGAAGGTGGGTCTTAAAGGTGGATAGAGAGGGCGCTAGTCGGGTATTGAGGGGGAGGGCATTCTAGAGGTGTGGGGCAGTCAGCGAGAAAGGTTTAACATAAATTTAAATACATTTTTCATAAACATAAGGCCTAGTAATATGAAGTAAGGAAAAATCCGTGAGTAAAACGCAAGAAAACAAATGCACGCGGTCAGCACAATGTACAGCTTACAAGTATTTCCCACATGGTGTATCCAGCTTTCTCCTAGGGGTAATTGAACACATCCTGTTCTAACTCTGAAACCTATGTAAATTCTGTGCTGCAGAATATCACCACATATCCCACCATAACACAACCGAGGGGACAATGAAGCCAGCTGTACCTGTAGCCATGAGGTCTATAAAGGCATACCGGCCCATGTGCATGGTATCCAGATTCGTACATGGCTATTCATAGAATGTATTCTCAAAAGATCTGCGCATTGCATAGAAGAATGTCTGACCATCGCCTCCTACTTTCAGCTCATTTCTTTCAGCCTGAGTGCCCATCATTAAAGGTCCCTGTGCAATGAATCTGAGGTTAGCTGACAAATTTGCTGTGGTCAGCTACTGAATTTAGCTCATGCCTTCCCTAATGTTCCGCTGGCTCTCAGGAGAATGCACTGATGTTGGTGAGATGACCTCTGAGCCCTCCTTGCTAATAGACTGAAACAGCTCTGTTGCCAGGTCCTCTTGCATCTGCCCTCCCTTGCTTCTCCACAGGATAATCTGTGCCCTGAGATTATTTTTTTTTTTGTGTGTGTGTGAGATTCTACCTGTATGTTGATTCACTAGCATTAATGTAACTACGATATTACTCGGACAGATTTCAAAATAGGAGTACAGTTTCCAACATACAAGTAGGTCGGTAAGATAAATCCTCTGCTATGCAATGAATTGAGTTGCCCTCTGTATTCCTCTGTATGTGGCACCCAAGCACATTATATGCCTCTGTCGTTTGTTAGAATTGAAGGCAAAGAGAAAAGATGTTGCAGGTACAGACTGCTGCAGAGAGAGATGTTTTTTGTGTTAATTATGTTGCCGGTTTCCAGGCAGTTCATGCTGCATGTGTAGCAGATTGGTGGGGGAGGTGTGGGAAGCTGAAAGACGAGCTGCAAGGTGCTGGAGCTTGAATGCCATTTCGAGTAAACACTTCCAGATTAGTGAGAATTGATCCCGCCCCCCTCCCCCCAAAAAAGTGGCGTTATTCTGACTTCTGAAAATGAGTCATTGATATTTTAGAGAGCAAGTGTACCTCAAAATTCCCCACCCCCCGGTTACGTACGGCACACCTGTGAGCACGTGACCTGCATACGGGACAAGGGTTAATACACCGCTCTTTAGCTGGCCCACTTTTCATCTTCACAAAGGTCCCTCAAATGAACAATATCTTGTCACAATCCGCCCCCATATACCATTTGTCACGAACAGCACACTTGTGAGCATGTGACTTAGATATGCAACCTGGGTTCATACACACGGCTACTCTAGCCAGCACTCGCCTTTCTCCTCCGCAAGGTACTTTCGATTGTATGTATATGTCTTTATATAGCGCCATTAATGTACATAGCGCTTCACAGCAGTAATATACGTGACAATCATATAAATAACAAATAATTATAAATAACACATAAAGGGGAGAAGTGCTTCAGACATAAAAGGAACATTTAGGAAGAGGAGTTACTGCTCCAAAGAGCTTACAATCGAATTGGTTGGTAGGAAGAACGTACAGAGACAGTAGGAGGGCGTTCTGTTAAGTGCGTCTGCAAGGGGCCAAGGTTTATGTATGAAGTGTTAATTATCAGCCATGGAGCTACTCATATGCTTCCTTAAGCAGTTGTGTTTTGAGGTGGGTCTTAAATTTGGATATTAAGGGGAAGGGCATTCCAGAGGTGTGGGGCAGTCAGTGAGAAAGGTTTAAGGCGGGAGAGGGCTTTAGATACAAAGTGGGTAGAGAGAAGACATACTTGAGCAGAACGCAAGAGTCGGGATGGAGCATAGCGAGGAATTAGGGCTGAGATGTAAGGAGGGGCAGAAGCGTGGAAAGCTTTAAAAGTGAGGAGGAGAATTGAGCCAGGAGAGTGATTTCAGCAGGGGAGGCGCGGAGACAGATTTTGGAAATGGTTAATATTAAGCCCTTACTCAATTGCAATCATACCTATCCGCTTCCAGCATCCAAGAAATATGCAAAAATATGTAATGGATAGATATATTATATATCCATCTGCCAGGGTCTCGGATCCCTGTTTATTATAGAAAAAAACTATGCACTTAACACATTTGTTGTAGCAAAATGTGCCTGAAAATGTAAATACGCTCTACAAAGCTTGCAGCTGTTCATTCAGAGCCCAAAGCTTTATTTATTAAAGATAGTATGTATGTATGTATATATATCTATATATCTTGCAGAATAAAAGATTACAAGAACATACAATTACAATAAATGCAGAACAGCTTCTTAAAATAAAAGGATAAAACAGAAACCCTATACAGTACATTACCATATGTCATAGGTCTTTCCCAGAGAGGTCACTGGAGTAGAAGATGAAAATTCAGATGTCTGATTGCAAAACTCACGTTTATTGAGTTCTGGTTTTCATATTACCTGGGTGAGACTTGTGTACCCGTTTCCCCCCCCACCCCCCATTGAAACACCATAAGACCCACCCTTGTATAAGTGGTCTCTCCTGACATTTGACCCAGGAAGGGTCTTGGCCTGTCATAAACCCAGTATATTGTATTTTTTAGGACAAATGGTAACCACATTAACCCCTGAAGCAACAGATTGATTAAAATACCTAAGCTCATGATATTGTCATGACAAAATTGCACTTACTACATTGGCATGTTTTTAAAAGGTAAATGTAGCTTTAAAAATAAATAAAAACATTTTTTAATGTGAAACTAAAGCTTTGTAGTAATTTAGAGTTTTTATGTCTTGATGGTCCGTCTTCAAATCTTAAGGCGATTTTTGTTTTTTCCCGTTGTCTTGTAATGATTATTTTAATGAGTGAGATTGGCTAAAAATAAGTGAGACTTGACAAGCCAGTTGAAGTAGTAGCGGTGGGAAATGTAGTGACATGGAGTGGTTCCTGGAGTCATGCTACCAGGCCAGGGGGAAGCTGCTGCATTGACGCCAAGGTGACCTTGACTACTAATGCGGTTCATCCGTGCATTGAACAACAATTCAAGTTGTGTTGTGCGCAACGCTGTGCACCTCACTTCTTCCCGCTAATGTAATAGACTTGAGCAATATACGATATGATAGTAATATTGTGATAGTACATTTTAATAGGGACATATTGTTAACATCGTGGTATCCGTCTGCCTTGGATGTCATTAACATGTTAGAGCAGCTTGTAACATGCAGATTAAAATCCATAGACTTTAAAGAAGGCCCGACTGCCAATGTACATTGAATCTTGGCACCCTTGCACCCTATAGAGATCACATTACATGTGTTTGCCCTCCTTCTTATTCCATACCCATATCTTGGATGTTTAGGAATAAGGTACAGTAAGAGTTTTTTTTTTATTATTAATATAAAATTAAGTGCTTTTTAAAATGACAACTGTTGAATAATTGGGGGGATGTTGGCTTTATTTTTAACATTTATTCTGGAAAAATAAGTTTTCAAATGAATTTGAGCCGTTAAAAGTTCTCTTTCCTATACAGAAAATATTTATTTGGGTGAATATTATCACAATCATTATATTTATCGTTATTTTGCAAAACATTGTGCCATTGCCAAACCCCAGGGGGAAGATGAGATCTTTATTGTATTTTATTCTATTGCCCCCAAGATTTAATCCCATTGGAGTCTGGCCAACACTAATCCTTTATCAGTTAATTCTGTGCCAAGTGTTACCTGCATTTTGTTTATGGTTTAAAATAAGTAAAATATTTAATGTACGTATGTGTATGTCCATTATGTTGGACCGAAATGTTGTCTTTTTATTTTATTTTTTCTTGGATTATAATATTCTTCTTGACTCTCTCTCACTCTCTCTCACTCTCTCTCACTCATATTATTCGGCTGATTGCAGTGTCGTTTTCTCACTGGCATGTTTGTTCTCAATTCGTTGTAGTATCATTAGCAGAATCCCTTACACTTCTGTGTGTTTTTAGGAGAGGGGCTTTCAGGCCAAATGTAAAAAATAAATAAAGCAAACATTACAAATGGCACAAAAATTGAAACCACGAAAATGCAACTAGTATCTCAACAATATTCCTTATTTTAATTGACTGGTGGAGTAATTGCAGAAAATCATGTTAACCCTATTATTGTATACTATAATAAGCATTGTGATGAAATTAAGTGGTCTGTGCAGAGGGGATACCTAAAATACTAAAATATGTATTTGTTTCTTCTGAGTTGGTTTGAACAAAGAACTTGGTATTTGAGCATTTGCATACAACTTGGCATCTGTGCAAGGCGTGAATGCTGAGAATCCATGGGAAGTGAATCCAAAATAACTCAGACTCCCACTGTGTTCTTCTCTCCAGGCATGTGACAAGGAATGGCACCATTATGTTCTGACAGTAGAATTCCCCACGGTCACACTGTACGTGGATGGCGTTTCATACGAGCCTTTCACTGTGACTGAAGATTACCCTCTGCATCCTTCTCAAATAGACACTCAGCTGGTAGTTGGTGCTTGTTGGCAAGGTAAGGGTCTAAAACACCTCCTGTGTAGGGTTGGAATGGAGTAATAGACTGTGTTTTAACAACTTGACTGGCATTGTCTGCAACAGGAGCCCAATATTCACTGGTACTGAGTTAAGAATTCATGTAGAATTTGATCATTTGTCGAGTTTTCCCCCTTTTACATGGCTAAGGACATATAAATGTTAAATATAGAGAAATTTAACCCTGTCCTGCTGAGAAAATATAGTTCTGTAATTTGATGTTTGGTAACGTTTATAAATATAGGTGTTCAGTCTACACCAGCGGGGCCAAACGCTGTAACCAAGGGTCACCAACAGCCCATGTTTTATGGATATTCCTGCTTCAGCACAGGTGTTTCAATCCGTGCCTGTGCCACTGATTGAGCCACCTGTGCTGAAGCAGGGATATCTTTAAAACATGGCCTGTTGGTGGCCCTTGAGGACAGTTTGGCCCGCTTGTCTACACAGTCTGTTCAAACTACATCTCTACTGAAAACAGTTGCTGAAAAACCCTATAACATACCAGGCTAACATTGAGGTCACGCAAGTTATTGGAATATTCCGGTTATTGGAAATGTGTGCATGGTTCTTTACTCTTAAAGTTCATCTTAGACCAGTGTTTTTTTTATCCTTTTTTGGTTAAGGAACCCTAGAATTAGATTGAAATTGTGGGGAACTCCGTCCCGCTCTCCTCCCCGACATACAGACCCACAGACTTCCCCCTTACCTCTTTGAGCCGGTCCGCAGCTCCCTTCTGTCAGCCGGAAGTTGAATGAGACTTCCAGCGCATGGAGAAAAAAACGATCGCAGTGACTGGGGCGGCTGCTGCTGAACGCCGGAGCTGCCGGGTCACTGCTGCGTGGGGTGCTGCCACGCCGCCAGAGTTCTCCCAGCTCTGCCTCGGGGAACCCCGGAGGAGTGCCCAAACCCTGATTGATAATAACTTAACTAGAAAAAAAAGTTTTTAAACGGGCCGCCGCAATTTTTGTCTGCTTTGGTGTGCGTTTGTTACGAAAGCTTCACCTTGCTGCAAAAACCATGCAGCCTGAAGACCGCACACTACCTGGAAAAGTCTCCCTCGGGAATGGGATGCCTTGGAGAAGAGCCAGCCCTTGAACAGCCGTGTGCTGCTTTCATGTACAGATGCATTTGTTTTCGTAACATGTTTTGTCAATGTAACAATGTCCCTAATCCCGTGGTCACTTCCCTTGTTTGTCCCTTCTCTTGCTTTTCTGCAGAGTATTCAGGAAATGGAAATGCCACTGACCCAATGCCAGAGAGTGATGCAGGTGGCTGCACTTTGTTCCCTCCCATGCTCCTGCTCCCTTAAATTGAACAAAGCATTTCACGCCATCTGCCCTCGCATGAAACGCAAACTACACTTTCTGTATACTTTCTTCTCTCATTTTGGGCCTGTTCAGCTCCTTTGCACGGGCAACTCTAGCACGCTGTGTAGCTCATAGTAAAGTGGTGTCAGGTCAGGGGTGCCTGCTGGAGTTCAACTATTTGTCCAGCTTTTCCCTGTCCCCAGCCTGTTCTTTTGTGCTGGGAGGGTTCTTAGCAGGTGTTCAGGGAAACCACACAACTGACACATACATGACTGCAACCTACAATTTCCCATGCGTCAGGAAACTTCTTAACTTGTAAATAGCCATGTTGCATAGTCTAGAAAACCGAAGGCTAGTGGCGCACCTACATTCTCTAACATAATTTAATTGAACACTAATTATAAACTACATCCCTAGTTAATTTCCAACCTTGTTTTTTTTTACTTCAACTCTATAGAGAACATTTTGCAAAAAAAGGAATATATTTGTAGCGGCGTACTATAAGTAACTGTAATCTATATATTAGTGTTCTTTTCTGTGAATGTTGGGGTTGCATAGTTCTAATGAGTTATATTATATAATTGACGAGATCATTAGTGACCCTTCCAATGATAAATCCACATTTGCCATTCCATTTCCCACCAGTCCTCCCTATTCCACCTGCCGCCTCCAAGGCACATGTGCATGAAAATACCCTCATTGTTCCTGGATGTGACCAGGCTGATGCCAAGACTGGATGTTACTAACCTGCATGTAAAGCTGTTACCATCTACTGGGCAATAACCCCGAGCAGCACCACAGACATGCAGTGGCTTTGCCCCGAGTACTGACCTTGCTTCTGGTTTCCGTTTTCTGAAGGTGGTGATCTCCACATGGCTCAGTTTTTCCGTGGCAATCTCGCGGGCCTGATGATTCGTTCGGGCAAACTGGAAAGCAAGAAGGTCATAGACTGCCTGTATACCTGCAAAGAGGGGCTGGAGTTCCAGGCCACAGATGGCATTGGGAAAGGAATGCAGGTAAGTCGACAGTGTTGGAAGGAACATGGCAATGGCACAATTACCAATATGTAGAATACATCACCATTAAAGGACCGTGTGTTGCTTTTATTTGCATCACAGAATATCATTTGTTAAAGTGACACCGGTCCCACACTGGGCAAATATAACCTTGTTTTTTGTTTAAAAACAATGTATCAATATAATTGGATTCCTTGCAAATGTTTAACTTGCTCCTTGCTTAAAATGAATGAATAGATTTTCTTCATTGGTCTTTCTCTATCTCATTGGTAATGATGACAAAGATTGATTTACAATAAGAAAACAAAACTTTTTGATTAGATAAAGATCATAACACCAAGGCGTTTGGTTATTTTGGAAATCTTAAAAGCTAAAGGAAAATATTTCAAAAGATGTATACTTTCCTGATTTTTTTTGTTTTTTTTTGTTTAACACATTGTATTATTTATTTTACATTAAACACTTTAAATATATCACTGCCATATACAACACAACCCGTTTATCCCTGGTAGCAACTACAGGCAGATTGAAATGAGAAGCATAGCCTTTAAGTTAAAAGGTAACCAAATTGCATGTAAATGGGACATTTAAAACGGTTTCCAACTAATCTGTAATAAAAAAAGGAACCCTCTTCTGGCAGAGGCCTGTAATGCATTGCAAAGCAACATCTATCTTAGCAAGTCATTCAGTCCTTATTTACCGAGCGATGCTAAGCAATGAAGCACTCTATGACCCATTCGCTATAATTGGTTGCAAGGGGCCTTATGGAGATATGGACTTGTGTTCTACTATATTCTATGTGCTGCGGCATAGAGACTCTGAATCTGCCTAATACATGTATTTGCCTTTTGTATTTGGAATCATAGATCAACTTAAACCCCAGCCAGTCTGGGCTGTCCTTGGAAGGGGATGACATTGACCGATTTGACCAGGCAATGCAGCATATTTCCTACCTGAACTCGCGCCAATTCCCCACACCTGGCATAAGACATCTTAAGATCACCACCACAGTCAAGTATGTGTGCTAGTGCAGGACTGTGTGCCTGGGGGATGTGTGTGTGCAGCAGACTGAGCATGGCCTTGGCACTTACATGATTGCACAGCCTTATTCTGTGTGGCATGTGTCCTCCTGTATGACCAGCTTCTCTTTTTGTACCTGATGTTAAAAATACAATCCGTGTGGTACACGTGTGCGTGTGTTTGAAATCTCATGTTTTTCATCGGAAGCAATTGAGAATGTTATCTGCTTTAGAGAAGTGAAATCCCAGAGACCCAGGGGGCAGGATTTTGTATAATCTGTCATTATATTCATGTGGCTATAATGACAATACAGCTCTCAATAGAAGCTGCATGGAGTGGGATTATTGCCTAATAACCCGCCTAGTGCTGGGAGTTAGCTCTGCAGACGCACCGTATTTAAATAAAATACCAATGTAACAAGCCAGCTTTTCTGCTATGGTAAGTTATTTTTGCTTTGCTGCAGATGCTTCAATGAGGAGACATGCATCACCATTCCAGATGTGGATGGCTACGTCATGGTGTTACAGCCAGAGGAACCAAAGATCAGTTTAAGTGGCATAGACCACTTTGCCCGCTCCGCATCAGAGTTTGAGAGCAGCGAGGGGGTGACCATGTTCCCTGAGCTGCATATCATTAGCACAATCACACGTGAGGTGGAGCCGGAGGGGGATGAAGACGAGGATCCTACAGGTTAGATGACCCTGACCACGTATTAAAATGAGATTGTCAGACATCTAACATGTCTAAGAATAATAAACCGCAAGACATTGGTTGTTGACATTTTGCAGTGATGGTTATCAAAGATACTATAAATGTATCAATGATTTTATTTTTGCATCTTATTCTTGATGGCAATGTGACAAACAGAGTTATTTCTAGGCCTGGTTTTTACCCCACATGGGGCAGTTATCACCAGTCTTAAACCGTGTAACCTAGTTCCAGTCCATAGTTGCGAAGGAGAGACCTCTGGGCGCCTTTTGGGCAGAAGGAGAACTAAACAGATCACAATATACATGCAAAGTAACAGGGTACTGATATCACCACCTTTGGTGTTTTGGGGATTAAGCCTAATCACATTTTGTAAAGACAGGATACGTTTTCATCTTTCAGTGATCTCTCTTGCTGAAACCTATGAAATCATTGGTTATAAAAACAAATGGTACGTTGTGCCTTCCAGTGAGCAAGATTGCTCCTCCTGATGGAGACGAGTTACTGCCAAATGGTGATATTTTAAGCTACTTTCCCCCTAGATTACATTTGTGCAAGATCTTCATTTTCTATCCTGCTCTCATTTGGAATAAATGTAATTATAATATAGATATATATTTTTAACCAGTTCAAGAATCTCTGGTCTCTGAGGAAATCATGCACAACCTGGACACCTGCGAGATCGGCGTGGTGGGAGAGGAGCTGAACCCAGATCAGGAGAGCCTGCAGGTGGATGTGACCCGACTACAGCAGAAGGGAATGGAGATGAGCAGCTCAAACCTCGGCATGATAATCACGGGTCAGTGAAATGAATAGCCCAATATATTGCTTCTGTTATAGAAAGGAGCAAATGGTTTGGAGTGCTGTAGTCTGAATCTGCGGTAGTGGCAGATAGAAACCTCCAATCCTGAAGTTGGAAACTGATGCATTGTGGCTGAAAATGTGGTGGGGCGCTTCAACACGCAAAGCTGCAGATCACCGGAGCGGCTTCCTAGGACCCTCATCAGGATAATTCTTTAAAGATATGTAAATGACCTCCTTTGTAATACAAAGTGTGTCCAAAAACATTATTCATGTTTTCATGTATCTTCTCTGCTGGTATTTTTCTTTCCCTAAGTCCTGACTTATTTGTCGTTGGCTTTGCCCGTTGTGGTGTGGACAGTACGAGCATTCCTTCGAATCCCTATTCTGCGTGATCCTCTGATCTCCATACTGCCTCTTTATCATCTGACAAGCTAAAAAAAAAAAACAACCCTTAAACCTACTCAGCTGTTACTGTAGGTAGGGTAGTCATGCTTGGAAAATGTGCAACATTATATAACTATTGGTGCCACACCGTGTTAGTGATGTTGCAGTAAACGGTGAAAGGTTTTGACGGCTGTCGGAGAAAATGCATGCAGGGTCTGCCATGATTGTCTGTGGCTGTTGGGATTTTGGGAATAAATGCGTGGCTTGTCTCTCTCATAGGTGTTGATACTATGGCTAACTACGAGGAGGTTCTGCACCTGATCCGCTACAGGAACTGGCGCACAGTCTCCCTCTTCGACAGAAAGTTTAAGCTGGTCTGCTCAGAACTGAATGGACGATATAACAGTAATGAGTTCCAAGTGGAGGTGAGAAGCGAGCAGAGCATGGGTGAATTAGAGGGAGGTGGGGACGTTCTAGCGAATATCTCAATACGGGTGGAAAGGTGTTTAAACGGGAGGACAACCATACATGATTCCATTGTTGTACAGGCTACATTCTGTCCAGGGGAAGCTCTTCTTGTAAAAGGACACTTCACACATGAACAATGAGACCTTTGCATGGTACATAGATCTATTAGGCCGGTAATAATGGACTTTTAGGTTGGTGTGTGTGCCTGTTTTCTGTCTGGTAATGTTCTGGTTTGCTGTACCGTGCCAGGTGAATGTCATCCACACTGCCAGCCCAGCGGAAGAGCCTAATCACATTGTGGCACAGCCTCAGTTTGTCCACCCTGTGCATCACTCCTTTGTGGATCTGTCAGGTCACAACCTGGCTAATCCCCACCCAACATCGGGTAAGTTTTATATAGGTGCTGGTTCTCTATGAATAAGACCCTCTTATCCCTAGAAGTCATGTACTCCTATTTCTATACTTCAGTTTGTTGTAGCTGAGCCACTAACTGGTGATGCAATTAAGCTTTTGTATTATTTGTACAAAAATGGTTAAAATAAAAACAGAACAGCTGTTATCGTTGTTTACAAATCACCTTCAGGTCGCAATTTCCTCCAGAAGTGGCGTTTAACTCCCCTCTTTAATTACGTTCTTTTTTGTGTTAAAACTCATGATTTTCTTAACCTTCAGCATCTGAGGTTAAAATGGTACCCATTACACTGCACTGGGCTGTAGAGGGACGCGGGAGGTGAAAGAGCTCCATTGTAACCTAACGTCATATTTCAAACACTTATCTCCCGAACGGAGCATTATATTTAGGAGACTGGCAGCACACGCTGCTGTTTTTAAGGCGAGCATAATATGAAATGATATTCTGGTAGCAGGGCGAGAAACGGTTTGCCAGCACGGTGGGTAGAGGATCCCGATAAGAATTTGTATCCTGTACATGCTGCTAAATAGAAACATCTTGTGTTTAAAGAGCGCAGTTTTTTTTTACAATAGGGCAGGGGATGGCCAACTCCAGTCCTCAAGGGCCCCAAATATTTATTTACAACATGTTTTACCAGGAAGTAATACATTTGAGAATTGCCTCTCGTTTTCCAGTATGTCCTGGGCATAGTTATGGTGACAGATACATGGTTACCAAGACATAGTTGCATTAAGTGAACAAACAGGGTTAGGTAAATAGGTAAGGTTTTAAGGATATCCATGCTTTATACCACGCTGCTTCATCAATGTCTGAGCCACCTGTGCTGAAGCAGGGATCTCCTGAAAACCTGACCTGTATGTGGCCCTTAAGGACTGGAGATGGCCACCCCTGCCCTAATATGTATTTGTACCACCTCCTTTTATTTAAGGCAGGAGTGTTCAGCCCCAAACCCCCTCCCCCCCCACCCCCCTCTCAAAGTGAGGTTTAAGGATATCCCAGCTTCAGCACAGATGGCTCAATCAATCCCTACTTCAGCACAGGTGGCTCAATCAGTCCCTGCCTCTGATAAAACCTGACCTGGTGGTGGCCCTTGGGGGCTGGTGTTGGCCACTCCTGCAATTGGCATTCACTTTGTGCTACAAGCACTAATCCAGTTCTAAAGGAAATAGGCATGCACGTTCCCCTGCTAATCGGGTCCTCTTCTTACAGTTGTCCCCAGTGCTGCCACCATTGTAATAGTGGTGTGTGTCAGCTTCCTGGTCTTCATGATAATCCTGGGAGTGTTTCGTATCCGTGCCGCACATCAGCGCACCATCAGTGACCAAGAAGGAGGGAAGGAGAATGAAATGGACTGGGATGATTCTGCTCTGACCATCACAGTCAACCCCATGGAGGTACAGTACACACACTACCCTCACCTACACTGAGTAACGGGTGTACCCTTTCATTGTCTGAGCCCAGAAGATAATTGAACAAACGTGACATTCTGCCTGACACTGACAGGAATATGCTACAGTGTTCCTGAGATGACTAAGCAGTGATGGTTTCTGGTGTATCATTTGACATATAAGTGAGCTGATCTAGATGCCAGCAGAGAACTTCAGCCTCTGTTCTGGTAAGCTGCTTCAATCCTTTGAGTGCCGGAGCACTCGCGGTCACGTGACCGCTCTGTCACTGATGACTGAACAGAAAAGGCCTCCCCTTCCTGTAAATATCACACAATCTCCCCTACAAAAAGTAGATTGACTTGCTACTATGTCATGAGGCCCGTGGAGTTCCAGACTCCCGTGATGTAATAGCCGCTTCCTTGGGTACCCAAAGGGTTAATCATTTAATTGCATGAAAGGCCTGCGACCTCTTTAAATGAGTCACTACAATGCGTTTAGCTAAACTTAAGCCACGTACCTTAAATGCACTTTGTTGCACTTTATGCCCCCCCAGCCACTTGTAAGTGATCAGGTCTTCTGGTTTTATTCCACAGACAGATGCATACTCATGGTTTCAGTTTATACAGTTTTTGGAAGTATGTGGTTTGTTTGCCACAAATTCATACTATACCTGGGTATAAATTGACTTTTTAAATATCTAATAATAAGAGCCTGTATGTGTCTGTCAGGGACATAGCTCCAAAACCATGAAACCTAGACGCCTGAAACGTTGCGTGCATACTAAGGGGACCCTGGGGGTGTGCACCGGGGGGTTATTTTTACTTTTGGGACAGTATTTATGTATTTTTCAGCCTTTTTCAGAGCGGAAAACGCGGGGTGTAAGAGAGGACGGTTAATTATATCACTGAGGGAGTGTGTCGGTGAAGAGGGTGGCTGTCACTAGAATTTGAGGTGGTTGTCTCAGTGAGTGGGTGGGGGGGGGGGGGGGTGGTAAGGTGGGGGTGGGATGGGATGAGAGAAATGTCACTCACTGGGTGTGTCAGTAAAGTCATTATAATTTTATTCAAGCAGGATTGATGTTTGTCGACTCGAAGACTTTTTGTCTGCATGTAGACAGACTGAACTGTATTTTCCCATCACATGACCTTAGTGACACGTTCTTCCACTAGTTTATTATTTCGAATGTGGCCCCTCCATTGTGGGGAGTGGTTTAGAAAGGCTAAAAGATGTTAATGATCGAATCATGGGAATTTAGTAACACATCTAGTTATTTCCTTTCAGATATAAAGAAAATTCTTTGCTGGTAGTGATAAAACCACCTTCAATGGTAGGCCAGCAGTGCATTGGATATTATGCCCCTACCATAATCCACTGGGTTAAAAAGAGGCATCATTTATTTTATTTGACATATATAAAGTGTATAGTAACACACTTGGTGGCATAAACCTGTAATGGTGCCTTTTAACACCTTGTATTCTGGAGGGACCTGCATAGCCCTGCTACATACACATTGCTTTCGTAGCTCCTCTGACAACAAAGGATTTGAGATAAAGAACAAACACTTTTGGTGGAAAAATATCCTCTCCCACATGTTTGAGGTGCTGCTTTTGTATTGGTGAATATGCCGTAAAACGTTTAATTCTGTTTAACGGGTTTTCTGAGGCAAAGGGGGTTATTCATTGCCGAGTCTTGGAATCAAGCTTTGCATTGGTCACGTGGGTACTTATTGCTTTGAATGGAAGAATATATCCTAACATATCATTTGTCACCTTGCTTCAGACGTACGAAGACCAGCACAGCAGCGAGGAGGAGGAGGAAGAGGATGATGAGGAGAGCGAAGACGGCGAGGAAGATGACATCACCAGTGCTGAATCGGAGAGCAGCGAGGAGGAGGACGGCGGGCAGGAAGATCAGCAGAATGTGAACAGGCAGCAGCAGCTGGAGTGGGATGATTCCACCCTCACCTACTGATCTCTGCTGCTTGCTTCCCACCACTACCCAGTCACCAGAGCACACCCTCATCCTCCCCCTGCGTACCCACCGTGTAAAACAGTAATTCCAGGCGCTAGCGCTGCCAGGCACACGTCCTAACGAAACACACGGAAAATGTATGTGCCCCCCTCCCTCTGCCCTCCTAGTGACTGGGGTCATTTTCACACAGTGGTTTGATCCATCCTGCACTTTTATTTCTTCGCCTTCTCCACTGCTCTGCGGCTGGAGAGACACAACCGTTTCTGGACTTCGATAATTCATTCCTCATTTCCCTTCTGGAAGATGCAAAAATTGTAGTTGACAAGGGGGGGGGGCACAGGGACTCCACATAGACTGGTAATTTTATGATGATGAAGTTTCCCACCCCCCTCTCTTTTTCCCCCTCCCCCTCCAGATTAGTGCATGTCAGAAATGGTGAGCGAAACAGCCAAGGATATTAACCCTTTCCCTGCCAGTGGAACCGATTGTTCTCCTGCCAGTGAAATGGTTAAACACCTTGCTGTCGAGGGACTTGCAACGGGAACATCGGTTACGTAGAAGATGAACTAACTTTTTAATATTTTTTTTAATTTTTTTTTGTAAATATTTTGGGATTTGTGTAATTGTCAATTTTGGTGTAAAATGGGGTTTGACGGAACAGCGCAGGCTGGCATATTGGTGACTGATGGCACTCGCTCGCGCCAGTCTCTTGTGCAGCCTCAGTGAGGTGATTTATATGGCTGGCAGAGGTCTGCAGTCTCATACAGGGGTGGAGGCATCTTAGTGCAGGTTATTGTGGTCAGGGCAGCTTAACCCCTTCACGGCCGAGTACTTTTCTCAATGACATTAAAGAAACAGCACAGAGCTGTACACGGTCATGCTGACAATACGGTGCTGTATAATGCTCGATGGGGGGGTTATCCAACCCAAACAAGCAGCACATCAGACCTCAGAGGGGCTAGAGCGCGCGCACCCCTTTACTGCAATAGCCGGCAAGTGTCTCCAGCAGCCCATGCTTTCTGTCACTTTCTGCAAAGCAGGCAAGGTATAGATATACACAAGGGTACGTTTAGCTTCCAGTCCCCAGTGGGGGAGTCTTATTGTAATCCCCCTTGCTTAATTCTGAATAGAAAAGCATAGGTGAATTTCACATAATGTAATATCCTTCCTTCAACTCACACGCATCTCCTGGAGTTGTAGGTGCACCGGCCCCCTGTACATGTGAGCTGGGCTGTTGGCGTATTAAAGGATTTTGTTTACATTTTACTTTTTGTTCTCCCCAACTATTTTTTTTTCTTTTTTTAAAGTTACTGTAAATTGTGCTTAAAATCTTGTGAAACAAGTGAAATGATGTTGTGTTCCAGGAATGCTCTCCTATGGGTAGCTGCTGACCTAATGAAATGTAAAAGCCATTTGTGGCTTGGATGTGATTGAGTCAGATGGTAGCTGTTATTCCAGCTGCAAATGTGATATTATAATAAGTAAGCACTCTGTACCTGGTGTACTTTTTATTGAACGAATGGAATAGCGGAAATATCATCTTTTGGGCGCTAAACTGTGTTGTTTCTTCATATCATTAAGGGAGTCCAGCTCCTGATGAGTTTAAATTCCATCTAGTATTTCAATGCTTACTTATTACTTGTTACATTTGGATATCATTGGATGAAGTGGAAATATAGGGTATTGTGTCAAAAGTTATGCTGAGCACACACAACACACAGCTCATGAGAGCAAGTTGTGTATATGTAAATCAGGGGGCAGTCTTTGTCCTCATTTGGCGTCGGTGAGGTTGCTACCGGTCAGGTACGTGATGCTGTCCTTTTTAATAAATGACACTTTCCAGTCTGGCATGAATTCTTCCAAGGCTATTTTTGTAGCTGGGATTCAAACCTTTTCTAAAGTAGTGCGAAACACTAGTGCCTGAGGAAAAAGTAACACTGAGATGGCAAAAAGTAGAATGAAGATTTAAAATAATGTTGGAACTAGAAATGTGAGGTGGATAATCATTGTGAGCGTGTCGGGAAGAATCCCTTCATGAGCAGGGATTCAATCGGGCATGAGATGGCATCTTCCCACTTCTGTGTATACAATACACAGTCTACACCAGGTTGTAGCCAACTCTAGTCCTCAAGGGCTGCCAGCAGGCTAGGTTGTCGGAATATCCCTGCTTCAGCACAGGTAGCTCAATCAGTGGCTCAGTCTTGGACTGCACCACCTATGCTGATGCAGGGATATCCTACCAACCTGACCTGTTTGTAGTCCTTGAGGACTGGAGTTGACCACCCCCTGGTCTGTGCGATTGGGAACTCCATTCCACGTGTGTACATGGAGGGGAGAGCTGCAGTCCAGCTGGGATTGGTTTTTGTTTTTTTACCATAAATGTACATTTTTAAGCAAGAAATGGGGAATTGATTTTAGCGACTTCTGTGATAATGTGATGAACATAACTGCTAGCTCTCGCGTAACCTGGGGATTTTACTTCTGTCTGACAGTCGTCCTGTGTTCATGTTGATGTGTAGATTTGTCCTTCCATTTTAATATCACAGTAGCTTCTGTATTTAAACTAAAACCAATGCGACATGAAACGCAACCGCTAAAGCGTTCTAAACCTGATGCTGTATGTAGCCGCTATGAATATAACTTTTCAGATTTGTATATTGGTGATAGGTCGGTTTGAACAGTCTATAAGCTACAATAAATTTCTGGTTCTAAATACAGGCTTTCCCTTTTCTTTTTGGTGACGCATGCATCATGCAGGGGATTGACGATGGATCACAATTTTTTGGTTGTACGGCTGTACTCGCTTTCATTAAAATGTACTGGGGCAGCTTTTAGGTTGCCGAGACCAATATTTAACGTGCACTCCTATTGTGCAGTTTGGTGTGCAATGTGTTTCAGACCCCTTTGGCAACAGTTTAAATTTCATGAAAAATAAAAAACTTTTTGGCACATGTTCCAATAAGTATAGATTTTAAGACAAATAAGAGGATATGATGTCTGAATTCCCCACTTGCTAAAACAATATGCAGATGTTTATTCTGTAGTGTTGCGCAAATCGGGGAGGTTAGAAGGCTATGTACAGTGTTGAAGATATGAGTGTTTGTACAATCAGAATATTGAAAACACACCAGGACACTCGTCTATTTAAGTTGGGCGTCCTATCAACTACACTTTAAGGCAGGGGTGCGCAAACGTTGTCTGCGCCACCTGGCCTGCTCTCCCCCCTGCTGTGCCCCCCTTACCTTGTCTCTGGCGTTTCTGACATCACGAGCATGGCAACGCGTCATCGGAAGCTGCCGGAGACCAGGTAGAGGAACTTACAGAAGCCTTGCATGCTGCCCCGGCATTTAATTTTAATGCTTTGGGGAAGAGCGCGGGGCCTCTGTAAGCGCTGCATGCCTCTCTGCTTTAAGGAACACTATTAGCAGTGTTTTCTGTGCTGAAGTCAGATTGGTTTATTAATAATAATAAATCATCTGCAACAGTAGTACATAAATTGTTTACTAATTTTATTTAAATTGCAGCATTTAACTTTTTGTATGTAATATTTTCCTTTTGAATTCCCTATTGGGTATTTCCATTTTGAGCTGACCTCTGCATTACAGTGCATCTGAAATCTTTACTTTTTATCTAGTAACTGTTCCAGGAAGCAAGTTAGCTTATTGTGCTCTTAAAATCCAAAGTTCATTTGAAATGTAAGCTCCTATCCCCCACATGCAGGGCCGCTTTATACATTAGGCCGACTAGGCACAGTGCACAGTGCCTAGGGCCTACGAACCTTTTAGGGCCTACAATATTTCACTTTAAAAAGTACCTAAACAAAAAAAATCACAAAATAAGAGAAAACAACAAATTTTAATTTAAAATGCCTTTGAATGATCGATACAGTCAAATATCGAAACAAAAGTATCGATGCCAAATATCACTAGTATCGAAAGAAACAAGCAAACAATTAAATTAGCGTAAAAATGAGTAAAAATATCGGACACACAGGCCTCTAGAACTAAAAGTGCCTGGGGACTGCGAAGGTCTTAAAACGGCCCTGCCCACATGCACGATGGATGTGCTGCAAATCACTGGTTAAAGAACTCCAGCAATGATTCCATGGAATGAACTGGTGATTATGCTGTTCAGGTTACAAAACGGTGCAGATTTTACAGCAGCAAGCCCAGCCTGCCTTGGCTACTATCTTTTGTCCTCTTGATAATTGAGTTTTATTTGAATTGATGACATTTTGCAGAAGTGTATTGGGGGAGCACAGTTAATCTAATTGGGTACGTATTGATAGCAAGATCGTGCCTGTATCAGATTTGAGATGGCAGATATAAAGGATTATTATAGGCTAGAAAAAGCTAACACATTTGATCAAAAGTTGATTTTCTCCTTTTCTGGTAACTGGTTCAGATTAACAAAAGCTTCTTCTGTCACTGCAGTGCATATCCTCACACATTCAAGAATCCTCTAGTAACGGTCTCTCAAAATGTTGCATGCAAACTTTAAACGGTACCTGTTAGTACAGGCGATTCCTGAATTGATTTGTTCTCCACTTTGTACAGGGCTCATATTTTGTAAGTGTTTTGTAATGCTGCAAAACATTTGTTTGATCCTAAAATATCGAAGCAGGGCCACTACTCCAACCTCTGCAGGCCAGAGATTGGATCTCTGAAACCTCTTCTAACCTGGAGTTTAGCCATAGAGTTTAGTGCAAACCAAGAACACGCCGGACAATTACAACTTCATATAAAAGGCCAGATTTAAGCAGCATTTACTTATAACTGCTGCTTGGTCAAAATCATTGGATTAGATTACAAGATGTCTGAATGTTTTCAGTTGGATCTTTGGGGAAAAAAAAGTTTGCACTGAAATTCATTTTGTATACAAATACATACATAACGTTTTTGCTGAAGATGTGTGTAATTAGTTAAAATACTAATAACCAAAAAGACCATGTCCATAGGAACTATGAATTGCTCAGGCTTACGCACGAAAATATGGTGACCAATTAAATTAGGTGTGCAATGCGTGTTTTTTTGGCCAGGCGTTTGAACATACTTCCCACTCAAAATACAACCCTCATGTCTCCCTTTTATACTGGGAAGATTATTCCTAGGGTAGTGGTAGCAGCATGACTAATCCTCGATCCCTAATAATAATAAAGTGCAAATATTTAGGTTGATGTTTATCCTGTTCAATATGTATTATCAAATGTGAATGATCATTGATGCATTACATTTCAATGTTACTGTAACTGAGTTTCTTCGAGGATACAATGTAAAACATTTACTTTGAAACATCACATTTCATTTATGCTGATTCAGTTCAAGTGTTCCTACATATGTGTTACTGTCGAATGTTTTTCGAAGTCTCCTTTAAATTTTATTTTAACATTGCATACTTAATGGGGACGCCTTAGGAAGCTACTGGGTAATAAATTAATATTTTCTTGTGAATAGCCTTGATCACATGTTTCAGTTGCAGATAAACTATTAGCTTAAATCTTGCATGTTATATGTGGTCAATAGTCTGTCATTAGACACCCAAACTGGTTAAAGTGGCACAACTCCCATGGTAGACTGAGTGGGGGATTTCACATTATTACAAGTCCAGTATTCCTCCTCCAAAGGTCCACTCTCCTTTACAACTGGTGTTTGTTAGTGTTCATCATTAACCAAGTAGAAGTACCAAGATAAGTAGGATTTCTTTTTGTCAACATTTGCACAAACTAATTTAGATGCACCAGTCAATAAAAGCAGTTTTGTTCTGATCAAAGTATTGTATCAATGTGATCACTGTTCTTTAGGGGGAAAAAAAAAAAACTTACCTCCAGCACATCTATATCTTATTGCAGTAGCCTGCTTCGATTTAAGTCATGAAGTGGACACTTCCCCCAAAAAGGAAGCTTTTCCGACAACTAATTCTTGGGTGGCTTTCCTGAGCAGTTACATTCAAACTATACATCCCTTCAGATGTCATATTAGCCACGAGAAAAGTTGAACATCTACATGGAATTCTTTTAATAAATAAAATCCTGACAAAAAAAAAAACAGAGCCTCAGAAAACAGAAGCCATACCTTTTCCTGAAGACAACATTGGATCTTTGCCTTTCCCTGCACATTTTGTCCTAAGCCTTCTCCAAGTACACTGAATTAATTATGCCAAATCCCAACTGATGCATATACTATACACTGAATGTTCTTTAGGATCTCCCCCACCTTACACATCCTGCCCCAGTTGGTGCCTTGCCGGGAATTTCTAATGGAGTCTACACTGTCTTGCTAACAAACTCACTGAATGGAAAATCGAAGCCTAAATAGCTACACTGTTCAAGTCTTAATGTGACTGAACTGGACCATTTGTTTTATATAAAAAGTAAAAAATATATTCTTTCAAACAAACTCAAACCAAAGAAAATATAATATTCTAAACCACAGGACATCTGCCTTTTAAGACATGCACAATGTACACTTTATTAACACAAAAGGAATTAATTTATTGCAACAATACCTCATTTTATAGGCTTTCTTCTCTGATTCATTTAAATGCTAGCAGAAAACGCCAGGTAATCGGCTAACAAATCAGTGCAAGATTTGCTAATCATGTACCCATATAAAATTCCTCCTACGTCACGGTTTTTAGAGGATAGCAGATGGACGCCTACACCATGAGTTCTCCATTGAAGGTGCCGTATTTACTGTGCTGTCTAGACCCCACAAACACAAGGGAAGTACAACTTTTGCAAAGATCCTCATATAAACTGTTTAGTGTGGCTTCAGCTTGAAGTAATTAGGGAAACCTTTGCTGCGGTATCAAATGCTTGCTCTGTAAAGCCTTATGTTCCCAAATTACCTGAGCCCCTATGTTCAATGTGCACTTTACAACAAAAATAGATCTACAATCATTTCTGAGGCTAAAAAGGTGATGCAGCAGGCTTGGTTTGCAAGTGATGAGAACCTTTAGTGGCCACCACCTGCCCACCCACTGCTATCACATTATAAATGACCAAGCGGCTTGCTGCTGGTAACACACTGTTCTACAATGTGCTTGGGACCTCTCCTACAAGTATTGCGTTAAGATGCAGAGAGGTTTTTAGTCTCATGCCAAGACTGCAGCTCCTGTAACAAGTGCCAGCCCTGCACTGGTGGCGTCGTCTCATCTGGGTTGCACAACTTTCCATTTACTTCCCCAACGGTTTCGTTTCTTGCAGGCAATGCAACGAGTGAACACATCCACTTTTGCAATTCAGTGGAGATCAGGCCCAATCAATCAGGACCTCCCAGGAGCGGACGGTCTAAAACCATTTCTGTAAACAGAAAGATTTCAGTGACCTACACTTGGAAATGATTTGACAATCGCTGTTCAGAATGTTCGCAAGGACAGCGTGAAGGGGCTAAATAATCCTTTGCTTTTCAGTGATGCCTTAAGCCCCCTCACTGCAGTTATCTACCTCCAGGGATAACATCAATGTGTATCAGTGCTGTCTCTCCCAGCCATTCACTGCCGGTTATCTTTGGACACATTGTGGGCCAGCCAGTTCACTTTGGTTTTCCAGCTCTCCCGCAGAGCTTCATTAAACTTCACCCGGAAATGCTTCAAGGCTTCCTCCTCACTCTTTCCAAGGGCCAAAGAATCCTGTTAGGGATACAGATGTGATTCAGTGAGGGAATGCGTGTCGTGCGTGCTATGTGATGCATGCTCACTCACGCGGGGGTACTGCAGTCTGTGTGCATGCAAGACATTATATGGGCATCTCTAGGAAATGATCAGTTCCAAACTCTTCTGTTTTATAATGCTATCTTCAGCCAAACAGATAAGGAAGGGACTGGAAATATGGATTTAACCAAGCAGTAAAAAAATACAAGCAAGTAAAATTATTTGAACAGAGGCAACACATTAGTAAAATTGTCATGGTAATCAAGTCTTACGAAGAAAACCAATTATATTCTTAAATTGTATCGATTCTTTGCCAGGATATAGAAGAAAAAAGGCAGATGAAATGTTGCTTTAATGCACAATGTAAGATGGGCACCTTTTTAATTGTGGCTGCTTTTATAATATACCATTAAAATGAACACTCTTTAGAGGAGTTTCATGGGGAAAGCAAGAGTGAGGGGGGGGGAGAGGGGGAAGCGACAGAGTGATGAGGGAGGGGGGGAAAGAAAGTGGGGGTGTGGGGGGGAGGTAGGAGGGAAAGAAAGGAGACTTGCAGAGCTGCCGACGAGGGGTTCAGGTGAAGACTAGCTCTGGACCAGCTGTCGGCAGCCCTGACTACAAATGTGCTGTATTTCCCTCTGGCTTGAAAGGCTGTAGTATTCTCTCCCTTCCAACTCCTGTGCACTCTCCAACAGCATCAATAAACCATGACTGCTTTATTCATGTACAGCGCAGGCAGCCTTCAGACTTCTTACCTTGAGATACTGGATGTCTTTAGAACAGCTGAGTTCAGGCAGCCCAGCTGCTTTCATCAGTGCAAACAGATTGAGGAAGAGAGGGCCGTGACGTCTTAGGATAGTGTAGGCCTTTTCACAGTAATCCCGGAACCTAGAGAAGGAGAACGGAACAGAAGATAAAGTTACATGCTGCCCCTCCCATCATTATTTATAGGTGTGCACGTTAATATTTGTTTTTATATGGTACAGCTCTTTGAATGAGAAACATGAGAATACAAGGAATTATAATAAAATACACCGTTTAGTGCAACAAAACTAAATGTAAAATTTAGGAATAAAGCGAGTTTACATCAGGAGTGCTCAACTCCAGTCCTCAAGGGCCACCACCAGGTCAGGGTTTCAGGATATCCCTGCTTCAGCACAGGTGGCTCAGTCTTCGATTGAGCCACCTGTGCTGAAGCAAGGATATCCTGAAACCCTGACCTGGTGGTGGCCCTTGAGGACTGGAGTTGAGCACTCCTGGTCTACAGCTTAAGTGACAGGTAGGAAAAGCGTTTGGAAGCAACTGAAATGGCCGAGTTGCAAGTAAAACGAAAGAAACCGGAACAAGCCCAGCGGGAGAAGGAGCGGCTCAGTGAGTAAAGACACTGACTGGCACGGAGTGTGAAGCAGGGGAAATGCTCCTTGTGACCTTGGGCAAGTCACTTTATCTCCCTGTGCCTCAGGCACCAACAAATAGATCGTAAGCTCCACAGGGCAGGGACCTGTGCCTGCAAAATGTCTCTGTAAAGCGCTACGTATAACTAGCAGCGCTATACAAGAACATGCTATTATTATCATCAAGATTAACACGGTTACAAACCAGTAGAAGGTATTTACACAAAAAAAAAAGCTACAGCGACACAATACCAAGGTTCTGCATTGGGTTAGTTTTAGTTAATTTGAAGGAAAAGCTGCAGCAGAAATGCTCCTTTTGATGCCGTCTGCTCCAACCTTTTACCTATGTGATTGGTTTATAGATATACAAGATGGCTGAAACAGCAGAGTAACAAATAAAATTCACCCTCCTTAAATGTTATGGTTTATGACCCTGACAGCGCTAGAATACCAACCTGAAACATAGAGGGCTGTCCTTTCTTAGGCAAAGATTTGGCCCTCCCATACAAGTATGTCGCCGCTCCGTGGGAATAAGCCGCTAGCCCATCTCTGAGCTACATATAATAATATAGCAATGGCGCTCACCTCTCAAATTTCTCGCTGTTGTTGGTCTTCCCTTGTTGGATAACGTGTACAAAGTCATAGGTTAATATGAAGGGGACTCGCTCCCGGTTGATGCCGAATTTGGTCTTGAAATTACCCAGGAAGTGGCCGAAGTCTATGTGAAACAGCTAGAAAAAGGACAGTGGGAAAAGCGGATCACTGCACTGTCCCAGCACAAAAGCAGCTCGGAGAAATAAACGGAGGATAGACCACGTCATCAGTTTGCAAAAGTTAATTATAGTTAAACCCCCCCCTCGTCTTCCACCAAAACCCGCGCTGCGGAGTCCTTCTGGCATAGTGTGCTGGAAGTGAAGAGAGGGAAGTAAAACTGATCCGAACTTCCCAGAATCCTTTGAGGCGCTTCCTTCATGCAGGGAGCGAGGATCCGCTAACCTTTTTCATTTTTAGATAATGGTCTCTATTTATCACCGACCGTAACAGTATGTGCTTCAGTGTAAATTGACCTCACTGAACTATTGATTAGATCGATCCAGTATATTCATTAACAGTCTAAAACAGGGTCGGCCAACTCCAGTCCTCAAGGGCCACCAACAGGTCAGGTTTTAAGCATATCGTTGACTGAAGCCTAACTTGTTGGTGGCCCTTGAGGACTGGAGTTGGCCACCCATGGTCTAAGCTAACTAGAGTGCACTATTTGTAGCATTCTGATTGGTTAATCAGGCCAATTATTTATTTCGTATCCTGTACCACGCACCTGCCCAGTTTCTCGTATCATGATATTGTCACTGTGCCGATCCCCGATACCCAGAACGTAGGTGGCAACACAGTAGCCAGCGCAGGACAGTGTGAACTCCTCGACAGCACGTTCCAAAGCTTCCCTGCCACACCAGGAGAGGCACAGAGAGGGAAATTAGTTTTCATATTTATAACATTCTTGATAATGATCAAAATGGGCAAGTTGAGATTTGTGCTTATTCTATATTTTTCTTACATAATGCTAACGTGCACACCGCACCATGCACAGAACGTACACTACCGGCACAAATAATTTGTAAACATGGTGAGCCAAGACTTGGGAGGAGTTTGATTTCCCTTTTGTTGCATGTAACAAGAGATTTCACAGGCAAACCCCTTCTGCCCTCTCCTGGTCTTTATTGGCTCTCTAGGGACAGAGTGTTACAAGGGTAAACAAAACATTTAATTGGCAAACACCCTCAACCCCCTTCAGAGCCTCCTAAGAAATGTCATTTATAATAAAATTCCACAAAAACAAAATAAGGTTTGCTTTTAGCATCGTTAGACATGTTGAATTAGATCATTAAAATGTTTACAAAAAGTAGTTTGACTGGCTATGTCCGTGAACCCTTAATTAATAAATCTTTTGCATAGAACACGTTTACTAAGGCCCTAAACTACACCTCAGTTGTGTGCAGACAGTGTGGGTGTGATAGTTGTCTTCTCTGCGGAAGCTTCAAAGCCACACCCCGCAATGCCTCACTGCTGTGAATGCAAAGCATTGTGGGGAGTGACTTTGGAAGCTCCTGCACCTGCTATAAGTGATAGCTATACCATCCAAAATAATGGTGCAGTTTGGGGCCTTACTAAGTGTGGAGGCCCCAGACAGGCTCAGGAACCCACGATACTGCCTGGGATGCACCATTACAGATCTTTTGGGGGGCAAACCACTTGGAGACACCTCATGAACTTCTAGAGGCTCCAAAATGCCCTCCAGGGAATCACTGGGGTGGACTACAGATGAGCACGTGTTTTAATGTCCCTATGGCAAGTATCAAGTAAAAGGGGAGGATCACCAACATCTTTTAACAGTTGCCACACAAAGCAACTCAACCAGGTAGCAGAGACCTTAGCTGAACAATGTTATTCACCATGTACCAGTCTTTAACCCGTTATCTGCTGCATGAGGATGCAACTCATTCCCTAGTCGTTGCATGTTTGCTCTGTATGCCAGAAAATGTGGTGAGAGAACTGAAATCCCAGCTATCGAATGGATAAGAGGGAAGTTCCAACACCACATTGATTGAAACATCTCAGTCACATGATCTCTACAACCCTAAAGCTTTCACATGTGGCTCCAAAGGTGATGGAAACCTTCAAGGCTGTGGATACCAATCTATTGTTTGCACACCATCTTGCTAGGAGTTGAATAAATGACTGTATGGTAACTTAACTCCCACAGTACAAACTGGCCAAGCTGCCAAAGGTCACACTGCTGAACGGAATAATCCTAAATGGTGTAAGCACACCTGGCACACAGTACTGTATGCTGGTCCCCCACACGTACCCTGGATTCTTGCTCTTTAACCAATTGAGCAGGGCGTCCTTGTTGAAAGCTGCAGTTGCTGCCATATTGCTTTTGTTGCGCTGTATGTTGGCGATGGTGTCAGACTGCATGACGACCTCAATAAGACCAGTCTTGTCCCCCGTTGAGAGGCAGCCATAAGGAGTCATTCTGTTTCCCAGGGATAAGTGCACCAAGATTTACTCACTTTACTCATTACTGTTCTAAATAAACCCCATATCAGAACTACAAAGCATGCTGGTAATATGCATGTACAGCGGCCATGTACACCAGGGGTGTTCAACTCCAGTCCTACACAATCAACACAAAGCACACAGAGATCATGTTGTGTGTATATAGGCTGGGATTACATGTGGCGTGACACTCATGTCGCAGCACTACAGATACACAGAGGTGCTCAAAGTTGGCACTGTATATTCCTAGAATTATCTACTGTGTTTTTTCTGATGATGGGGAAACATTGCACTGGGCAAAAACACAGTGGGGCATATATATTATACACATACCAATATATACAGAAACAACCCCTCAATAAAAAGCACCCACACAAATCCTCTATTCACACCCTTTATCTACTCCTTCCTGCTGCAGGGGGATCTCCCCTAATACTGACCCAGACATAAACACCTGATTTCACCCATGCCTCCCTGCCATCTCTTCCCCTGTAAAATTGTGTTAACCCTCTCATTTTAATAATGACTAACCTTAAAACTCACCCCACAAAGCATCCTAATAGCCTGCCCTCATGGCTATTCACCCACACTCAGTCACTCCTACCACCCATTGTGGTCAAGCACTGCCATCTACAGCACTTATTCCCTCACCTGCTGTCTCTGAAAGTTCCCCATCAAACCTCTTAGATTGTAAGCTCTTCGGGGCAGGGATTTCCTTTCCTATGGTCTGATTTTGCTGCACTTATTGTATTATAATTCCCTGTACTGTATTCTTTGTGAAGCACTGAGTACACTTTAGGCGCTATATAAATAAAGACATACAATACAATACTTAATTGGTAGGAGCATAAGTTCACCTTAAGTTCTGTGATGGTCTTACCTGAGGTCTAAGCCTTCTTGCTTCCACAAGATGTCCATCAGCCTAATCATCTGCAGCGTCAGCATGTCCTGCCTCAGGTCTGTACCAATCAGGACATTGCAGTTATACAGTGAACCCCTCACCCTCATGACTCAAAGATCACTTGGTCACTACAAGACCTCCCCTGTTCCCAAGTTTGTCTTACCATCTCCATTTTTAAAGATGATCCCAACACGGCTTCCACCTGAGAGATCGTTATTATACACAACCCAGAGAGGCTTCATCTTGGAATCCATGAAAGTGCAGAGTTCCACGCTGCAGGGGAGAGGGACACGAGATGCCGGAATTAATGCATGGCTACACTCTACAGAGCATCTCTCACCTGCTGCACAAACAGCAGGGCTTACTGGGCTACAGCCAGCTCCCTCCCCGCCCAATATGAAATTACAGCCGCTTGGCCAAATTGGAATGTGTATCCTCTGGCACTCATGCAATAAGACCCTCACAAATTGGGTTAATAGTCTGTCTACATTTTTCACGGCCAACCTGCTTCTGGACTGTATGATAGGTGTATTGATTGCTTTGTGGAGGTGCTATGCCCGCTAGAAATAAAACCATACCTTGCAACAGGCCATACAACTCAACAAGTTGATGTCCCTCTGATACAATGGAGGATAGAAATGACAGGCATGACCGAAAATACTGTACCAGCACAAAAAAAATATTTAAATAAATGCTTTGATGAGCATGTAATATCGGTGACACAGATGGTGATAAGGAGACTGCTTAATATTTATAATAGTTTCTGTAGCGATAATGTTCAGGTTGCAGTATTGCATACTTTAAAGTTTTCTTCTTTTCAAGTGCTCATATGTTAAAGTGACTTACAATATACGGGGCGTTAAACAGAAGTGGGATTACAAGACACCAGCACAAGTCTTGTGTTTCAATCAAGAGCAAAACGCGTTCTACGGTTTACCTCATAAGCAAGAAGTAAAATGATTGCTTAGTCTGCCTTCCCATCACTTTCCTCCCACACACTTCTTCACAGACTCCCCTTTTATACACAACGTTCTGCCTATTCTGCAAGTAAATCTACCTTGTTACACTCTTTACAGTCTCATCATCTTCTATCTGCCATAAAGCGCTCATTCCATATACATTGCAGCGTCACTACCCTCTTGTGTTTCTAAGACGTCTCTCCTATTCCCTTCACCTCCCTCTACCGCTTAACGCAAGATACACTCCAAGTCTCTGCCAACAACCGTATCCTTAACCTCATATCTGTGCTCTCCAGCCTAGTCTCTTTTTCCCCATGTGCCGTCTCGAATGCCAATTCCCTCTCCAACAAGGTCCAAACTGTGCATGACCTCTGTCGCATCCAAAATATCCTTATTTTTGTCTAAAACTTGGCTCTCTGATCCTGACTGCTATAAAGGCTGCACACTCATATGTTGGCCTTTCGTTCTCTCGCCCGCAAGGTCATGGTGGGGGAGAGGATGTTCTCCTTTTCCCCTCCCTACTGTTGTTTCCAGGCATCGTCTTTTCCTGACCATGCTCAGAGTTTCACACTTTCTGCCTTTTCACCCTACAGATTGCTGTCATGTGTCATCCTTCCATGGTCTCCACTTTTCTCTCCGACTTTGAATCCTGGCCGTCCCCCCTCTCTCTAACTCTCCAAACCTCCTCCTTTAATGGTCATATTGATAATTTCGGTCTTCTGGGATTCCCAGTTTCTCTCGCTTACTTCCTCTTATTGCCTTTACCAATGTACTACATCCAGCATCCATAAGCATGGCTATGGGAGGAGTGGCTCAGTGAGTAAAGACACTGACTGACACTGAGATTGCTGCAGGGGAGCCTGGTTCAATTCCTGGTGTCGGCTCCTTGTGACCTTGGGCAAGTCACTTTATCTCCCTGTGCCTCAGGCACCAAAAAATATATAGATTGTAAGCTCCACGGGGCAGGGACCTGTGCCTGCAAAAATGTCTCTGTAAAGCGCTGCGTACAACTCGCAGCGCTATACAAGAACATGCTATTATTATTATTACTACTTAGGCCTTGTCTTCACTAAACAAAAAGAAAAAGCTTCTTTCTGACCTCTCCCCTTTCGCTCTTTCCCCATGGTGCCCGCTCTCGGGCCATCATCTAATCTCCTTCGCTAAGTACCTTCCACTACACCCGTCTCCCCTCACTATTCCAGGGACTTGCGTTCCATGGATCAAGCTCTGGAATCCAGTCTGAGCTATAACTTTCTCTATCCTCCTGCTACCACGACAATCTCGTCACCGCCTACAACTTTGGCCCTCAACCCTGGCTCAATACTCAGACAAGCTTTCTATGCTCCTACTATTTCTCCATTGAGCATCTATACAGCAAGCCTCACACTCTTGCCGATTTCCTCCATTACAAGTTTCTCCTGTTTTCTTACAACTCAGCACTTTAAGCAAAAAGTTACTTCTCTACACTCACAGGTCCAACCCACAACGCCCTTTATTTGCATTTCACTTTTTGGTCAAACCTTCTAACAGTCTCACACCCTCCATGTCGCCTCAAACTTTTGTTGACTACTTCAAAAACAAGATGGACTCTATCAAACTAGAGATCCCCTCTCTCTGCCTTCCTCGTCACTTATTCTACTAAATTTCCCCTTCTACTTTAGATGCCTTAAGTCCGGTAACACCAGACTGTTTGCTCCCATTCTTTCCCATCTCCTTCGACCTCTAACTCGGATCTCTACACTCACATTTTCTACTTTTCCCTTTCCTCTGGTATCTTCCCCCTTTAAACATACTGTTGTGAAACCTATTGAAAAGCACACCCTTCACCACACTAACCCATTTAACCATCGCCCGGTCTCTCCCGCTAAACTTATTGAACAGGTTGTATCTTCCAGCATTTCTTTCCTTGGCTCCTATACGCTCCTATATCCTCCCCAACCAGGTTTTCTTTTGCCCTGCTCATGGAACTAAAATATCACTCACTAAAGTAGCAAACAGCCTTCACATTGTTATATCTCTTCCCATCCCAACTGACCGGTCTGTAGTCTTTGATAATGTTAACCACACACTTCTACTTCACACTCTACTCAATGGGTGTTTGGGACAGACACAGCACAAGATTATTAATTAAATAAATGGCGTTGAGATCCAACATGCTAAATGTGACAGCTGTTGTTCCAACCAAACATCATTCAGTCACTACGATTCAAAGTCCTCTCCTGGCGGTCTTCATGACATGCTCATGGTTTCTTTAGTATATCTATTGCCAACTCTTCTTCCTCTTTTGATCCACCTCAAGGCGCAGTTCTGGGACTTCTGTTTTTTTCCTCTATACACTATCCGTTCATGACCTTATTAATTAATGTGGCTTCAAGTATATGGAGATGACAACTATATATCCACACCAAACCTCACATCTGCAGTACTGTCCCAGTTCTTCAACTGTTTCACTGCAATCTCAAATAGATGCCCTAAACTCAATATATCACAGATCAAGATGCTCATAATGCCACCTAAATTGCATATTATTCTGTAATCTAGCAATCGATCCAGTTCCACAAGTCCATTGTTTAGGTGTCATATTTTATTCTTCTCTTTTGTTCTCCCCTCACTTTAATGTTTCTAAATCTTGCCACATCCCTCTTTGTAACATCGCTAAAATAGGACTTGGTCTTCTCCCTACTGGCTTCCTTGCCTCCTAGCCTTCAATCTATTAAAAATGCTGCAGCGAGTATAACCTCACACTCCTCTAAGGCTAAGGCCCCGCTGCACGCGCCCGCACGGCCGCCTTGCTTGCCGGCGGCGCGTGCAATTCACTGCACCGCAATCTGCGGTCTGCAGTGATTTTCTTCCGGCGAGGGGGGGGTGTATGTGGCCAAAACGGGTGGGGGGGCACGGCCATGACTTGACGGGGTGCGGCCATGACGTGAGGGGACGGGACCATCACTCAGCCCTTCAGGCACACAGCCCCACAGGCACTCACACACACAGGCACTCGCACATACAGGCACTCGCGCGCGCACACACACACACACACACACACACACACACACACACACACACACACACACACACACACAAATACACACGGGGGTGTGAATCGGAGCACGGGGGAATCGGAAGGGGGATCGGAGCAGAGGGGGGAAATCTGAGCAGAATTGGATTGGCTGCCTTGTGTGTCACGTGACGCGGCACTCGCCAAAACCACAAGCTCCTTCTAGCTCCGGCTGGCTGACGCGTCCCAGCACGCAGTCAGCCACGTCGGAAAGAGCCAGCGGGGACATCCAGACTGGAGGCAAGCAGCTGGTGGACCGCGGCCGCAGCGCGACCAAAGCCTAAAGCAGTCTTTGCTTCTCTCTTCCTGAAAACTCTGTGGCTCCCTATTAATCTTTGCATTCACTACAAAATAATTCTGTCTCTCAAGGCTCTCAACTCTCCAGTCCAGCTTCCTATCCAAGCTTTAATCTCCCGATTGCCCCTACTTGCTCTCAACATTCTGCTCAGGCCCATCTTCTCTCAGCCTCAGTTCTCTCGCATGCTGCATCATACCTCGGGAACTCCCCTCCCTCTCAATGTACACCAAGCACCTTCTCTCTCCAACGTCACAATTCCCCTGAATAGTCATCTATCCAATGTAGTGTTAAATAGTCCTGGGTGAGCACTACCCACTACATTATGCTCTTATACAAACTCGGAGTCTAACCCACGAGTGCTCAACTCCAGTTCTCAAGCCCCCTACCCCCCCCCCAACAGGTCAGGTTTTCAGGATATTCCAGCTTCAGCACAGGTGGCGCAATCAGAGCCTATGATTGAGCCACCTGGCCTAAAGCAGGGATTGATTGAGTCACCTGTGCTGAAGCAGGGATATCCTGAAAACCTGACCTGTTGGGGGGGTAGGGGGCTTGAGGACCGGAGTTGAGCACCCCTGGTCTTACCAATGCACTCTAAAGTACCCCTACTGTTTCTGCTGGTCTTGACACATGCTAATTATTAACACACATTCCCAGCTAGCTCAAACTCCTACACCCCCATCATGAATATATATTTATGTAAAAAAAAAAAAAAGAGTGCTACGGAGCGTGGCAAATGTATACAACAAAAGACAGGGGTGCCCAATGCTACATCCAATTGACAAAACATATACGGTAATAAGTATAAAGTGTAAATACTTCAATAATAATAACAATTACTTGGTTATTTCGTTTAACCCTTTGGCCAAAGCGTCATAAGCCCGCATACCAACGCCAAGGTATAACCAAAAATGCAGGTCCTACACTACACTGTGAGCCCTTCCTTTTACCTCTGTATGAGGGGAAAGAACCATAGTAGGTCCTGTTCTTGCAGCAAAGTGAAAAGACCTCCCAAGTTAAAAAGGTGAGGAGGAGTGAGCTCTGGGGGGAGGTGCCACCTACCTCCATACAACTGTTACCAGTCAGAAATTGATTAACACTCCATGGCCCCAGCTTTATCCAGGTACATAGCGCTTTACAATACACGTGACATAATATTATAACACATAATGAGAATAAACGCTATAGACATAACAGGAAAAGGAGTCCCTGCCCTGAAGAGCTTACAATCTAAGTAGTGAGGAGAACGTACAGAGACAGTAGGAGGGTGTTCTGGTCAGTGCGTCTGCAAGGGGCCAAGGTCAGAGCATATGAGATGTATAGAGCCAGCCTACGGAGCTACTGATGCTTCTTTACAGGGGTGCGTTTTAAGAAAGGTCCCAAAGGTGGAGAGAGGGTGCCAGTTGGATAGAGGGGAAGGGCATTCCAGAGGTGAGGGGCAGTGAGTGAGAAAGGTTTTAGGCAGGAGAGTGATTTAGACACAAAAAGGGGTACAGAAAAGCATACAGCTTTATTTTTTTTTATGTTCTTATACTGCACAGTGCCACCAAATTCCTGGGTGAATAATGCACCTGAATTACAGGATACTTTGCCATATGCACAGTTTGGGAGCACACTTACCACACATCAGTTAGGATCAGATTAGGGTCCAGAGGAGATTGGAGGTGAGACAGGGCCTCCTGGTAGCTTTCCTGTCTCAGGCATACGTGCATGGCCTCTTTGGTCTGGGGCTTGGCAGCTTTCAAACTGCTCGACTTCACAAAGTCATTCAGACCCTTCATCTTGGTGAGAGCTTCTCCCTGGAGACCAAGAAGCATAAAGAATGCCAGTAGTAACACAAAGAAGGTCCTCTTTATAGCTACCTTTACAGGACAGAATGGGTTCTGCTACGTCTACTCTTCAATATTTAAGAGAAGAAAGGTGGGATAATGCCATCACCATGAATACATAATAATAGGAAGAATTAAGTGATATGGTAATATTGTAACCAGCCATTCATGCGGTCAGCTCTATGATATGGTTACTGATAACTTCAAGAACATTGTCCCAGTTGCAACACTGTACAAAATTAACACAATTCTAGAGTCGATTATGATATCTTTGGGATAACTACCCATCGCCGCTTAGATGTTATCACCAGGGAGCCTCACCTGCTTCATGAGGACCTTCATGTGGTAATTGCTGCCCCGACAATACGCCTCTAGGATAAGCCCGAACCTTAGAGCCACGGCGGGGACTTGCATCTCTGACCTGGAGAGAGAATGTGCCAGTGTGTGGGCAGCGGGGAAGGGACACAAAGGGAAGACAGAAGCGCTCAGAGATAAAAAGGGACAGATGAAGGAGAGGCTCAGTGGGTAAAATCACCCACTCTGTAAACATTTCTCAGAGAGTTTGAAGCAGGGGAACCTGGTTCAAATCCTGGTTTCAGCTCCTTGTGACCTTGGGAAAGTCACTTTATCTCCCTGTGCCTCAGGCACCAAAAACAGAGTGTAAGCTCCTCTGGGCAGGGACTGTGCCTGTAACATTCCTACGTGCTGCGCACCCCGCGCTGTACTGTCATTGTGACGCGCTGAGTCCCATTGGGAGAAAAGCGCTATATAAAATAAAGTGATACTGTGTAATGCAGGGGCGGCCAAATCCAGTCCTCAAGGGCCACCAACAGGTCAGGTTTTAAGGAAATTGCTGCTTCACCACAGAAGGCTCAATCAGTGGCGAAGTCGTTAACTGAGCCACCGGCGCTGAAACAGGACTATCCTTAAAACCTGACCGGTTGGAGTCCCTTGAGGACTCGAGTTGGCAACTCCTGGCTTAATGGGACAGTGGTACAAGGCGGAGATGCCGGTCCTGCCAGAGCGCACAGGGGTAAACAGTTTTTCAGGATTCGCCATAGTGAGTCACACGTAGGACCGGCTCAGCCTTTACCTGAGGTGCCAGAAAAGGAAATGTCCGATCTTGCGGTTGACCATTGCCCTCTCCAGCAGGAACTTGGTTAACGCGCAGTCTAGATAGGATTCGTACTTCAGGATCTGCACGAGTTGAAGCAGGTACTGACACAGCTCATCATTTCTGAAAGGGTGACGGAGAGAGAGAGCGCAGGGTCACCTCCCACCAGCTCAAAAACAACCAGGGGTCCCCCGTCTCCCCGCTGTGTGCTGCACTCACGTCAGTTTCTTTAGGCAGCTGATCGTGAATGATCCCACGTAACGATCGGGGAAGTTAAAGTCTAACAGCTCCAGGGCGGTGAGGACAGGAAGGTCCGGCCAGGACTGCAACAAATACACCATCTGTTGGGGACAGAAAGGATCAGGGGGGGCCTTCACAATGGGGAACACCATTAGAGGGAATGTGTCCTATTAACCATTTTCCTTCCAGAGACCTCAAAAACACACAAGTGGCCAAGAGGTCACTAGAAGTCCCTGCAATTTCACACCAATGTCTTTTTTTTTTTTTATAAATGGGAGCAAGGGATGGGGCTCATTTTGTACGTTTTCCCTCCAATTTTTCATCTTTCTAAGCGAGTCTGTGATCGTGTCTATTCATCTTCCCCCATCTCTCCGGTTACATCCTCCTAACCTGTGCAACATCCTCGTGACGGTTCCACTTTGTGGTGAGAAGCAGCTTGGGGAGAGCCTCCGGGTGACGCTCAAGGATTTCGTGGCGCAGCTTCCACACCAGGTCCTTCTCATGCTCGTACAGCTCCGCTTGTCCTTTCCGTTCCACGATCTCCTGGAGCTGCAGCTGCTGCTCGGTACAGGAAGAGCATGCAATGAGACACCCACGGATTGGTCAGCTGTTAACTTCCTAGATCTTGGGAAGGGAACCCTGTGTGCACTGGTGGATTAGACCAGGTGTGCTCAACTCTAGTCCCCAAGACATACCCACCCAACAGGTCAGGTTTTCAGAATATTCCAGCTTCAGCACAGGGGGCTCAATCAGTGGCTCCATAGAAGGCAGAGACACTGATTGAGCCACCAGTGCTGAAGCAGGGATATCCTGAAAACCTGTTGGGGGGGGGGGGGGAGGTGGGTCTTGGAGGACTGCAGTTGAGCACCACTGGATTAGACACTCCAGAAACGCATGAGACTTACTTTTTACCTGAATCCCAAAATATAATGCAAAACGAGGCACTGCAGATCAGAGCACACACTGTGTGGAGTTATTGTTATCATTATTATTGGGGAATAACAGGAAATCAGTGGTTAATATACAACCCCTACAGGAAGTTCATCTTCTATTGCACGATTTGATATATTTAGTTTGGAGAGCAAGTATGTCTGGTTTTTTTTTTTGTTTTTTTTAATGCTTAGAATTATTAATTTAAAAATAAATAAAATACAATAATATAATAAAAAAATAAAATAATAAATACATACATACATACATACGTACGTGTGCCTTTCCTGCCACAGGCTTGCAGAGTAATAACTCATTTATATAAAGAAGTTAAGGAAGGAGTACATTGTGCTATTTAGGTATGTCGGAAGCATCTTCTATAGGATTATGCTATACCTTATTAGCCACTGTCATTTGCGATGCAGTACGGCTATGCACAGCACGGACTGTGAGAGCTACCAAAAAGGAACCCCCTCCCCACCCCTATTCTTAATATGACCATGTGTTCAAGGTCACTTGGCTCACTGAAGTGGTTCGGAGCAGTTACCTCGTCAGGTGTTGAGCTACACGCCTCTCCGTTTCTCCCCAGCTCAATCATCTGAAAGCAGAATGGGACACCGTAGATTATGACGGATGGGCTGTCAATGCACTGTGCCAACTCAACTCCATCTCTTCCCTATTTAGAGCCACGACCGTTGTAGAGATGGCCTCTGGCCAACCAAAAGGTTTGACTCCTACGCTGCCTTATAAATGCTTCTATTTAATAGCACAGCCAACAACATTTGCGCTGATCGCTCCTTTGCTGCAATCAAAGTTAAAAAAATAAATGACACCTACAGAAAGTAATCCGGGAAATAGCGCTCTCCAATTTGACAACCAGGGATGGACAACTCCAGCCCTCAAGGGCCACCAACAGATCAGGTTTTCAGGATATCCTTGCTTCAGTATAGGTGGCTCAATCAGTGAGCCACCTGTGCTGGAGCAAGGATATCCTGAAAACATGACTTGTTGGTGGCCCTTGAGGACTGGAGTTGTCCATCCTTGGACTATACCAACATGTTCTTCCCTTCATGGGACACAGCTCACACAAATGTCGGTCCTCATTGGACGTTTCTGCAGCTGATGAATGGAGATCGCAGATAAAGTAGAGCTCTTTGGATAAACAATATAAAAGGTGCCTTTAACTCCACATAAAGATTGCCACACACTTTGCTCCGTTCCTCTATCACACTATCCATTACCTTCCTCCCCAACACGCATGGCACTCCCTCCTCCCCCCACCCCCATCCAATTCTAAGACAGATCACTATGGGTTTACCTTTTCAAAAGAAGGGTAATAGATGGGGTGCTCAGATATTAGGAAGAAGCCAATTGTCAGGGCGGCCGCACTCTCTGTGTTTGGGTTGCACTGTACGGTTCCCATCGGGTTCAGCAACTCCCCTTTTTCATCTGGGAAAGGAACACAAGCAATCTATATACTGGTTTATAAAAGATTTGCCTTTTTAGCTTTCTGACTGCATAGTAAAACATTATATGGACCAATATACCAAGACAGCAGGTGTTGTAGTAGATAGGTATAACCATTAAAAACAGGTTGATGCTCCTGTTTGAAAATGCTGCACGACCTTCCTCCAGTGTATACTTTCCAAGCCAAAAATCCAAGGCAGAGGTTCTCCATAGCCTTCAACTTGCTCGTTTCATCATTTACTATAATGTACCTGTGCTTCAGGAGCACATACTAGAGCTACTACAAACAGAGCCAGCTCCCAGCATTGCAGTTACGGGAACCAGTGCCAGTCACAGGAGGTGCCTATTCGTTCTGGGAAATAAAGTACGAAAAATAGCCTGCGTTTGGTGATCAACCATCTAAGGCACACGGCTGCCTGTAGCCAGATATAATCTCGTGCAGAGCATCACGCAATGGGTCCCAGCACTGTTCGGATCACTGAAAAGTTGGCGGTCGGTTCATGCTAGATCACACTATAATTAGGGATTCCTGTTTTCAAGTTGAATTTTTGTTTAAAACAAATCAGTGTTTATTTTGGGTGTTGTCACGCCCAGTGTTGATCGGCGTTACATTTCCCCCTCCCCCCATTGACAAAAATCGGAATCCAAAACTAGAAAACTAAAACAGTAGGACCACAAACTCTAGAATTCTTTGAGCTCACAAATGTCCATTAACCAGCACAATCCTCCGCACAAAATGATTAGGTTGTATGATTTTAAGCATGTAAAATGCAGAATTATACATGAACATTTTCCAAAGCCCGTTTTAGATACAGAGATAAAGAAAAGGTGGAGAACCCTTGAGCGAGCGCGGAGCACCAAGAACATCGTACATGCTTCCAAACTTACATAAACCAAGGAACCCAGGAAGAGAAACCAAAACTGGGATCAATACCCGACAGAGGAAATGTCCGAAATGATAGATCACCGAAACGGCCAATATCCAGGATACCACCCATTTGTTACAGAAACGTCAGAGGGAAGATGTCCAAAACGAACATAATTTCAGGTACAATGAATCCTTGTATAACAACATCCCACATATCGATGAGAGTCTGCATAGAGTTCTTTGAAAAGGACAATGCTCCAACCCAAGCACATTGCAAAACTCATACACAACAATTTTATTTTAATGATGAACGTTATACTTAAACCCTGGGCTCAGAGATGGGCACCAGAGTGTCACCTTACTGGGCCAACCTCTTTGTGGCAAAGCTGGAAAAAGTATTTCTGTAACACTGCAGTATCAAATCATTGTTACATTTTAGGTACGTCATCGATATCTTCATCCTTCGGACAGAAGGAATAAGTTCTCTTAAAAAAGCCACATCAAAATTTAAAACAACCTGCACCCATCCACCAAACGTTCTCTTGAATACTCCACCAGCATCGTTTTCTACATACAACAGTCACTATCAAAAATTAAACACTCAAACCAATCATCTACAAGAAACCTACAGACCGCCACAGATCCAGTAGCCACCCAAAAAAAAGTGAAATCTGTTCTGTACAGTTAGACCCTTCTATACCACAGCTTCTGCACGGATACGAGTATCAGAGATGAACAGCTCAGGACACAAAGCATTCACTCAACAGGGATATTCTCCCAGAAAAAATGGCAGGATTAAAGAACACACTTAAAAATTCCAGGGCACCAAATACTGTAGTACAAGGAAAAAACAGGCTGCTCAACGTAAACTCTGAGGATCAGCGGTCTTATGATTACAAGAATAGGTGTGCGCGCGCGCGCGTACACGTACACACACACACACAGAAAACAAGTGCTCGCCGGAAGGAATTTGTAACCTGCTGCGTTAAGCAGCGCATGGAGAGACGAGGGCGAGTTGGCTGCCTTGGATTCATATTTGGAGCTGCTTTAATACACAGGGGTTTCCTGAGAAGGATCACGTCCCATGCAGAAGCTTCCCCGATTTCTTCTCCACTCATTCCCCGGCTGGTAATTCACCGGCTGGTAACTCACCGAGAATGATCTCTAAAAGCTAGAACAACTTTTATCCTTGTGAGTGCATCTCTTTACCATGAACATTTATCTTATCCATAAGAAGCTGCCCAAGTCTTACTTGCCTTTGGAAGGATCTTAAATCGCCTTATACATAATAGGGGACTTTTCATTCACATCACTATATCCTTATACTGGTAGTACGGATTATGGACTTTTAATGTCTGTACGCACTGTATTTATTTCGATTTGATATACATACATAATTCTATTATAACGTAATATATAATGATAAAGGATATACAAAAATTGTTATACAAAATATATACAACAGAAAAAACTAACACTACATATAGTAGTGAATATGTAATCTTTAACTCGATTAAAACAACCTCTTTTTTATTATTATAGATAGAAGAGGATAGATTGAAAGAAGTAATAAACAAAAAGAAGGGGAGAAGGGAGGAATTATGAAAGCGCGAATGAGTGGAGGAGTAGGAAAGGGGGGTATGAAGTATTGTGGGGGGATGCGGTATGGGACTGGTCGAAATGAGTGTAAAAAAATCTAATGTATTTTTAATTGTCAAAACATTTCAAAATACTCAATATATCTTTTCATTGATTTTTTCTTATTTATGTGGCCATACAGTAACTCCCATATTTTGTAGAATTGATCCATATCATGGTTTAGTTGAGGTGATAATTTCTCCATTAGCCACATTTTGTTTATCCTTTTGATTACTGTATGCACTGTATTTATATATACACACAATTCTTGTGCCCTACGTAAACACTTTAGATTTTGTATATTGTGATATTCACACTTCAACATTGTCATTTTGTTTCACACACCAATTCAGAACGTTGTTATCACTCGACCCTCTGTACAAAAAGGGCAGACTACCACAAGGAACAAAACGTGAACAAACAGATAGACTAAAGACACCATCTTTACACCTCAAAACAAATGACGAAAGGTCCACATGGAACCGGAAACATGATCTTCCCACTGTTGTTGGCCGTTGCATTAAATGGAGAATTGCATGAGGAACTTAAGAGATACAAAGCAGAGCTCTACTCTCCTGTCTTAGAGATCTGCACTTTGAAGGATTTGTGCACCTCAAAACAAGTCATTTAAAATCTAAGGTACATTTTACATGCCTGTCTCAGAATTGTTGGTCCAATAAAAAAAAAAAAAAAGTGTATCTATTACCCCCTCCATCCACATAAAAGCACTTGGGTATAAGGATCAGTTTGTCAGTGATAGAAAAGCGAGCGCTGTCTGCAGAGAATATTGAGGGGGTTTGGGGATCACCACTAAGGCCTTCAGAGAACCCCTTATAGACATTATGCACGAGTCAACAAGACTGGGAACCACTGTGCGTCCATAAGCTGACAGCACCCATCCTAGATTTACTTAAAATAATACTGACACAGTATAGGCCCCTGTTCTATATGCTGTAAAGTCTGCTTCCCTTGCTCAGGGAGATTTCAGCTGTGCTGAAGATGGCTTCACAACATATTGAATAGGAGCCACCGCAGCACTCAAGTCTTGTCGCCATACCTGGGAATGATGACCACATGCACAGAGAGTACTCTCCAGACTTCAGCATGTCCTTGTAATCAAAAACCATTGTGTTCACCCAAGCAATGGGATAGTCCTGGGCAGGTAGAGCAAAGTAAGAGTTAAGATCAGAGTATATGTTACCACTACAATGAAGAACTTGTTAAACATTACATTATTAGTTGTTGGGGGACTAGAGTAGGGCAATGGGAGACCCTGAGAAGTTGGAAAGAGATGGCAGAGAGACTCACAGCTTTCTTGGATTTCTTCTTGGTGGAACGTGCTTTCTTGGACTTGTCCACGGCGTAGAGCGCTAGGCTGAGCCGTGTCATGCGAGGAAGATCACACACATTGATGTCGAACTCCAGGGTTTGCTGCCAGACTGGGTCAGAGGCTGCATTCACCTCGCTGCTAGCTACCGTCTTGCACATAAGCTCATTTCCATGGTAGAGCCCAGCCTGGATCATCAGCTGCATGAGACAATGGACTCTAATGATGCAGAGACCAAGGGAAGGGTCGCACCCACCCTGCTCCTACGGCTATGACGCTTCTGATGATCCCAACAAAGCTCTGCACATCGGTACTTCAATTAGAATAGAGGTTTTCCAAAGCATACACCCCTTTAACATTCACCTCCAGTCATTTGCATTATTCTCTCTTAAGCACTACTACCCAACTTGAGCCAAAGGTAGAACTACCCCTTTTATCGTCCCATTGTTTACACCCCTTGTGTTTCCCTTGAGATGAGAAAATACATTTTACAAGGAGCATTCGCTAAAGCCGAGCAGGTGAGACGGACTGTATAGTTGATACCACACTTTAATGAACGACCACCTTTAAAAAATCATAGGGATTTGCACTCAACACTTTCAGATAAACATGCATACCACCACCAGAACCTGATCTACACATCTATAGCTTTCCCCCTGTATCAGCAAACCCTGACAATGAAGGGTACCACCTCACCTTCAATCCATCCTCTGCATTTACATTCGTTCCTTGAATAAGCTGAATGCAGAAAGGCTGCTCCAGTCTCCAGATGGACAAGTGATGGGGCTGAGAGGGAGCAAGGAAAGAGTCCTCTAAATATTTGTGAGAAAAGGACCAGATGACATCTAAAAGTGCAAAAAGGAGTAGCTCCGAGCTTCCACATGACCTACTCTTGTAGCTGCCACAATGTGCCCCAGATATCACTGCACTCTGGTATAGTACAATGGTCTTGCTCTCACAGAATATCCTATACATAAACACACTTACCTTCTTGGTTGGCAGGGGTGGGGGTTTGTGGCGCAGTTTGGAGCCAGGGGTTGCAGCGTTTCCCTGCTGGTCGCACAATGTGGAGGACACGGTGACCAGCGTGAGGTGAGGCGTACAGCTCTGGTGCAAACAGCTGCAGATATACTAAAACAAAAAAAGGACAAAAAGCTCATACAAGTCCTAACAGACCATGCCCAAAACAGCATTGCTCCTACAGCCACAGCTCTCAGTAAAACTATATTTTATACAGACAATTATTGCTGCTCAAGGACAGTGCCTTCAGTAATTATTGCTGAAGCATCCCTACTCTGGTTCCTAGCCATGCCAGTAACCTCCATGCAGGAGAACACTGGAGAACACTGCAGGGCATCGTTCTATTTACTTATTACCATCATCTTCTGATGAGGAAACCTACACCGTACGCCCACATCAAAAGCATCTATATTGAGAAGGAATTTCGAATCCCTCAAGAGTTGCAGGGTATCGCAATAGGGTCCTACCCGAAACGGTTTAACTTCTTTCCTGCTGGACAGCAGTGAGCAGGCATTGCAATCCTTTGCTTGTATGGTATAACATGAAGAGGTTAACTCGGTCACTCACCTTGAACTGGCAGAGGGGGTAGTCGCCGTACACGTATTCCAACATGCCATTGACCCGCAATGTATATTCCTCCACGCGCCCTTGGCACGCTTGCCCAAACACATTTGATTTCTTCTTCAGTGCCAAGCGCACAAGGGAGACTGGTAAGTCTACAGGGGAAACCTGCAGAGTGAAGCTCTCCTACAATCCACAAATAAAAACAGATCGAGAGACAGTGAGGACGGGAAAGGGTGAATAGGAAAACAAACCGGTCACAGAGAGCGAGGGAACAAATTCACCCTTTTGCGGTCAGAGGCTCCAGCATTTGCTACACCAGTGTTTTATAGCTAAATTTGTGTGCGTGTGCGTGTATATAGCGCTTCACAGTAGTAATACAAGACAATCATAAATAACAAATAATACAAATAACAGATCATGGGAATAAGTGCTTCAGACATAAGTAACATTTAGGAAGAGGAGTCCCTGCTCCGTGAGCTTACAATCTAATTGGTAGGTAGGAAGAACATACAGAGACAGTAGGAGGGAGTTCTGGTAAGTGTGTGTGCAAGGGGCCAAGCTTTATGTATAGGTGTATAGTGTTAGCCACGGAACTACTCATATGCTTCGTTAAGCAGGTGTGTTTTAAGGTGGGTCTTAAAGGTGGATAGAGAGGGTGCTAGTCCGGTATTGAGGGGAAGGGCATTCCAGAGGTGTGGGGCAGTCAGTAGAAAGGTTTAAGGTGGAAAAGGGATTTAGATACAAAGGGGGTAGAGAGAAGACACCCTTGAGCAGAACGCTCAAGAGTCGGGATGGAGCATAGCGAGAAATTAAGGCTGAGATGTAAGGAGGGGCAGAAGAGTGTAAAGCTTTAAAAGTGAGGAGGAGAATTGAGTATGTGATACGGGATTTGATAGGAAGCCAGGAGAGGGATTTCAGCAGGGGAGACGCTGAGACAGATTTAGGAAAGAGTAGAGTGATTCTGGCAGCAGCGTTTATAATAGATTGTAGGGTAGACAGGTGAGAGGCAGTAAGGCCGGACAACAGGAGGTTACAGTAATTGAGACTGGAGAGAATGAGGGCCCGAGACAGAGTTTTAGCAGTCGAGCAACAGAGGAAAAGCGTATCTTTGTGATATTGCGGAGGAAAAAGCAACAGGTTTTAGATCCGTTTTGAATGTGAGAGGAGAAAGTGAGAGAGGAGTCGAGAATCGTGCTTGCGCTACTGGGTGTATGACTGAACTTCCAACAGTAATGTGAAAGGCGGTAGAGGGGACAGGTTTGGGAGGAAGTATGAGGAGGTCTGTTTTTGCCATGTTAAGTTTAAGTCGGCGGAGGGCCATCTAGGATGATATCGCAGACATTTAGAAACTTTGGTCTGTACAGCAGGTGTAAGGTCAGGGGTCGAATAGTAAATTTGTGTTCCATCAGCATAGAGGTGATATTTGAAGAGATGTGATTATGTCACCTAGAGAGAGTGTGTACAGAGAAAAGAGGAGAGGTCCTAGGACAGAGCCCTTGGGTACCCCCACAGAGAGGTCGATAGAGGAGGAGGAGGTGTTGGCAGAAGAGATGCTGAAAGTACAATGGAAGAGGCAAGAGGAGATCCAGGAAAGAGCTTTGTTAAGAATGCCAAGCTTATGTAGAATGTGAAGGAGAAGAGGGTGGTCCACAGTATCAAATGCTGCAGAGAGGTCGAGTAGTATGAGTGTTCTGATCTCTGTCTTTGGCTGCATGGAGGTCATTAGTTATTTTAGTGAGGGCTGTTTCAGTTGAGTGAGCAGTGCGGAAGCCAGATTGTAGAAGGTCTAGGAGAGAATAGGTGTTGAGAAAATGGAGCAAAATCCAGGATTCAGTGCCAGTAGGTGTGTTGTCCACTCCTTTTGAACTCCCTTTTAAACCCAAGCACTGCATGCTATTTTAAACTGGGCTGCCATCTGCAGTTATAAAGGCCTAATAAGTCAGCTGACTTATTTAAGTTAAGCCCAGCCAACTTAATTAGCACATGTGAGGCACATTGAAACAAATGGTTCTTCTAAACAGGGTGTGTTACAAGTGTTGCTAAGATTTGCCATGGCCGTACTATATTTTTACATTATACCAGTAAAGAACATTTTAAATATTCATCTTGTTTTCAGGTAAGCCCTAAGGCGGCACATGGAAACAAAATAATTATTTTCAAGATCACATGGAGTGTTCGTGTCCTTGGCAAGATTTGAACCTACAGGCCTGTGCATTAAATAACACTTTCCACTGCAGCTGTGGACATGGTGTCCCATGCCTCAGGCACTGCAAGAATGAGGGAACCAGCAGAATGGCTCACGGTACCCAACCACTCCAGTGCTTCGTGCCCTCTAGCACTATAAAGTGACATTTCACAAGCCCAAGGCCAAAAGTGACATTCATTTTTGGGGTCACTGGTTTTTAAAAACTGATGCAGTATAAAAACAGCTCAAACTGCACAGCTATGCAACCAACGACACGGCTATTACCTTAACCCAATCCCTCCAAGTCTACGTTACCATTTATAATATGCCCTAATTAATATTAGACTCATTTATCATTGACTGTTCAACCAAAACAATAGCCCCCCAGTACCTCACTAGTATCGAACTTGATGTTGACCATAAGACTTTTGCTGGGAACAGACCCTCTCCTGAACACTTTGGTAGAGGGTTCAAGCTGGCGAGGGAAGTTGGACTCCATCCAGTCCTGCCAGCTCATCTGCTGCCGACGCACAGATATCTCTTCGCACAGCTGACGCATTTTGGAGCGAAACTCGTTCACCTCATGGTCGTTGAGCGAGTCAAATTCATGCAGACCTAGAGAGAGCACCAGGGGTGGTGGAAGAGTCAGCCAGCACGGGCACAGATATACGAAGCAAAAATGACCAAGATCACACATGTAACACATATGGACCATGTGGTTTAGCGTACTAGAAAATATAGGTCATCTTAAAACAGAAATATTGAATATACTACAAGTACATTTACAAGCAGGTTACATGCTTTTTAAAATACTTGCTCAAAATGTTACACAATATTACACTACTGTTGGTATAAAAACTGAAATCTCATAGGACATTGGCAAACATTCTACATACCATCTCACCTTGAAGAAGGTTCAATTGGGAACTCAAAAGTTGGCTGCAGGATGTTGTATTAGCTTTCTATCAGAATGACCCACCATGTGAGTGTATACTGATGCAAGAGAGATCAAGAGCAATATTTCCTAAGCAATGCAAAGCCATTTGGTGTCCGGTGAATGGTCACCTTTGGGGGCTGTAAGACATGTTACAGTCTATTCAGGTGAATGGACTCTAACGTGTCTCGACTTGTTGCCCTACATTTTTAATGTGATCTTGCCTCTTTATTGATCATTATAAAAATGGCGGGCCTATCGTAACAGAAACGCCCCCTCCCCGTCCTCACCTTTGCCAATGAGCAGGCTTATCTGGGAGTTGAGGAGCTTTTCAGCCCGGTCACCCTCTCGGGCGACGAGCCTCAGGACCGGCAAAAAGGGTTGGATGTCGCAGAGACGCCGCTGCTCGTCCTCCAGCTCCTGCGGCTCAGCTGTCTGGTTGATGCAGGTGAAGACATAGGACGAAGGGTGGCTGAGCATATGAAACAGAGGCTCCTGCTGTGCCCAGTGCCATAGCAGCTGAAGACATAATGGAGATAGTGAGGATTCAGGCACACAGCACATGGGTGCAACTAGGATGGGAAACAGGGCAATGTCGCAGCATGCTGACATGTTCTTTTAGTGAATAAAGAAGAAAGGGAAGAAAAGGAGGACATATTCCCAGCCTGGAACCCTGTAGAACAGGGGTAGCCAACTCCAGTCCTCAGGAGTCACCAACAGGCCAGGTATTAGGGATAACCCTGCTTCAGCACAGGTGGTCATTGACTGAGCCACCTGAGCTGAAGCAAGAAGATCCCTAATACCTGGCCTGTTGGTGGCCCTTACGGACTGGAGTTGGCCACTCCTGATGTACAATACTCATTCCATCGGTGAACATCAGTAAATGACACAGCTATTTCTTGCTTTTGTGGATAAAATGGCGTAATCCACCCAGACGAACTCATCTGCTACCACCCGATAATTGAAACTGAAAATGTCCCCGGCACTGCCAATATATCAAGTCAGTAGCAGTGGTTATGCACCATAGTGTATGTAGAGTTTATTTACACAGTACTCTTCTACCAAGCTACTGTGACCTTTTGTATATTACACTATGACAAATGTACTCCCGAGATGTTGAATACACAACTCAAGATTAGGTTGATGGCAAACAAGCCAGGCCATGCTACAGGATGACAAAGGACACTTGTGTGACAGGACATGGTCCCCGTACCTTTTTGATGTTTCCCAGGCTGGCACTACATGGCACAGAAAAGTTGAGGTAAATGCCCGTGGGAAGCAAGAAGTCCACAGCAATGCTCTGCTTCTCCTCCTTGGCCCAGAAGTCAACTGGGCAGTAAACTCCAGGTGGCATCCTGCCCTGTGGCTACCGCCCCGCAGGCCCTACTGAGAGAGAATCACATTTATACCATCACTATTAAAAAAGGGCCAAACTTGGACACTATAAAAAAAATACAGGTTTCGTTCAACAGGTAGAGAGAGAACAAACACAAAAGCACTTAGCAGCCATCCTTCAAATTTAAAATTGAACAAAAAAAAGCTTGGACACAGGAATCACACACAGGAGTCAGACAGCTGGCGGCGGGAGAAGAGGACCGAGACCATCATGTCAGTGGAGCAGGGCAGCAGAGGCATTAGACGGCGAGCGGCAGGAGAAAAGCATTGACAGCATGTGAGCAGCACAGGAGAACGGCCGGGGGAGGAGCTGCGTTGTAGCAGCGGCAGACACAGGAAGTCAGTGAAGACTACCCAGCCGTTCTCCTGTGCTACTTACGTATACTGTATGACAATGCGTATCACAAGAAACAAATTGTTAATAGAAATATATCTGAAAGGATATATATTCACATATGTGATCAAGGAGAAGATCAAGGCATGTATGTATGTATGTATGTATGTATGTATGTATGTATGTATGTATGTATGTATGTATGTATGTATGTATGAAACGCTACAGCTGAAGTGATAAAAGTGAGGTGCTCACTAGGTTATACTATATAAACACAAGAGAACAGGAAACCTAGGTTTCTGATCACTCAGTCACTGATGATGATGATGATGATGATGATGATGATGATGATGATATGTAAAGTAATTAAAAATAGTTTAATGTCAACAAATGAATATAAAATTATGGGTATGAAAATTGAACAATACTTGTTTAGTGACTATGATCGCTAGATTAGTACAGTATAAGTGCTAACAATCAGACATAAGTGTAAGCTCAATGGCTGAAATAAGTCCTCATAAGGGTCCTATAAATATAGAAAAGCCCTAATAATAGGCATAGGGGGAGAGATAAATACAATCACTTCTGTACACCCTATGAGAATTACATAGAGTAGTCTTATTACACAGTCTTATACAATGTATAATATATCTTTTTGCTACATTAGTAATAGTTTTGGCAATAGGATAGCATTGCAGCAAAATGTATCAGACGCACTCCTGCATCTGCACTGATCTGTATATTTATCAGTGTGGCTGTCAGTGAAGGTGCCAAGAGGATATCTTAAATGCATGTGCGTATATGTGTATATGTGCGTGCGCATGTGCGTATATGTGTATATGTGCGTGCGCATATGTGTATATGTGCGCGCGCATGTGTGTATATGTGCGTGCGCATGTGCGTGTGTATATGTGCGCGCGCATGTGCGTATGTGTATATGTGCGCGCGCATATGCATATGTGTATATGTGCGCGCGCATGTGCGTATATGTGTATATGTGCGCGCGCGCATGTGCGTATATGTGTATATGTGCACGCGCATGTGCGTATATGTGTATATGTGCGCGCGAATGTGCGTGTGTATATGTGCGCGCGAATGTGCGTATGTGTATATGTGCACGCGCATGTGCGTATGTGTATATGTGTATATGTGCACGCGCATGTGCGTATGTGTATATGTGCACGCGCATGTGCAAATATGCACGCGTGCATGTGCATATATGCACGCCTGCATGCGCGCACGCATGAACGTATATGTGCACGCGCGCATGAACGTATATGTGCACGCGCGCATGAACGTATATGTGCACGCGCGCATGAACGTATATGTGCACGCGCGCATGAACGTATATGTGCACGCGCGCATGAACCTATATGTGCACGCGCGCATGAACCTATATGTGCACGCGCGCATGAACCTATATGTGCACGCGCGCATGAACCTATATGTGCACGCGCGCATGAACGTATATGTGCACGCGCGCATGAACGTATATGTGCACGCGCGCATGAACGTATATGTGCACGCGCGCATGAACGTATATGTGCACGCGCGCATGAACGTATATGTGCGTATGGGTGCGCGCATGTGCATATATGGGTGCGCGCATGTGCATATATGGGTGCGCGCATGTGCATATATGGGTGCGCACATGTGCATATATGGGTGCACACATGTGCATATATGGGTGCACACATGTGCATATATGGGTGCACGCATATGTGTGCGCGCGCGCATGTGTGTGCGTATATGGGTGCGTGCATTTGAATGTGCTAGTGTGTGCACGCGCATATGTGTAAGTGTGTACGCACATGTGTATATCTGCATGTATGTGCGCGCATTTGTATATGTGCAAGTGTGTGCGCGCGCGCAGTATCTGCGTGTATGTGTACACATGCATATGTGTACATGTGCATATGTGTGTGTGCGCATGTGCATGTGAGCATGTGTGCGTGCACGCGTGCATGGGTATGTGTATGTGTGCGTGCGCATATGTATGTGCACGCGCGCGTGAATATGTATGTGTGCACATGTGTATATGTATATGTGCACACACTCGTGCCTATACATGTATACATAAACAGAATCTCTAACGGAATGACATATATATATATATATATATTTTTTTTTTTTTTAAAGATTGTGGTTTCTATAGGCATCCCAGGTAGCCTTTATTAGCCCTCCCTAGTATCCGAGCTACTGGTGCTCTGTATTCTAGCAATGGGAAATGACAAGCCAAAAACATGGCTCAACAGAGCACAAAAAGCAGTTTTAAACTGTAACAAAACCAATTACAGATACAACAGTGCAGATTGTGGTTTTAAATTACATATAGATCAGTTTAACAAAAGCAGCGCTGCTGTAATAAAAGGTGTCACTTATCCATAAGCATTAGAGGGTAATACAGGAAAGCACGCTTTAGCAATATTTGTCACCATTATTTCCTATAAATGATTGCTATTTTCTACACAAGCCAAACCCAAAAATGCAAGCAGATATCTTAAGGCTTAAGAGTGCCAAAACAAATACAGAACAAAGACAATGACCAAAGAAAACAATGCAAGAATGTCGGTTATACACACACACACACAACTGTATTACAGATTGCCAAATTAAAGGTGAAGTGTCAATTAACAACATGTATAATCAAGGCTGAGCAGTGATAACTTCTCTCTCCCATTTGAAACCTATATAAAATGTAAGATTTGTTTAACCCCTGCATTGCCAGAGGTAGGAACATTGCTTTGTGCACACAGGCACTCTCTGGAAAGCCCAATAATAAATACATCACATAACACACAAAGTTTCAAGTGGAGCTACTTAGGAGCTTGTGCCTACAGTACATGCAGAAAGCGAGCCGCCCCGTTTCCAGATATAATCATAAATATTTCACAGAAGTACCTGCTGAATTTCAGAAGAGACGGTACTCAGAATGGGAAAGGAAAAGAAAGGTGTTTTGTACACTAGACACACACATTTAACCTCGGTTCTGCCATAAGCAACTCATATTGCAGTGTGCGATTAATGAGGGTGGGGGTGAGAACGCGGCCACTGCTTCACCTCCCCTTCAGATTGAGGAACTGCCAGTGAGTGAGTGGGGAAGCCAAAACATGGAGTGAACCCACACAAAGGGAAGTGCGAAGATAACCATAGGGGGGTGGGAACTACAGCTGGGCTGGGAAAGCTCAACCCCTTCATGGTCTGAAATGCCTACTACAGGGGGTGGCCAGCTCCAGTCCTCAGGGGCCACCAACAGGTTTTAAGGATATCCCTGATTCAGCACAGGTGGCTCAATCAGTGACTGAGCCACCTGTGCTGAAGCTGGGATATCCTTAAAACATTTTGGTGGCCCTTGAGGACGGGAGCTGGCCACCCTTGGCCTACTATTAAAAGGTGCGACATTTATTTATATTAAAATGAGGATAGTCATTATTATTAGAACAATTATCCTAGCGTATTTTGGACATGCAGCTCCGTGTACAGCAGAGCAATTCAATCAGGTTTCCAAAGAGATCAGAAAATAAGTGAGGAGCAGCGGGGCCACAACATAAGCATACATTGAAATACTTCTACCGGTTTTGCAACATGTTGAAGTATAACACGTTTTCCATTCGTAATATATATTTATATGTGTGTGTGTGTAACGGTGTTTCCCTGGACCCCTCTCATACTGACCCCTAAGTGAGGAAACTGCCCCCAGTTACATGTCATGTCGTTTGGTGTACCTGCTGGCTGACAGGACTCCTGAGTCTCCCGCTTGATCGTATTGGGGATTTCACCAGGACTGGCTCGTGAGGTAGTGCTGAGATCATACTCACAGTTGGTACAGCGCCTCCATCTCTTCCAGGTCCCCACAACAGCAGGGAGGAGTCTCTGGAAGAGAAACCCTGGGTGCAGCTTCTCCCTGATTAACTCCAGTCTCAGGCAAGAAGGTTCTTTGAATCAAGGGCATCTTTATTAACATCCTCCATGGCAGACTGCCCATCATAGCGGCCGGTCTCTAGTCGCACATGTTCAACGTTGCCCACCTCCAGGAAGTCTCTGACTCTCCAATAGAGAAAGGGGAATAGTCTGTATCTTCTCCCCTAAGGGAGGGCCACAATCTGTGCCAGAGCCCTGGCACAGTGTGGGGTCAGATTGTCACACTCTGCAACTCCTCACTGACTGACAGACTTGAACTGACACTTGCACAAGACACCCTAACTTTAGGAAGTGATGCGTATTATATAGCTCCAGGAGGCACCACCCCTATGTCACTGTAAGTGGACACAGAACATGCTGTCACTTCCTTTGCTACATATTACACCTCACAGGGGATGAGGGCAAAACCTCATGATTACTCCTAGCAAACCTGCCCTCTTAACAGGGTTTACTGCACAGGAGGAGAGAGGCATGTAACCCCAAAAATACACAGGGCTACAATCTCCCTCTGGTGGATCCAATGGTCCCCACTTGGTCCTAAATTTGTGGAGCCTTCCTTCAAACGGGCAACTGCAAAAATATACAAAACAACAATATCATTACAGGAATACATTTGCACACACCATACATAATCACTGTACCCAGAACTATACTTTATAGATTGTTCCCTAGGAGAATCTAAACATCAGTAATAATGTCTAGAGTCAGGCTTCTTCACCTCCCGCCCATTAGCATCAATCACAGTTATGCTATAGGATCTAGGTGGCCCATTTTTCTGGTCTGTATTCCATCTTACTCATATAAATGTTGCGCCCAACACTCCAAATCCTCATTAAGTAACAGATTCTAGCCTCTGTTCTGTGCTCAGAGTAGCTAGACTTGGACTTGAGGTAGTCCTCCACGGCTTCCCTTAGCCAGGTACTTCTATTGTCCTCTATCTCTTGCATTAGAGGTTCAGGAACATAGGGATATTCCAACCCATGCGACTGCTTATAGCACGCTACTATGGCCCTCTCAGCCCTGCTTATCCTTATCAATTTCTTATTCCCTGCCCTGCCTGGCAGGACCCAAGACAGGGGCTCTTCAGGGGCAATGACATCATAAAGGATAGATGATCCCTTTGGGGTGACTATTCCTTCTGTATCTCATACCACCGCCTTAGGCTAAGGCCCCAGTCACGGCGCTGTAATGCGCGCCCGCTTTTTTTTATCTGCGCGTTCCGGCGATTCCCCGGTCTGCAGCTCACTGCAGGAGCAGAGACCGGGGGGGGGCGTGGCGGAGGAGTGACGGGGGCGCGGCCATGCCAAGCCGCTCGACGCGAGTTCCTGCTCTCAATTCTATTCTATTCTATTGAGAGCAGGAGTAGCTCTCGCGCAAGTGCTGCGGCCCCCCCTCGCAGCGGGCCCGGCACCATTGCGGGGAGGGCTCTCGTGAGCGCAGCGTCCGCCACAGCGGACGCTGTAGCAGGCAGCGGGGGCAAGGCCTTACTAATTCTTCCTGGCGTTACTCAGCTGAGTATTCGCCCACATCCCACCAGTGGTCAACCACATCTCCCCTCATTAATACAAATCGGGTGCGGTCTAACCATTCCGAATATCCCTCATACATTGGAGCCCACCATTTAGTGCTATACTCTAGGGACTGCTCCTTCACTGGCACTGCAGCCTCACTTTCCTCAGTCTCTCCCCCAGAAGAGACACCTGAAGTATTATTTGAACGTGTGGCCGACCCATAGCGTTTAGGCCTCCCCCGGACAATATAATTATAGGTAGTGGGGTTCATTTTCGGAGATGTCCTAGCAGGTATCATTTCCCTCCCCGACCCCTCATCGGACGTAAAACATTCACCCCAGTCCATGGCCGACCCAGGCCTCTTCTCCGACGTGTCCCGTGACTCCCCAGACCACCCTTGGCTCGATCGGGACCCCGAGGGAGATGTGACAGGGGCAGGGATAGGGGCAGTGGCCTTGGGCAAAGGGAAGGGGGAAGTGTCCTTACGCTGCAGGGTCATAATCCGCAGCTTGGCTATGCCGCGCCCCGTGGCAACACTGGGCAGATCAGGCTTACCCGTCTTCTTGCAGCCCCGTCTATTTACTGCTTGCCGGTATCTGTCCATGTCCTCCTGGGACAGACTGGTACTGAACAGCGGCGGTGACTGATGCTTCCGGTCGGTTCCGCTGTGACCACCGGAAGTGACATCATCATTCTCGCGGGAAGATGCGCCATCTTGAGTGGGGTCCCCCACCGGAACTTGCTCCTCCATTTCGACGTCCAGCGCCGGATACTCAAGGTCGCTCCTCAGCTCCGCTTGGGCCTTGGTCGGGCCTTTCTCTTGGGCCGCCTCCATCGGAGCCTGTGTGAGGTAAGAGGGTATCTCACCACTCCGCTGGCTTTGTGATGAGGTCCTCTTCTCCCGACACGCTGGGAGTCGCCACGGCCGTGGGACTCTTCCGCTGCTCCGGCCGCACCAGCGCATGCGGTCAGGAAATCTCGATGCTCAGCTCTTCAAGACCACCGGTAAGTCGCTTGTCTTTGCTTTCAGCACCGCTGTAGTGGCCCGCCGGTAGGCGCATCACCACCGACGTAGGACTTCCATGCTCGTCGTCCGACGAGGCGGACGCCGATGACGATAAGGGTATCTCCGCAGGGGACCCATAGCGAGGTTCCAGGTTCTCGCTGCGGTTGCAGGCCTCTGCGCCGTCCTTTTTAGGTACCATCATTAGCAGCGATCCCCATTCTCCGGGATCGACCTGCTCTCTCTTTATTGTTGGCGAGGCTCCAGCCGTCAGCATGGCTGTATCTCTTCTCAGAAAAGGAGGGGAGGGGGGATCCTCCGGAGCGTAGTTTCACTCGTATTTCCAGGACACATGCAATATATAAACAGACAGAGGGACCGCAATCAGGAATGGTTAAAGCACAATGATATACCGTGGGGAAATGTATAGGGAGCACACTTACATTAAAAGCACCAAATTCCAGCTTGGGGATAGTGTGTACTTCTTAGTGTTACCTCAGAAAAAGGGGGGGAAAAAGGGAAACATAGTATAATACTGTTTATTAACAAAATTGATTAAAAAGAGATTGCAAACTCACAAGCGGCCATTCAAAAATGGCATAGAGAGGAATTGTCTTCAGGCTCCACCAAACGTCCTCCTAAGTGGTTAGGTGTCCGCGTGGAGTCTGTCCCAGTTGGTAGGATGGTAAAGCAGGGATGTGAATGACAATCGGGTGGTCTCCCCAGACCTGTGCACAGCCTGGTTTCTCTCCCCTTCGTCCCTCTCCTTGCTGCAGCTTCCGCCTTTTTGATCATTAACTTTTTTTTTACACTACAAAATTTAGGTTGAAATGTGTCCCCTTTGTTGTCAGAGAGACCTGTAAAACACTGTTCCAGATCTTCAAAGTGGATGGCGTTGGATTGACTTTGATGACGTCGCGGTACGAGAGTTTGAAGAATAACCGGGATTTGGAGGGCCAATGCTTCTGGGGGGTTAGTACTCCGCATGCTCCGGTCTCCATGTGACCACCCGATTGTCATTCACATCCCTGCATTAAGACCACCCGATTGTCATTCACATCCCTGCATTACCATCCTACCAACTGGGACAGACTCCACGCGGACACCTAACCACTTAGGAGGACGTTTGGTGGAGCCTGAAGACAATTCCTCTCTATGCCATTTTTGAATGGCCGCTTGTGAGTTTGCAATCTCTTTTTAATCAATTTTTTTAATAAACAGTATTATACTATGTTTCCCTTTCCCCCCCCCCTTTTTCTGAGGTAACACTAAGAAGTACACACTATCCCCAAGCTGGAATTTGGTGCTTTTAATGTAAGTGTGCTCCCTATACATTTCCCCACGGTATATCATTGTGTTTTAACCATTCCTGATTGCGGTCCCTCTGTTTATATATTGCATGTGTCCTGGAAATACGAGTGAAACTACGCGCCGGAGGATCCCCCCTCCCCTCCTTTTCTGTGACTACATACAGAGGTTGGTGAATCACCTCTGGAAGAAACTCTGGCAGCAGGATCACACTCTATGAGGGACTGAAACTTTGAACCCATTTTATCACGGTTGGCGCAGTTATTATATTTTTTCTTGTATCTGTATCTCCTCCCGCCTCCGCGGCGTGCCCAGGCACAAACGGCTCCACGGCCCACAAATAATGGATGCCACATTGAGGGCATCTCGTAGTGGTGCTGGCTTCTCCGCCTGGTAGCCTGCACTGCATACACAGGCACCTCAGTACTTCCCTTCCACCCGTCTTCACCACCAGGAAGCCTCCTGGCAGTTGATAAGGGTGGATAGCAATGTCCGTCATGACACAATTAGTAGTGGTGTTTGGCAAGGGAGACACACGGCACAGCAGTCTCTCTTGCTCACCAGCTCTTCGCAACTGAGGGACAGGAAGCTCCAGCTCCTCCCTCAGTCAGCTCCGTCTTCCATTGGCAGATGCAAGGACCCCTCCCTCTGGTGGAGACTAGAGGAGGGTCCCACAGCTTCACGTCATGACCCAGAATTGGCTCTGAGCCTGTCACAGTCCAAGAGGGCGCGGCCACGGCTTTTGTGTCATTTCCCCGATCAGGGTGGGGTTCTTTCTTTCGCGCCTCTCCCGGCCAAGTTTTTGCAAAAGCCTCTTCTGCACACAGCCCATGCGGTCTCCCAGGGAAGCGGGAGCCGCCATTTTGGATCACTCTGGAATCCACATTAGCAGCAGCGGTAATTTGGGTAGTTATCAGCGCCTGGCAATCAGATACTTCTTCAACATTCTCGCAAGTAATCACAATGTCCTCACAGCTATCTTCCAGGGTGGCACCCCGGGAATTTAGGCAGGACAAGAACGGCGCAGGCACAGCTTTCGCGCCACTCCACAGCAAACTGGCGAAAGTCATTTCTGTATTTTGTACCTCCGTGGTACACACACCACGTGCGCTTTCCCCATCAGGCAGGAGCCGCCATCTTGGACACTCTGCACCGCGCGGGACATCCTTACAGGTCGCCATCTTTACACTTCTGTTGCAATCGCACATGGTGCTCCTCTGCTGGGCAGTCGCCATTCCGATGCAATAAAGTATGCCAGTGCACCTCTACATGTATCTCATGTGTGTCTCTCTCAGATGTATGCACTACCTCAGGCTAGGCTAACTCACTCTCTGTGTATGCTGTACACGATCTCCTCCAGTATGTGCTCTGTGGTTAGTAGTCTGGTTACTGGCTAGAGTACTCTGGCTTCTCCATGCAGTACTTAGGGCGTCACCTACTGTTGGCTACACCTAGCGCAGACCCTCCCAGGAGTTCCTGACCCGCGTTAACCAGGCTATCCCATGAGCATGGCGTCCTACGACTAGCTGCCTCAAGGTGACTAGAACAGCAATAGCCCTGTCTCCAGATCTACCTTACTCCATTCCAGGGGGTGCTTTGAGAGTGACCATGGTACTCCTGACTACCCCTAGGCTTCCTTCCATTCTGCAGCACATTACTGGTAGCATACATTTCCTTTCTCATTAGCCCAGCTATAGCCTGTCCTGATGATCTTAGCAGCGCCTCTAATTGTAACGGTGTTTCCCTGGGCCCCTCTCATACTGACCCCTAAGTGAGGAAACTGCCCCCAGTTACATGTCATGTCGTGTGGTGCACCTGCTGGCTGACAGAACTCCTGAGTCTCCCGCTTGATGGTATTGGGGATTTCACCAGGACTGGCTCGTGAGGTAGTGCTGAGATCGTACTCACAGTTGGTACAGCGCCTCCATCTCTTCCAGGTCCCCACAACAGCAGGGAGGAGTCTCTGGAAGAGAAACCCTGGGTGCAGCTTCTCCCTGATTAACTCCAGTCTCAGGCAAGAAGGTTCTTTGAATCAAGGGCATCTTTATTAACATCTTCCATGGCAGACTGCCCATCATAGCGGCCGGTCTCTAGCCGCACATGTTCAAGGTTGCCCACCTCCAGGAAGTCTCTGACTCTCCAATAGAGAAAGGGGAATAGTCTGTATCTTCTCCCCTAAGGGAGGGCCACAATCTGTGCCAGAGCCCTGGCACAGTGTGGGGTCAGATTGTCACACTCTGCAACTCCTCACTGACTGACAGACTTGAACTGACACTTGCACAAGACACCCTAACTTTAGGAAGTGATGCGTATTATATAGCTCCAGGAGGCACCACCCCTATGTCACTGTAAGTGGACACAGAGCAAGCTGTCACTTCCTTTGCTACATATTACACCTTACAGGGGATGAGGGCAAAACCTCATGATTACTCCTGGCAAACCTGCCCTCTTAACAGGGTTTACTGCACAGGAGGAGAGAGGCATGTAACCCCAAAATTACACTGGGCTACATATATACATACACATATATACATATACATATAGCAACTGTAAATATTCCTGTATATTCATTTGCATGTCTTAGACAGGTCTGCAACCCTGTCTTTTACCATTATCACCCAGCACACAGCACTTTCACTGCAGCAAGGGATTCTGGGAAATGACATGCAAATGAGCACACAGTGCCACCTTTTATCTCATGCTCACATTACATGAGCAAACCTTAGCCAATGCATGCTGCTTTAAACACAGCTTTTAAGCAAGGGCTTGGGAGATGCAAAGTCAGTAAACCCACTCACAGACATGTCTAAGACATGCAAATGAATATACAGGAATATTTACAGTTGCTTTATGCTTTACTGTGGAGGGTTTTAGTCACTTTTTTCACCCACCATAACCTTAATAAATGTGGTGATTACACACACACACACACACACACACACACACGCACACACACGCACACACACGCACACACACGCACACACACGCACACACACGCACACACACGCACACACACGCACACACACATTACCTTACAAGTGGGTTTTGGCAAAGCAATGACAGAAGCAGCAGACAGCCAAAGGGTCACTTTAAGACCGTTTGCGAGCAGCATTTAGTCTGTGGGTCGCCGGTTAAGAGTCCTGGTGTAAAGCAATGTCCTGGCACAAGCCCCTGTCCCAGAGATCTTTTTTGATGTTGGAGACAGTGAGAAATAAAGTAAACTCGTGCAAGGGCGTAAATAGGTGACACAGATAGAAACTGAGGTTGTACTCTTCAAAAGGCAATGGCATTACCACTACATCTTCCCATTTCCCTAAACCCCTCCAGACATTAATGCACACTTTTTGCAGGACAAATACAGCTGCTGGAACTACAACTGGGCTTCTGAAGAAACGTGTAATGTTCTGAACCCCTGTGAAAATGGACTTGCAGCAGTATATGTAAACCCCCCATGTCTGCTGAGGTGTATCTGCCAGACAGCTCTCTGCCAGGGCCAGCACTGGGCTCCAGGAAAGGAGATTCCACACTGTCAGTGTAATGCAACAAGAGATCATACAAGGAGAGAAGCCATCAGCACTGCTGCAGTGTCCAGCCTCACATGGTTACTTCCTGTTTGCTCCTTCAAACAGGTCCCTCCAGAAACCCAATGCAGCAGCAGCAGCAACACACACACTGTGGCGTCAGATTACAGAGCTGCACTGAACACATTAACCCACTTAATGTCCAAAACGGCTGGTCACACCCTCCCCCTGTATAAGGAACGACATCTGTGTCGTTATCATATATAGTACTAAAGTGATAAAGGCAAAATGAACAATCCTAACAAGTAAACCGGACCACCACAGAAAAAGGACAAGAACATAAGTTGGTCTCTTCCTTGTGTCTGCATCTTTCCCTTGCATTCCCATGTGCGCTTACCTGCTGCCAGCAAAGACCCATTGATGGATGTCTGTGGGATCTTGAAACTGCTGAAGCAGAGTGGCAGTCTTTTCCAGTTTATTCCCTACCAGGACTACCGGTCCCCTATATGAAGTGTAATCTCCTTCACCTTTCGGTCATATGTGGCCTTAGCTTCTCATAGCAGATGGGCTATGCTATACATAAGACAAAGCAAGTAAGGTCTTGCAAGTTACTGATGCAGCTGTCCACGTCATGTTTTCCCCAGAGATTGAGGGTCTACATCAACTGGCAGGCGAGGATGATGACTAAACATCAGGTAGTAAGGGGTGTAGCTGGTGGACTCATGCCTGGTGACATTATAGGCATGCATCAGTGTTTCCAAATGCTCCTTCCAGTTGTCCATACACAACAGGTCTAGCAAGGTACAGTTCAATCGCTTGATCATACCATTCCCCTGGAGGCATGAAATAGTGGTGTGGCTAGGGGCAATACCCAGGAGCTTGCACAATTGTTCAATAGTGGCACTCTCAACTTTTTTACCCTAGCTGGAGTGCAAATCGGTCCAGAAGCCTATAGTGTAAGAAGAAACTCTTCTAGAGTATCCTGGCTACAGTGGCAGCCATTTGGTCACAAGTAGGGAACTCTTGGGCGTACCTTTTGAAATGGTCAGTAATGACCAAGATGTTCTTGATGCCCCCACGGCAAGGATCCACAATCAGAAAGTCGATGCAGACCAGTTTGAATACATACAAGTGGTGCTCTGGTCCAATTCCAGCTTTTTTTCCCCCAGAAGCAGCAACTTCCACATAACTCACAGTACTATGCCACCATAGCACTCACCTGGGGCCAAAAGAATAGTGTCCTCAGTAGGTCTAAGGTGCAGTCGGCTTCCAAGTGTCATCATGTAGCAAGGTGAAGGACAGATTTCTGAGGGGTGCCGGGAGCACTAGTTGGCATAAAAGACAATTTTTCACCTCTAGCCGGTCCCCTTTCCCAATACCCCCCTTTTTACTTATATACGGTCATGTCTCTGCCATGAATAATATTTGGCAACACTTTACCAAAAAGCAAATTGATCCTGTGGTTGGTCATTAGTTCTGTTCTAGCACGCAGAGCCTTGCCACCAGTCTGTAGCTCTATTGCTCAGGAGAGATGGGTGCTTGTGTTTTCTCATCCAATAGCTTTATACCCTTCTGCCAATTGCTGAACACTGGGGTGCAGGTCCAGAGGCATCTGCAGCATTAGATTTTCCTGGCTTATACTGGATTGCAAAATGAAGGGCGCCAACTGGGAGGCCCATTGCTGTCAAGTCGCATCCAGTCCCTTTAGTCCGAGTGCAGGGTGGATGCTACGCGCCGTGCGCACGCACGTCCGTCACAATTTCGGGTTGTTCGGTGGGAGTTTTCAAACTCCACCGCCGGCAAAGTGCAGCGTTGACGCTGCTACATTTTGCCGCTACAACCCAACATTATATTTCGGGCTACAGTCGCGTCACGTGAGCTGGTTCACGCGAGGTAAGGAGGGGGGAGCGCACCAAGGAGGAGAGCAGGCACGGAGGGGGGGGGGGGGGCAGCAAAAAAAGTTTGCGCGCCCCTGTGCTAGAGGGCGCTAAATCAGCATGTGGGATCTGTGTTAAGGAGCTAGCAAGTATGTATTTGTTTTCTGCTATGATGGTACTCTGCATCATTATGCTGTGCAGAAGGTTTCTCACAGGAGTGGACGGATATATTATGGACTTCCCTCTTCTTGCAAGTATGAAACGCCTCTAAAAAGGCCAGGACCTCCTAGGATGAAAATGAGCTAATGGCACAGGCATGTTTAATAATAATAATAATAATAATTCAGAGAAGAATAAATATTTTTACTTTTACAATATCTCCCTAGTAGCCAAAAATGTTGCAGTGTCTTTTATAATCATTATCTCATCTCCACTGTGATGCAGGTTAAACAGCAGTTAAATTGACCTAAAGAGAAAAAAAAACAAAGCCAACTTATTTTTACGCAAGAAGCAAATAAGTCAAATGTTGACAGTAAGGCTGATTGCATCTTCCTTAGAAAACAATAGAGACAGAGAAGTGGTTTAAATAAAATAAAACACTCCCACTATGTAGAGTGCCGTGTATGAAATTCCCTCCTGCGCCGTTTCCGACAAACTGATCTACATAAGCCAAATTAAATGTTCATTAACAAGTAACGATCAGGCTGGGAATATACAGTTGGTCACACATAAGATGTCGGCCCTCCCTCTAGATCAGCGCCACACTCAGCATTCCTAACCACTTCAGTGCTGAGGGGGTAGATCTTTTGTGCTCTACAGTAGGGATGTGGCCATCTCCAGTCTGCAGGTCAGTTAGGCCCCGCTCACACAGCGCGCTACACGGGGCCCCCCCCTCTCTGTGTATACCCCGCCTCTCAGTGCGGACCCCCCCTCTGTGTACACACACACACACAGCCACTCTGCGCCCGTGACACTGCGCCGCCCCGCCCCCCACATGTTGGACCATTCCGTCTGCTGGGGATGATCACACATCGGCCAGCAGACGGAGGCGCGGAGACGCGCACGCAGCGTCGCGAAGCCTGCAGTGTGAACGCGGCCTTAGGTGGCTCAATCAGTAACTCAGTCGAAGACTGAGCCACCTGTGCTGAAGCAGGGAGATATCCTGAAAACCTGACCTGTTGGTGGCCCTTGAGGACTGGAGTCAGCCATCCCTGCTCTACTGTCTTGGACAGTCAATGCAAAAAAAAATACATAGACTTGAAGACTTGGGAGGAGAGCAGGAAACCGGGGTGGGGGATTCCCTGCAGCACCAGTCAGTGTGGGGGAATAGGTAGGCCGTGACTCATGGGATTCATGATCTCATCTTTACAAAAACATCAAATACATTCACTGTGCAAAGGATTTGAAAGACATGTGCATTCTGCTTTATGCCAATGACGAGAAACAGGAATCTGTCCTTACCAGAAGTGGAATTGAGGGGGGGGGGGGTTGTTGCGGGGTCTGTGCGTGTCTCTCTAACACACACACACACACACACACACACACACACACATATAAAATACTAAGGAGAAAGACTGAATTTTTAGGAGACAGCGTTTTGATTCATGAGAGGGGGGCAGGGGGGGTTCATCTAACCACCCAAAGGGCAGCTCTGTGCCACATTGTGCGTCTATGACACGCTTACAGAAACACACACACACACACACACACACACACACACTGAGACCCACTCCTCCCACCTCCCTAGCCACAGTGTGATAGGAGCATGGGGATCACTCCGACTCGCTCCTGCCCCCAAGCACCTGTGCCGCCCGCTCTCTGCTCCAACCCCACCACCTCCCACACTGTAGGTAAGTGCACCTGCAACGCAGCATCGGGAACAAACGAGTGCTGTGGGAGTGCTATTGCCGGTGGGGGAGTGCTATTGCCGGTGTGGGAGTGCTATTGCCGGTGTGGGAGTGCTATTGCCGGTGGGGGAGTGCTATTCTGGGGCAGTGCTATTGCCGGTGGCAGCAGTGACTGACCGGCCAGTCAGTGCACAGCTGAATGTGAGAATGAATCAGTTTACAAGTGCACAGGCTCCTGGAAATCACAGCTACTTTGGGGGGCCTGGCCTTAAAAATAAAAGGCACAATACTTATTTATATTAAAAAAAAAAAAGGGTATCAACCGCAAGCCAGGTATCTAAGGCACTGTAACTTTAAGCCCATTACAGCGCTGTTTGCACAACATATGTGCTCAGCCGTGGAACTGAAGCTGACAGTTGGGGCTGTTTCTGTGTTCCAGGCTATGAGTCACAGAGCTGGGTGAAGGAAGAGGCAGAGAGGTGTTGAAGGGAGTTTGACCAAAGCACAATTGACAATGTATAATTAGTTAGTAATTGCTACATAGTGATTATCTTCTGCATTTGACAGGTTTGTGTTTGCTTTAGTTTTGTTTCCAAACCATTACTATTATTGGTGCACGCCTGTATGTTTACAGATCGGTACTGGGAGGTATTCTACACTGGAATGCAAGATCACGTTAGAAGGAAGTCCAGGCACATTTTTGAAACCGAAGTGTGGGGGGTGGGGAGGGAAGATCTGGCTTTCTAATACTGTACCTTCGATCAGGGGCACTCAACTCCAGTCCTCAAGCCTCCCCCAACAGGTCAGGTTTTCAGAAAATCCCTGCTTCAGCACAGGTGGCTCACTGATTCAGTACAGGTGGCTCAATCAGTGAGCCACCTGTGCTGAAGCAGGGTTATCCTAAAAAACATGGCCTGTTGGGGAGGAGAGCCTTGAGCACGCCTGCTTTCGTGTGCCCGAGAACCCCCAGAAGCCTTTATGATTTTTTTTGTCAGTGTTAAACAATGATTTTTCCGAAAACCTAGCTTCCAAGGTTACCATGGTAACCTTTAGACCAGGGGTGCGCAAACTTTTCTCCCTGCGCTCCCCTACCATCTCTCCCCCCCCCCTTACCTTGTCTCCAGCGTCAAATGACGCTGCGTGGTCATGCGACGTCGCGTTGCCATTGACGCTGCGTGGTCATGCGACGTTGCGTTGCCATAGCGACATGCCGTCGGAGACAAGGTAAACCAAGTGATTTCAAATGGATTCCTCCTCCCCCCCCCCTCCCCCTCCCGTGTGTATAGAAGGATGGATACAAATAAACCAAAATGTATCAGTGCCACCTTTTTTTGCTGCTAGTAAAACATGCACAATTGATGGGATAGAAGGAGAACTCTGATCCAAGCGCCCCAAAATCATAGGGATATCACCTTGTAGGGAAAGAGATCTAGCTACATTTGTAAACGTAATACACCCGCCATAACTTATGTGTGGCTCAAACGTAAGACAGAATTTGGTTCCAGAAAACGTTGCAGCTTTCCCATAAATGGTGAAGCACAAAGAGTGGCCTCTTCTCTCTGGCAACTAAATGTGCAATCCCACAGTAGGCCAGTTCAATTTCTCAGGGGCCTCTAAATGAGGAAGTGTTTGTCAATCAAGTGTTTTCTTTACCCTTATCCCAGCCCTGTCCTCATCAGAAAGCCAATAACGTTTAAGGGGAGAGGGGACTCTGGCTGTGCAAGCACTACAGTGACATACACAAGGGAGAAGCCAGAGGAACTCCGACCCTTCCCAAATCTTTATTTTTTACAATCTGCACACCGACAAGTGATTAGCTAAGCTGACGATCAATCCGTTCTGTTGTAATCGATCGCTGAAGATTCGGCTCGGGGGTTGTTTTATAAAATCACTGTTAGGGCTGCAGAAGATTACCCAAGATGCACAGTTCTGCGTGGAAGATCATGTGACCAGGCAGGCACTAGATACAATTGGTGCACTGCTAGAGAGAGGGCAGGGCTCAAGAGCCAGAGCCTGTCTCAGAAGAGGAAGGGGATGTGACTTTCTAAATGGTTGCTATAGAAACAAAAATGATTGTTACATTAAAATACATTTTAAAAAGTCCTTAAAATTGTTTTTTTTTTTTTTTTTTTTTATAAATGCTACAAGTATTTTCTCATAGTACAGAACTGATTTATTATTACAACAACAACAACACACACATGTAGGATATTGCTTGAACTGCAGCGAGATGAAGTTAGGCTAAGGCCCCGCTCCCTCAGTCAGCGCGCCAGCACTGCAGACAGGCGGGGCACTGATAGACACAGACCGCGATATGCGGTCTGTAGGGAGCTGGAGCCGGAGCGGGATCTGATCATGGTGCCGTCCACCCCCCCCCCCCCACACACACACACACACACTTTAACCTGCAGCTCCTTCCCTGCTCCCCGCCCAAGGCGCCTCCCATCTAGCTCCTTCCCTCCCCTCCTCCCCATTGGCTGACTCGCGTACCATGTGACGAGTCGCCGCACGGGAACACAATTCTCTGGTATCCCCTGCTGGCTGACGCGTCACAGTACGTAGTCAGTTGGCAGTGAGGAGGGACTGGGACTGAATTGTGAAGCTAAACAGCAACAGTGAGTTGCGCTCACGCGGCCGCCCGCGCCACCGGGCGCAGCGGGTCCCAGCCCTTAGGCAAGAACTTACTTCTGCATAAAGTTGAAATGTAGGCTCGGTCAGATCTTAGAGTAAGCAACAGGAACAAGTTCCAAGAGTCGGTGCTCAGTATGCAAAGGGCACATATAGCTCAATAAAGTCCTGAAAGGTATTCTGAGTTAGGTTGTAGATAAACTATAACGAGGCCTTGTGAGCAATATATTCTCCTATCTGGGGACATGAAATGTAAAGTTCCATGGTTAAATGTCAGACCAACTTCTGGTAAGTAGACAGTCCTCTATAAGTATACCACTGGAAAAATAGTCACCCTGGAGTAGCACTCATAATGGTCAACATCGTCGAATCCACATAAATTGGAAGGAAAGAGTACTCACAGTCTGTAGGCAGTTTATCCAGTTGCGTGCATCACGCTGGATGATTGTGAATATCTTCTCTGCTGATCTGTCAGATCTTAAATTGCAATTCTCTAAACTCTCTTTTATATATAGCTAGTATACTGCAGTTGACAAATGCGATACCTTTGCAGATAAGAGTAATATTGTCTAAAATCGCAACCCTCCTTTTATATCTTATAGGAAAATAAGCTATTCACTTTTACCTCAGATTCAGCCAAGGGAGCAGAGATGAGCCACCTGAAAAATGCCATGGACTTCGCAAGTGTCACCGGGGAGCCAACAGATAAATCATTAAATCAATGAAAGAGCAAATATATAGTTGTAGGAAAGCGGAAAACTTTTTATTTTCGGGATATTTAATTTTTCATTTTAAAATTGTTGGAAATAGAAGAAACATGTATTTAAATGTAAGCGATCCCTAAGAAAAGTCTAAATCTCCATCCTTCTCCATAGTCTAAATAGTGGCTCTGTATTACCGGCTTTCCAAATAGGTAAATAAAGTGAGATATGTACAAATACATCTCACTTTGGCCCATTCTTAACAGTATCCCATAGCGAAATATTAGAAGTTATCCACCGAGGTAGAGAAAGTGGTTTTAGATGCCAACTATAGGAAAGGGTTCTAAGGAAAGCAAACCGATTCAAGAGAAGCGTTAGCATGAGAGCGATGATCAGAACTGCATGTTAGAATTGACCATCCACGTTTGGAAAGTTGTTCCCCTGGTCCCTATGCATTTGGACACCTCTTAAGATAGAAACAAATTTAGCACGATGGTTCCGGAGATCAAGGAGCGGGTTTGTCTATGTATGGATACAATTCCCTGATCCCATCACACAACCCTCAAGCTCCCACTTCATCTTGGTCGCTCTGAAAATCCAATTTGGAACATTAGCAAATATACAGGAGCAGCCAAAGTTCTCCCAGATCAGTGTTTGGGGCGCGAGTACAATGTCCCACAAACACGCAGCGTTAGAGGCTCTCGCTGGATCACTTCAGGACCTCAGAGGCAATGAAACTATAATGGGTGCAGTTGTTGTTTTAGTAGGGGATCCGTCATTAAGAAACTAAAACACTGAATTATCCATTTATACAGCTCAGTATGTTTTGGTTTCTTAGAAATTCCGAGTAATGCCGGGTACTTTCCCCTAGTATTTCATATGCAAGGCTGGATTTAAGTCATTTGCATTAGGAAAATTCAAGCCTCCTTTTTTGTTTAACCCATTGGGTGCCCCATGATGCAGCTACCATGTCTTGAGGTCTGACATGCCGCAGGTCTCATGAGGAGTGGCCACCAATAGGTCAGGTTTTAAGGATATTCATAGCACCAGTGGCGCTCAGTCACCTGTGCTGCAGAAGGGATATCTTTAAAACCTGGCCTGTTGGTGGCTGGAGTTGACCACTACTGCACTAAGTGGGTACGTGATGGGCTTTTTGCTTGTTTGCCAGGGGAGATCACGTTCAGCGCAAACGTATGCGCAAGCCCGTGGCCATAGTAAGCACGATGGCACGAGCACCGGACAAAAGCCTGTAAGGCAATGCGAACGTCCATAGAGCGCGCAAACAATTTTTCGCGAGACAAAATCTTTTGAGTTGGTCTCGTGACGGCAGAGTCAGGTGCGGGGTTCAGCCAATGAGGGCGAACAGCTCACATGACGTCACGGGCATGCCCCCAAACATGGAATTGGAGCTGCCCTTGTCGCGGCCCCTCCTCCATCCCCCACAGGCCACGGATCGGCTGTGTGCTGCAGGCGCGCGTGACATCACACACTCAATCGCGCCTAGTATGTACGCGGCCGAATGAAAGAGGACTCCTCTGTTCGCATCATCAGTAATGTCACGATCATGTGATTGCTATCGTGACGTGCCAGAGGCGTTTTAGCCCTCTGGTGTTGTGGCAATTCTGGCACTCAAAGAATTCATAGATGATTGGTGATTAAACAAAAGCAACAGACAAGTAGAAAACAAGTGTAAAAAAAACCCCCAATATTTAAAACTTGCAATGCCTATAGTAACTAAATGATTTTCCGTGTTCATAATTAGACCCTAAGCACAGAGAAACGTACTGAATTTTACCCAGGAAGCATATAAAGAGGCAATTCAAGTGGGCGATTTTTGTAGTGAATTTTTCTCTTTTTTTTTTTGTAACATAGAATTGAAGCAGGGGGGGTCTCCAGAGCTGAATCCCGTTAATTTCAGCTCCGTGGAACCCCCTGCTTCTGGAGATACTTACCTCCGTATGGGCCCGCCAGCTGGGGTTCACGTAATGGCCGATTTGCAAAGCTCCCGCGTCCTGCGGGCCAATAGAAAGAAGTGACGTCCTGTGGTGCAGCTTCCTATTGGCTCACGTGACACTGAAGCAGGAGATACCAGCACCCCTTTCAGCGGTCTGGATCTCTAGAAGCTGAAAATTAACGGGGTTCAGCTCTGGAGACCACCTGCTTCAATCCTATGTTTAAAAATAAATCGCCCGCTTGTATTGCACTTTTAAGGATAATCGAATCTTTCTAGGGGAGACGACTTCATTGAGACATTGTATATACACGCTTTTTTTGTTGCCAATTAGAGAACTGCCTCTTAAAAAAGAAAAAAGAAGTGGTTTGATGCTTTGGTTACAGTAGGCAGGATTAAAAGGAGAAAGCCAAGCAATATCCTACAGGTCTGTTTTTAAATAAATCAGTTCTGTAGTACTGTATTAGATAAAATCGACTACCTTAAAAAAAAAAAAAATATATATATATATATATATATATATATATATATATATATTAATTAATTCAACTCATAATGCAATTTTTAATATACTGATAATACTTTGATTTCTTTTGGTTTTAAACATTCTCCCCCCCCCCCCCCCCCCCCCCCCCCCCCAGCAGTGCAAGATCCTTGTAACACTTTCCTGTTTGTGATAATGTGTTGCCAATAATCCTAGCAGTTTGATCTGAAAACTGTAACAATAGATCATATTACCCCAGTAATATAAGGATACATTGTAGCTGCTGAGTTACACTGACTGAAGGATTGATTGAAATCGAAAAAGCAGCCATTTACTGACCCCTGGGACGCAGGATTTTGCTGATCGATCACGGGAGAACCAATCGATCGGCAGCTTAGGCAATTCATTTTCAATAAAAAGGTAATTAATTAAAGGATAGAAAAATTATATATATATATATATATATATATATATATATATATATATATATATATTTTTTTTTTTTTTTTTTAAAGCTTCTTGGATTGCTTCTTTAAAATATACCCACTGGGGTAATATGTTTTAGACCATTTGACTTTTGAGGTGCACGCCAAAGATGAACCCCACATGTTTAATGATCTAAAGCAGATACAGAGATTGGTAAACACTATATATTCACAATGGTGGTAGTCAGTGGCTGAATAGTGTTCTTACGTGGGATATACTGTGCAGAGAGCATACTTTTTCTGGCTTACAAATCTACACTTCAACATCCTTTTTAAAGCAAGAGAGGGTTTATTTTTAAAAGCAGGTCCTCTCCTCTTTCCGTTCTTAGAGCATAGAAATAGAAGCAACCGGTTCAAACCCTTTAGTGACAGAGTGATCTGTAATACGTGTCCTTGCCAGGCTGCACAAGACACTTTGGGAACCGAGAAAGTATCAATAAAAATCTAAAGATCTGGAGACCTTATTTTAATCCTTTTAAAAGAACCTGAGAGGGGGGAATATGGTCTCCTAAAGCCCAGTAAATCCTGCACCTCAACATATTCCCATTCAATGTCTCAAAAGATTTGATCAACTAAAATAGTCAGTGAAAAACAGAATCATTATAGTGATGCCTTTAATCTCTGGCTAGCTGACGGTTTCACGTATAAAATAAATTAAAAAAATTTTTTTTTTAAAGTACCAGGATTTCTGAGATTTTTATTCCCCAAATTAGGAAGCTCCCAAGGGTTACAAATGGAGAAGTCGCTTTGCCCCAAAAAATAACAATACTCCTTGATTCAGAAACTGCTTAAAAATACTAAGCCACAATTTATTTTACAGCATCTTGACTACTAGATAAGTCCTTTAAAGCTGCAGACCAAGCAAATATCCCACGTGGTTTTTGTAATAAATCAGTTCTATACTATGAAAAAATACTTGTAGCTTTTTTTTTTTTTTTTTTTTTTAACAATTCTGAATGACATTTTTTATATATTATAATGTAACAAGCAATTTTGTTTCTATAGCTACCATTTACAAAGTAACATCCCCCTTCCCCTTCTGAAACAGGCTCTGGCACACCCCTTTTTGAGCCCTGCCCTCTCTCTAGCAGTGCACCAATTGTATCTAGTGACTGCCTGGTCACATGATCTTCCCCACAGAACTTTGCATCCCCGGATTAGGGTGCCTGAATTGTAGGGCTCCTTGGCCAGGCCGGATCCTGGGTCAGCCTTGCCCCTAGTTTAATGTTTTCAGCTCTGCAAAAAACATTAATCTGAAATCCCTCCATTTCCCTTCCCTACACTGCGGCCCTAGACACGTGCGCCGCCAGAAAGTTAGCGGCGGCTTGTTGAAATAAAATCAGCGGCGGCATAAATCGTCGCACATTATTTAACCGTCGGGGGCAGTTTGTCGACGGCGTAATCGGTGCATTGTTTCATTCTTACCGGTTGCCGCCATCAGAAGCGTTTCATTAAACCCCGACTTCAAACGGACTTCAGACCCCAATTTTAAACCCTGACGGTGGTCACGTGTTGCAGACTGGTACGGGATTTGGTTGAGGCGGCAGCATGGGGGACACATTTGTTTTTGGGTGAGGGTCGGGTGGCCTGGTTCCCAGCCTAGGTCTCCCAAATTGGGCTCTACTTGTGAACTGGTAGAGAATGAAAAAGATATAAAACAAAAGCCCTGTATCATGTTAAGACAATTGAGGGGGGGGGGGGGGGGGGGAGAAGAGAGGGGTTTTACCTAATCAAACTCTTGTTGAACACAGGAACACCAGACAAAACAGAGAGTGGCCAGAGAAAGATTAAATCTCATTCCAAGTCTCTTGTCACCAAGTTTACTAACCAACTTTAAAACAGGGTTACAACTACGTGTGCAAGAAAAGTGGCAAATTTGGATAAATCTGTCAGATTTAACCTCTTAACCAAGTCACTGCCGTCGGTATACTTTGGTCAAAGGAAGTCACTTCAACTGCAGAGCAATGTTTCATTCGCTCCCTGTTCCTATCTACAGCACCAACAGAAAGATCCTCCGGGAGGGTAAGCTCACTCTAATTAACACTTTACCAATTAGCCCGGCCTTCATTTTCACTAAGACAACTTGTATGCAATTGTCCTGGAAACCTGTTCCATTGATAGCCCTCGAGGACTGAACTTGGGTATCCCCGTTCTACAATGATCGATTATTACCAGGGCACCATATAATGCCGAGGCACGGATCGGTGTATAGGAGCAGCGTTTAAGTCGCAATCCACGCTTTTTGGAGGGCGTCAAGACATCTCTTTCCCGCAGTTTGTGAATTTTCTTTCGCTTTTGAATGCTGATTCTTGGGCTTCAGGTAAAAAAATTTTTAATGAAATGTTATATATTCATGTTTTTGTAGGGTAAAAAATGTCAGAACCCTAAGCAAATAAACATTATTTATAGCTAAACCAGAATTAACAACTCCGTTTGAAAGAAAAATGTAGTAGAAAAGTATGCATCTACTTTCAGTAAGTATACAAGCCTCATTCCTAATACTTACGTAAATCACCATACACACTACATGTTGTTGGGTCCTGTAAGACCAGCTGCACCAAAGCAGAAAGTCTGTGTGTGAGAAACTGCATAGGTTAGAGCAGGTGTGCGCAAACTCTTCTCCCTACGCCCCCCTGCCTGCTTTCACCTCCTGCTCGGCTCTGGCGTCAAATGACGCCGCGGGGTCATTTGACGCGTCGCTGTTAAGGGAGTTACAGAGGCCTCGCGCGATCCCCGGCATTTCATTTAAATGCCTTCGGGGAAGCGCGTAGTCACTGTAACCCCGAACCACCCCACCCCTCTCAGAAAATCTCACGCCCACCCCCGTTTGTGCATTTCCATAGGAAATGCTTGGAAGTACATCCATCCAGCACGAGTAATGGTACTAGAGGGGTACCTATTTTGTGCAAAATGTTGGAGGATCTGAATCACTAGATGGAATTTCTTGTTAATCCCCCTCCAAAATACAATAACTCACTTCCCCTTGACCCAATGTGTGTGTATGTATTTTTCTATATATTCATCCCTTGATGAAGTGACCATAGTCACGAAACGCGTAGGATGGACGTTCTCTCACTACCCTGTAAGGATCATGTGCCAGGCTCCAACAGAGGATTCTTAGCTCCATCGGAGATCCAATCATCTCTGCATCACACAGGCATGCTCTTGGGAACCTCTGCAAGTCTGTAGGTACCACCAGCTGATCACCCCGACTCACTGCAGAAAGCTACCAGCAGCTGAAGTGGACGGCTAGCTTCAATCCCAAAAGCAACGCGGCACCTACGCCTACCTGCACATCGGTGGATACAGAGCACACCATACAAGAGCCCAGCTGAACCTCCAGCTAAAAACAGCTTATTTTCTACACCTTGAGAATTTTTAATCCTATATTTTGTTGTTGCTGATCTAGCACCTTGTATTACCATGAGGTAGATGTTTAGATGATAGATAGAGGTAGATATAGTCAAGGAGGATCACAAAAGTGATCAAATACCAGCACAGCACAATGGTTAAATGAAGAAAGGTTTATTTATTCAGTCCATCCTGCAGACATATCCTGACGTGTCGGTCCCCATAAGGACTTTCTTCAGGGTTCCCTGGGGACCAAAACGTTGTGTGATCCTCCTTGACTATTGCTATTTACCTTTACCTTGCACCACCTACCCCTTTACTGAGGATTTCTACCTAGTGTGTGCGGCCTTTATACAGACGTTTTATCTGATTATAAGACAATGGTTGTTTTCAATAAAGTTAAGTTGAAAAGTACATACACGCCTTATAAAAATCGGGCCTGCCCACTTTGCGAGCCAATCAACAGTCATATGTAGAAGTAAAAAGGGTAAAACGGAGACGGCTCCACCGTGGAGGCCTGAAGCAGCCATGTTGCTTGTGGCAAGAAGCTCAAACCGAGATAGACAGACAGGAGTGTGTGTAAACTTTTTTCTTTCCAGCTACTACTGAAATTAGGGGGTCGTCCTATAAATCTGGCACATACTAGATATAGAGATATATATAGAGATGAACAGAGCCAAGCGTAAATAAGTTGATCATCCAAATTATTATTACCAATAAAGTGGACTGCAGTAATAAAACCTTTGAGAACAACTGTTTTTTAAATGGCTTCTGAAAAAGGCCAGGTCACTCACACCCCGGGGGATCCCTTCATATGCGAGCTTTATAAATGCAGTTTTTTGGTTTGTTTGCGGAGCTGGCGGCGGGGTTTCAAAATGGCGGGTAATGTAGAGAGATGCTCAGCACTGTTATTACATCATAGGAATGTATGATCATTTTCAGGGGAGGAAAAAAAAAACCACGCTCTCTTAGGATGAGATGCTGGTTCAGAGATTCGTATGATAAGGGTAACTTGATGAACCTGTATTTTGTCTTTTAAATAAAAAAATAAAAAAATAAAAAAAAAATATATATATATATATATATATATATATATATATATATATATATATATATATATATACACAAATATAGCTGTATGCTCATCCGCATGTCTTAGGCAGGTCTGCAACCCCGCCTTTCCCCATTATCACCCAGCATACAGCACTTCCACTGCAGCAAGGGATTCTGGGAAATGACATGCAAATGAGCACACAGTGTCACTTTTTGCCTCAATAACCATTTTTAACATGGTTCCCTATAGGCTATATATATATATATATAATCAATAGATGACAGTAGTTGAATCGTGTATGCTTTACGCTGCATGACAAATGTAAAATCACCCATATATGACATGTTCGCACACCAAAATGTCTTAACCCCATCACTGCTAGAGACAAAACATTGACACCCTGGGACAAAAAAGGGGTTACAAATTAAGGAGCCGCTGCCTGTAGAAGGTACCCCATAAGCAACTCATTTGCGGATAGCATTGAAGTCGTATTTGAAGAATAGTAGATAAAAATACTGCTCAAGAAGAGGAAGAAACAACTGAAATGGTTACTGGAACACCCCTGAGACACGGAATTGAATATGGAAGAATAAATATGTCCACACTCCGATTTGGGACGGGCTGCAGAGTCAACATGCTTCAGGGCCAGCAGATGATGCCAAAGACACCAAATTTGCTCACGTAAGGAATTACGCAGCAGTGGATCAGGGAACGAAGTATAGACGGGACATTTCTGGAATGTGCACACGTGACACTGTTCCTTATTCCAAATGATATGCAACACAGTCATCAAAGTGTGTGATAAATCTATATGTATTATCCTTTATTTATAACACGCCAACATATTCCATAGCGTTGTGCAGTAGGGTTTGAGGGGGGGGGGGAAACAACCATAAACACAAACACACACACGAATGGAAGTGTTCTTCCAAGCAGTTATCACCAAGTCAATACTATTCTAAGGAATACTACTCCCCTCAAGACTAAATGTAAAAGGTTTACCCTCTTTGGTTCAGAATACTTAGGTCTAAGACGAAGAGTTTAGTTAACTTTTTTTTCACATTCACTGGCAAAGAATTGCGTCAATCTAAATTGATTATATTTGTGCTTATCTGGACATTGCCATATGTTACAAGTTTCATAAAGTGTGTAGCAATTTCCAAGAGGGTCTAGAACCCTGTACAACCTTTGTTGAATTTGGGGACACTTGGATCTTTTTTCCCCAGCTGAGAATATCCAAAGCTTGCCACCCTGGGCAAATTCCCTTTTGATTCTGCGTTTGTATTCTCCCAATTGATCATATTCACTGACTGTGTGACGAACATCGTGCTTTCTTCATACCAAACTCCAGGAATAGAAAGGCAGAGCCAAGCAAGACAGCGAGCAGCAGAGTGATGAGCAACCCTCAGTGGAGGAGGTGTTTTTGTTGCTGTGAGGAGCATGGAATGTGGATTGGTCACTGGTAGAAGTGTCAGTCAGAGATAGTTCTGACATACGGAATTAGGCAAGGAGGGGGGTTAGACACAGAATTAGCTTGCTAGTTAACAGAGTCCAAAAGTGGCTAGTGCAATGTCAACCAAGCACACTATTGGCCAAATAGGAAGAGCAGTGCCATTCATGAGGGACTATTGAAAGAAGAGAAAAGGCAGTGACTGGCAAGAGCCACTACCAACCAAGCAAGAAGGACGCTGTCAGACAAGTGGTCTACTGACCACCTAGGAATGAGAGTGGTAAATAAAAAGGCCGTATTGACCAAGTAAGAAAGACAATGCCAGATGAGCTGAGCTACCAGACAAGTGAGAAATGGAAGACAGATATTTGGTCGCGGCAACTCTACCGCTGGACAATCAGCCACCGGCCGTTTCGTCAATAAGGCAAGTACATTAAGGGGTTTTAGCGGTTAGGGTAGGAGGGTTAAGGATACAGGTTTGAGGGTAAGGGGTAGCGTTAGGACTGACCTTGGTGGCCGGCGATGAGATGTCCCTACGGCAAAGTGAGTAGCGGCTAAATGCCGGTGGTGATTTGGTCGCGGCAAAACAGACGTGACCAAATGTCCTAGATCGAGCGAGGAGTGCAGAGCCAACTCAGGGTAATTGGCCAATACCTTTTGTATCGGTTTGTGCTTGATTGTTCTTAAGTTGGTGTGTCATTCGGTTTATGTAAGTGATATGCTTCCGTTACCCCATTCTACCACGCTGCAAAATACGTTGGTGCCTTAAAACATAAACAATAATAAGTGGCAAAAGCACTGCCACCCAAGAAGGCTACTAGCCAAGTAACAAGAACACTGCCACCCAAGAAGGCTACTAGCCAAGTAACAAGAACACTGCCACCCAAGAAGGCTACTAGCCAAGTAACAAGAACACTGCCACCCAAGAAGGCTACTAGCCAAGTAACAAGAGCACTGCCACCCAACAAGGCTACTAGCCAAGTAACAAGAGCACTGCCACCCAACAAGGCTACTAGCCAAGTAACAAGAGCACTGCCACCCAACAAGGCTACTAGCCAAGTAACAAGAACACTGCCACCCAAGAAGGCTACTAGCCAAGTAACAAGAGCACTGCCACCCAACAAGGCTACCAGCCAAGTAACAAGAGCACTGTCACCCAACAAGGCTACTAGCCAAGTAACAAGAACACTGCCACCCAACAAGGCTACTAGCCAAGTAACAAGAGCACTGTCACCCAACAAGGCTACTAGCAAAGTAACAAGAACACTGCCACCCAAGAAGGCTACTAGCCAAGTAACAAGAGCACTGCCACCCAACAAGGCTACTAGCCAAGTAACAAGAGCACTGTCAGTCGAGTTGGGTAATTAACTGCACAGCAAGGGCACTCACTACCAGTCAAGAAAGCTACCAGCGAAGTAAGAAGGTCAGTGCCAGCCGAAGAGAGCAACTGACCAAGTGGTAAAGACACTACCAGTGCATAAGGTTACCAGCCAAGTAGGAATGGTAATACCAACTAAAAGGGCTTTGACCAACTAGTAAGGCAAGAAACAGGCTACTGGAAAAATAAGATGGGTCATTCCAGTCAAGGAGGGGTGTTGGAAGACTAGAATGGGCAGTGCCAGTCAACAGGCAGCTAAGGGGTGGTTGAAAGAGTAATTGATCAATACCTTTTTGTATCTGTTTGTCCTTAATTTGGTATGTCATTCTGTTTATGTAAATGGTATCCTTCCTTTCCCCATTGTAAGGTGCTGTGGAATACGTTGGCAACAGCACTGCCACCCAAGAAGGCTACTAGCCAAGTAACAAGAGCAGTGCCAGCCGAGGGCAACTGTCTGAGCAGCAAGGGCACTACCAGTCGGGAAGGCTTCCAGCCAAGGGCAGTGCCAGCCGAAAAGGGCAACTGGTCACATAGTAAGGGCACTGGCAGTCAAGAAAGTTACCAGACAAGGGCAGTGCCATTCGAGAAGGGGTAATTAACAAGTGGTAAGGACACTACCAGTCAAGTAGGAATGGTGATGCCAGCTGAAAGGGATTGTGGCCAACTAGGAAGGCAATAAAGGATCTACTGGCAAAGTAAGATGGGTTAGTGTCAGTCAAGGATGGGTGTTGGGAGATTATGGTGGGCAGTGCCAGTCAAGGATGGGTGTTGGGAGACTAGGGTGGGCAGTTCCAGTCAAGGATGGGTGTTGGGAGACTAGGGTGGGCAGTGCCAGTCAAGGATGGGTGTTGGGAGACTAGGGTGGGCAGTGCCAGTCAAGGATGGGTGTTGGGAGACTAGGGTGGGCAGTGCCAGTCAAGGATGGGTTTTGTGAGACTATGGTGGGCAGTGCCAGCCAAGGATGGGTGTTGGGAGACTAGCGTGGGCAGTTCCAGTCAAGGATGGGTGTTGGGAGACTAGGGTGGGCAGTTCCAGTCAAGGATGGGTGTTGGGAGACTAGGGTGGGCAGTGCCAGCCAATGGGTTATATTGGGATGGTTCCAGGTCAGTCGACAGAGAGGGAGCATAAATTACCAAACTAAAAAGCTGCCAATGACTGTTATACACAGGCTCTCTCACCTGCCCTCTCCCTGGCTCCGGTGCCGCGCTCCCCTCCGGTCCTCTGTCCGTGGCTGCCCGGCATGAACCCGGTAACCTCGGCTCTTGCTGGGGGCAGGAGGGGGGGGAAGGAATGTCACCTGCCGGGATATTATTTATCCGGTGCCGAGGCTCCTCTTCCGGTTCCCAGCCCAGCCCCCTCCCTCCCCGGTGCCCGCGCTCCACTCCCGGTGCAGGCCGGTGTCTGAGTGCCGAGCATTTCCCATCAATGGTGACAGAGACGGCGGTTAGGGGCGTGGCCAGGGCGCCTTGCGCCAATCACATCACAGCGTGTTGGAAAAATAGGCGGGGCTAGTTAGCAGTCGGGAAGGGGGGCGCTCAAAGTAGTGGACAGTCTGCGTTCCCGCGGGGTCCTAGCGCCTTGTCAGTTAACCCTTATGGTGCCAGAGGAAGAATTGAATACATGACATTGTATTCAGTCACTGAAGAATACCTTTGATGTCTCAAGTGTAATATTCTGAACCGATGCTAGCCTTGCACGCGTGGACATGTCACGTTATCTCCCTGTGAATGGGGCACCAATGAATAGATTGCAAACTCAGAGATAGCATTAGTTCTGTTTACAAAACATTCTATGTAAAGAATGATGATGTCATATTTTTTTCCCCCTCTGCTTTATGACTTCATAGATTTTTTTTTATATGTATGACTATAAATCAAGGACCCAACATTGACAAATGTTGTCCATAAGTATTTCTTATATACATATACATGATCCCCAAAGGGGTCGCAAAAAAAGTCCCTAATAATGTTCTCAGTCAAGGTAGGAACAATAGGGATAGGCGGGGTAGATAGCCTCAGGGTGTAGGGCCCTAATAGAACCAGATACAGGAATCATAGAGCAAGGGGCCCAGCCTCAAACTGATCATTAACATTGACAGAGAAATAATTAGAAAGTTACAGGCAAGAGATGGTGGTCCGTTTTGACTTTAGATGAACTAGGTGAACTAGCAGGTGAACTAGCTCACGCCTACATATTATCTCATACTTACATTCCCAGGCAGCTCTATTCAACTGCTGCATCAGGTGTACATGAGATTTTTACATACATGTGTTGGAATGTCTATATACACACCGGGACATACTTGTATATCTGTACATAAGTGTATGAACGTTTGCACATATTTACACTTTTACAATTAGACATCGATTACATTGCTGTCCGTTCGACATCTAGACTCAGTATCTGTTCGTCCTCTCATAGATACAGATAGGCCAGCACAGATATATACTATTCCATGCTCGCAATCATGGCATACATTAACATAGATATATACAAGTACACCCACACAGGTAATTGTATGTGTACCATCCCATGCTGATATATTCTATGTACATCCAATCATTTTCTACATATTGATGCGGCCTTCCACTCAGGCCTGCCTATATGTAATAGCAGTATTCTAGTTAATACCGCTGGGCGCTCTGATTATGTGCTAGCCTTTAGGCCTCGGATATAGTGCGTGCACGACGGAGCACATGGGGTCACGCGCGCCTGTCAGCCGAGCGATCTGTGGCTTGAGATCCACAGCGACGGGGAGGCGTGACAGTGACATCAGGAGGTTGGTTCGCCCTCATTGGCTGAACCGCTCACTAAGGCCCCAGGCCGTCACGTGACATAAACAAACTCCCTTTGTCTGCTGAAAATGCTGCCGCTCAGTCGCGCGTCATAGCACGCTCTATGGCCTGCCTCATCCAGATGCAGCCTGTTGTTCGCCCCGCGCGCGCTGTCGCTCACGCTATGGCCGTGGCCTTTGGGCAGTAGCACAGAGGATTCCCCACTGACGTTGTTACTGCAGGGTGATACTATCTGTCTCCTAGAATGGGACACTAGTAGTTACAAGGTGACATATTTGTCAGCCAATGCGGAGCTGCCAGCATAGCCACTTTGTATCACTATTAACCATCTATTTCGGCTTATATACTCTTTCGGATAGATATCTGTGACATATGTACATACATGTAGATCCTTATCCAATTGTACACAGCGTGTGGATAACATAAACACCGTCTCATTTTAGTGACTATCTGACACTTGAGGGTAACCCTTACTTACCTTTAGAGCCACAATGGGCAGTGCTCCTGGATCCCACATGTATATTTATCTAGAGTAAGGTTCCGCTTATAGTGCCGGCGGCGGAGACGTCAGGCTGCGATCGCAGGAAAAATCAAATTGAGATGACTTCCAGCGATCGCGACCAAGCCGTCGCTCCATCGCGCCGCGCTTACTATAAGCGCACGCGCGGCAACAATGGATTTGTTTTGGCGCAACGTCGCCGGCACTATGAGCGCAGCCTTACGCCTACTTGCACGCCAGACACACAAACACCTACGCCGATCCGATACCTCATCACTGGGGATTTTTAACATTCACTGTATATAGTTGTAGCCATGTGTAAAAATGGTGTACATCTCTTTCTCATGCTGGCAGTAAGCCTGGTAAGTATGCAGGGTTGCCAGCAACAATCATGGAGGTTTGCCCTCAAACCCTGGTGAGGTGTCATATGTAACAAAGGAAGTGACAACATGCTTTGTGTCCACTGTTAGTGACACAAAGGTATGTCTGTTTCTGGAGTCTATATAAGACACAGCACTGTCAAAAGTTAGGAGTTCTGTAGGAGGTTATGTTCCAGTTCTGAAGTAGTCTAGTTACCAGAGTGTCTGCAGCAGTTCAAGGCTGTCAGAGTCAAGTGCAAGCTAACTACACACTGTGACCAGGGACCTGGCACAGATGGTGATCTCCCTTAGGGGAGAGGTGGACCAACTCTATTAAGAGAGGAGGAACCTTCTGAAGGGGGGTGTGACGGGAGCTTTGTGACAGGCTATTAATAATACACACCAAAATATATAACTGGGTTGAACTGGGACGAGACTTAGATATGATAAAATATAATTTATTCCTTGATAAAGGTGAACACAACAGATTATACAAATAACAGGCAAAATATAGACACTTACTTAAAGATTATGACAAGAAAGCCATCAGGATACAGGATGGGCCATTTCTTCCATAATTCAGGTTCAGATGAAGACATCACAGCAATACATGCAGCCCATGAATGAAGACTCATGCATGAAGACACAGGCATGAAGACATGCAGACATGAAGACAATACATGAAGACATTTGAGTAAGGGGTGACTCTGACTTAAATACCATGTCAAACTCATCTCTTAACCCTAGATGCCGAAAAGGCTAGCAAAAGTCTTTGAAGCTTCCTGAAGCAGCTTTTGGACTTCCATTGTTTAGTGTGAAGTATCACATTTAAAAATCAAACAGTTCCTGGTTCCTGCCTACAACATAAACAATTAGGCAATTTAGCCCTTGATCACCAGGCTATGTAAATTCTAGCAAGATGTTCTGCTTGCCTATTACCATAACAGAGTGAGTTTGCAGTTTTCACAACAGGTTCAAAATCCCATATACACTGTAAATAACTTCATAACTTCAGTTCAGTCATACTTACTGGCACGCGAGACATATTAATACATTCCGTCACACATGACGCTCCCAATGAGACTAAATATTACCGTGTAATACTAAGATTAAGAGAGATATTAATATCTGGCTCTTAGTATCTGTTAGATATCAAGTGTTTAGAATCATTAGTTGGGGCTTGGTCCCACGAATACACATATGTAACTCTTAGCACGTTCAGCCAAGGACATCTCATAATATTCCTATATTTAATAAGGTCACTCATTCTGTAGCCCCACTCCTAAATCAGAGGCGTTTGGCCAGTCTACCACATGGCAGGATACTATGGTTTGTAAGTGTGAGTTTTAACGCTCACAACCCACTCTAGCTTCCTGCAAACAGGTAGAGGGGCTGGGCCTTTGATCAGGGCTGTTTCCTAACCATTTGGTAGCTCTCCTGACCATTTGCATTTAGTAGGCAGGCATCTTTGAGGGTAATTTAAACAAAGGGCTAGAATCACTGTTTTAACATTAACCCTTTTCCTCCCGTAGCAACCCTAGTGTATGTGTGGGTGCAAACAGATGGAAAACACAATACAGTTACACAGGGCAATAAGCATTTGGATATTGAAGCGAGGTAAAAACACATTACTGGACCTCAGTCCAGTTAACCCCTTGCTTCCCAGGTGAGGGTAGAGGGTGGTCAATTGGGGTGCAACCCCTTTAATCCCGGGCCAAATCCTCCCCATCGTCACAGGGGGTGCCTCAACAAGATGAGCGGCTAAGCACGACCGCGATGAAGGGCAGTCTGCCTATGGAGATGCCAATGAAGATGCCCTGGTTCAAAAGATCCCTTCTGCGTGAGAGTGAAGTTATTCCACAGAAGGATGCACCTGAGAGGAGTTCCCCATCAGATACTTCCCGTGCGGCCGCAGAGATCCTGATGGGGTGGAGACGCTGTAACCGAATGTGAGTAGGACTCCAAGCACACTACCTCAGACGCCTGTCATGGTGATATTCCCCATACCAACCAAGCGGGAGACTCAGGAGTCCTGTTGCCAGCAGGTGCACCACACATCACACAGACATGTAATGGGGCCAGTAGACCACAGGGGCCAATGTGAGATCGGGCGGGGGCCCGTAAAACCGCTACATAGTGTTTCACATTGTTGATTATATGTTAAAAATCTTGTATTATTTTTCTTTCAATGTTAATGATCAGTTTGAGGTTAGGCTCCTTGCTCTATGATTCCTGTATCTGGTTTATATTAGGGCTCCACACCCTGAGCCTATCTGGCCGCCTATCCCTATTGTTCCTACCTTGACTGAGTACAGTTAGGCCAGATCCATAGTAGGCGACCGAACGCGTGATGTCACGCGCGCCTGTACTTGCACAGATCTGTGTCCTGCAGGGTTGCGCGATGGGGGGGGGGGCGTGGCGAAGGTGTGCTGGGGGGGGGGGGCGTGACGTCCCGTGAGCGGTTTGCCCTCATTGGCTGAACCGCGCACGTGAAACCGGCTGTCGCATGGCAAATTCAAACCAGTTTGTTTTGGTGCGCATCAACCGCCTCGCCGCTCACTTGCACGCACGCACGAACTATGGACACGCGCATTGGCCTCCATTGGTTTGTGTTTGGCTCGAGCGACGTTTGCTCGCGCCGTCGGATCCACTATGGACGCCGCCGTATCCATCTATGTTTCCCTTTATGCACCTTCAAAATGTACACACTGGTCACTCCCAACATTCATTATTGATATTAAGGTTGAGCGGCTAGGTCTATTGTATAGTTCATAAGTATTTCTTAAAAGGTATTTGTTAATTGTTCTCAACAGGCATAAGAGCTGTGAGTAAAATAAATCAGCAACATTATTTTCCACAGAGCCCCCCAATCTCTTTCATCTGCCTATAGAATTTGAAAATGATACCGTGTCTGTGTGGGAAAAATTAGATGATATTTTAGCAATCAGCCTGACCAATCCAAAATAGAACAAATACCACCTCTTAGTGTGCGTGAGAATGGATCATTTGTAATTTGTGGGAATAACAGGCGAGGTGAAAGTTATATGCATGGTAGCCAAGGTTAAATTCTACAGAGGATCCCCAAAAAGCAAGCAGTGCCTTTTGTACTGGATGACACTGTATCTATAGCTATTTTATTTGTATATTGCAGTGTTTCTCAACCAGGATTCCTAGGAAGCATGGGGTTTTGCGGGCATCTCTGTAGGGTTCCCTGCAGTATTCAGGGTATTTGAAAAATGTACCAAATACAGAAGAATTTATAATTCATCTGATCTCAGACGCGCTATTAGAGAAGGTTGGGGTTCCTTACAATGCTTCTGATCTCAGACGCGATATTAGAGAGGGTTGGGGTTCCATAAAATCCATCTGATCTCAGACGCGATATTAGAGAGGGTTGGGGTTCCATACAATGATTCTGATCTCAGACGCGATATTAGAGAGGGTTGGGGTTCCTTACAATGCTTCTGATCTCAGACGCGATATTAGAGAGGGTTGGGGTTCCTTACAATGCATGTGATGTCATACACGCTATAAGAGACTGTTGGAGTTCCTTACAATGCATCTGATGTCAGACGCGCTATAAGAGAGGGTTGGGGTTCCTTACAATGCATCTGATCTCAGACGCGCTATAAGAGAGGGTTGGGGTTCCTTACAATGCATCTGGTCTCAGACGCGCTATTAGAGAGGGTTGAGGTTACACAGAATTTTACAATATAATTATAGTGTTCTTTAACCATACAAAGGTTTAAAAACACTGGTATAGTGAAAAGGACATACACAGTGCTATACAGCAGCAGTGCGCAAACTGGGGGGCGAATGATTTTATTGGGGGGGCGCGGGCCACACGGCGGTTACAGAGGCTCCGCGCTAAGAGCGCGAGGCATCTGTAAATTTACTTACCGGCTTCTTGTCCATGCATCTCCATGGCAACGCGGTGTTAAATGACGCCCGTCACCATGGAGACATGACGTCAAAGGACGCCGTGGGTCACGTGACCCCGCAGCGTCATTTGATGCATCATTAGAGGCGAGGGGGGTGCTCCCAAGGAGGCAGCAGGTAAGGAGGGCGCAGGGAGTTTGCGCACCGCTGCTATGCAGAACAGACGTTACAATAGAGCAGTGTTTCTCAGCCCTCTCCTGGGTACACACCACAGACCAGATTTTAGGAATAACCATGACATAACAAGCACACATTTGCACTTATTTTGTATGTGAATGTGTGATTAGCTTGTTATCCCTAAAACTTGAGCTAATTTCAGATTCCCAGGGAATCATAATCTAAGACGAGGACAACCCTCCTAGGGAGATTACATTGATGTAATTGTGTACTGAAAATCAGCATAGATTTACCTTGTCTCAGGGAGCTGGCTGTGGTCGGCCAGGCAATGGAAAAGATGGCCGCCAGGAGTTTTTATAGTACAACTTCAATCTCTATTCATGTTCCCAGACTTGGGAACACTGCATCCATTTGCAATAAGATAGCAGCTTGGAGCCCTTCGGCGACGGGTCACATGACCGCTGGGGCCTGGCTCCCTCCTCTTCCCACCTACCTCCCCCCCCTTTGTGGGGTCCCCTCACCTGTAGCGTTAGGATGCGCATTGCCATCCCGGCCGGCCGGATACTGTTTCTCCTCCCTTCTGCCTGCGCGCCCCCCCCTCCCCCTTTTTTTCCCACCATGCCACGAGGCGGGGGGGTGCTTAGGGGATTGAAACTGGGCATGGAGCGGGAAGCCAGTCCGGTCACAGGAAGGAAGTCCCGCCCACCCAGCCCTTTGTGTGATAAACATGACGGTTTAATTATATTGTGTATGCTGTATTATTTCCCCCTTTCAGAATGTGGATAAAAGAAAGACTTGATGTTGACATACCTGAGTTGGGAATTTTAAAGGCAGGTGTTGCCTTCGTCATGGCGGCTGTTGGGGGGGGGGGTGAGTGCACGGTAACCTTGCCAGCGGGGGCTCTATGGTGCAGATAACCCCTAAAGCCTTCGGGTGGGTAGCGAGTGGGCGGGGCTCATTTGTGCGTGATTCCCTGAGCCCAGTATCGCTTAACAGCCGGGCCAACGGGCGCCCGGCTTGGTGGTGGTGCGGGCCGTGGTTGGGGTGCCAATTGCCTTTACCCGGGGGGAGAGCACGCTGGCAGGGGTAGCACTCACCAAGGTTTATTATTATTTGTGTAAATAAAGCCGTGGCCCCTTGAGCCTCCAGACCTTTGTTGTGTGTTTATTTATGTGTGTTAGGGGGGGACGGGGGCGGGATCCGAGGGGGAACTTCCTCGCAGGCTCCGAGGTCATGACATGGTGGTACCTTGTTTCACCCTTACTGTTATTATCACTCTATACATGGTTCTTTCCTGGGGACCTTCTGTTAATAATCCTGGGATCATCCTATTTCCGGCCCCTTCTGAGATCCTGTCCTGCTCTGAGGAGGGTTTGATCACCCTCCTTTCTCCTGAAGGAAACGGCCACTTTCTCAGGGGCTATTAACTCTTTATGGAGATCCTCTCGTGGGGCTGATCTCCTGACATCCCAGAGCCATATGTAGGTAGCTCTCTGTGACATGTCTGCATTCCCTTTCTGGGACCTGCATATATCTTCTGTGCATTGTTGTAGGGGTCCTAACTCTTAAGGCACTACCAAATCTACAACACAAACATGGCGGCATAACCTCTCCTTTACTGTCTGAACATTCCCCCAGCCCCTACTCCCGAATGGTTCCCAACATCTTAAATAGAGCAGTGCTAGAGTACTTAACTATCCATCCTTACTGGCATTGCTCATCAGCACATAATGGAGTTACTATACCTGATCTAAGAGCCCCAACTGGCGTGGAACCATAACTTATACATAGAGATATATAACATATATCTAAGAGGGGATATGATAACTATATACAAATATATTCGGGGACAATACAAGGAGCTTTCAAAAGAACTGTTCATCCCAAGTACAGTACAAAGGACTCAGGGCCATCCCTTAAGGTTGGAGGAAAGGAAATTTCACCAGCAACAAAGGAAAGGGTTCTTTACAGTAAGGGCAGTTAAAATGTGGAATTCATTACCCATGGAGACTGTGATGGCAGATACAATAGATTTGTTCAAAAAAAAGGTTGGACATCTTTTTAGATGGGAAAGGTATACAGGGATATACCAAATAAGTATACATGGGAAGGATGTTGATCCAGGGATTAATCCGATTGCCAATTCTTGGAGTTAGGAAGGAATTAATTTTTCCCCTTAATGGGGTTTTTTGTTTGCCTTCCTCTGGATCAATAAGTAAGTATAGATATAGAATAAAGTATCTGTTGTCTAAATTTAGCATAGGTTGAACTTGATGGACGTACGTCTTTTTTCAACCTCATCTACTATGTAACTATGTAACTATGTAACATTTAATGCAGGAAATACAGGTAATGTAACACATTTTATCTATAACACAGATAATGGTGTTAGTACAGTAACAGAAATACAAAGACTCAGAGAACAGGCAAAGCATTGGACATTAATAACCAACACAAGGAGGGGGAGGGGATTGGGGGAGTTGCACATGGATAGAACACCAAACATAGCTAAGCACTGCAAGAAAGTAACGGTGCTGTGAGGAGCTTACTGGTAACATGAGCAAGTCGGAGACATTCTAATGGTTCAGGCTTGGCACAGATACTGGTTGGCATGGATATGCTGAGCCCATCAAAACTTAATCTCTGGAAATGACTCATTGTGCATGTTCCATTCCTGCACAAATGCGTTTGACTTTCCCTAGCATATGTTTTAATATCAAACACACACATTTCTGCCCATTTTCACGAGGCGGCGCTGTGCCAGAAGATGCCCTCCAAGTGTGAGGATTCGCCATTCTGGCGGCTCTGTCCCCTTAACCCTCACCTGTCCATCAGGATCCAGTGGCACTCAAGGAGGGCATCTCAGCGGTGGGACATAACGTTTCCCTACTTAAAGCAACGCGGGTTGTTATTTTTCGAGTTGGTGTTTTCACATTGGTACACGGTGGTACATGCGCGGCGCGCGGGCTCCGTTGGGCTCCGCGGTTCCCGTGTCCAGGGTGCACTGTCCTACCTGCAGCATTGACGCGCGACGTATGCACGGTGCGCGCTCTTCCAGGTGGTCTGCGGCCTCCGTCTCTCAGTCCCGCCCCCGCTCTGACGTCTGAGCTACGCGGCTCAGCAGTTCCACGTGCTCCTCCTCTGTCTCCGCAGGTCCCGCCTCCGGTCTCCGCCCCCGTACTGACGCGGGTGCCGTGGCGCGCACGAATGGCGCTAAACCGGGTCGCCAGCATGATACGCGGGTTACGCGCTCTCTCGAGGCCCCACCTCTGCCTCTATTGGCTGTGTAATGGGACGCACCTGCGCGATCCAGCAGCCTATCAGAGAGGGCGCTTCTGCTTCCTGGACGTCTCCCATTGGTGGGAGGTCCTTTAAATTCCTTGTCTGAACTCTCTCTCATTGCCGAGCATAACTTCTGTTTGAGATGCTGAACCTCACTGCTGCCTGCCTGTCTGCCTCTTACCTTGCTGCCTGACCCTGCCTGTACCTTGGTCTTTGTGATACTCTCCTGCGCTGACCCTGGCTTTGGATTACGACGGCTCTGCTCTCTCCAATCCTGACCCCGGCTACGTATCCCAACGATCTGCTACTCTCCACTCCTAGACCCGGCAAGTACCACGTTTACGCTGTCCTCTATAACCCTGACCCGGCTTGCAAGACTATCCTACACTCTAGACGCGCCCTCGCGGTTGTGGTCGGCGTTCTATACCAATCCCTACCTCAGCCCCGGGGTCGCGCCTCATTTGTGGTGAGCTACGCGTTACACCAAGGCAGTAGAACGTCTTACTTCCATTCAAGTGAATGGTCCATAAGATGAACGCACACACCAAATATACGCACATACACAGATGAACGCACACACCAGATATACGCACGATACACAGATGAACGCACACACCAGATATACGCACGATACACAGATGAACGCACACACCAGATATACGCACGATACACAGATGAACGCACACACCAGATATACGCACGATACACAGATGAACGCACACACCAGATACACGCACGATACACAGATGAACGCACACACCAGATATACGCACGATACACAGATGAACGCACACACCAGATATACGCACGATACACAGATAAACGCACACACCAGATATACGCTCCATACACAGACGCACACACCAGATACACGCACCATATACAGACACGCACACCAGATATACGCACGATACACACCAGATATACACACCAGATATACGCACAATACACAGACCAATACACACTATATGCATGCATTATCACAGATGCACACACACCCCAACCATTGAGTCTCTCTGATACAGTGGCAAAATATTGGGTAGTGCTTACTATTATCCACACTTTCATACAATGTGTTTAGCTCAGAGCTGATTTTGGCAGGATTGCGCTTATGAAAAATAAGTGGTTTTAGAAGTTGAAGTAAATGATCTCCTAGAATTGGATAGTCAAAAAGTAGATACAATTCAAGCACTCACAGGACTTGGAAAGAACGGCAAAATATTAATTTATTTAATCACCGTTTCAGTTTATAGATAAGCCTTTCTCAAGAAAGCCGTATACGCCGAAACGGTGATTAAATAAATGACTATTTTGCCTTGGTTTCAAGTCGTGTGGAGTGGCTGAATTATTTCTACATTTTAGCTTTCCAATTCAGTTTCAGTTGCACCCAGGTAAGTTATTCTGCCTGTGTGTGTACTCTATATATATACACACACACGCACGCGCATACATATATACACACACCATTCAAATAGTATGTGTATATATTTTACACACTGTGTATGTGTACACACATATACATCTATATACACAAAATAAATACACACACACACCTCTCCTCCTCTGTCACCAGCCCGAAATGTTCGACCCAGGGTGCAATTCCCCCTTTCCAGCCCGTCCCTGCTTACAACACATTTGAAAGCAAAACGTTACAGGCACCTCTGGCAGCACAAAGGTTTAACACAGTGTGCTCTGTAGGTTGTTATACACTTGCGACTATGCGCATGCATGAAGTGTTATCGCACCCGTTCCGTTATTAACTCCCATTGAATTGGATGCGATAACCCGTCCAGGCACTCGATACATGTGCCCCTATAGGCCTTATTCTATATCTGCCCAAGCAGCAAGTGGGGCACGTTATTTGGCTGGAAATCTCCAGACTTCATTGCCAGAGCGGCAAGGCCGGCTGAGAATATGGAGGAGCCCGGTGCACTGTGTTTGCGCGGGGCCTCTTATCCCCTCCAGAGTCACGCCTCCCATCACGTGATGACATTATGTGACGTGCGGGGCCTCTTATCCCCTCCAGAGTCACGCCTCCCATCACGTGATGACATTATGTGACGTGCGGGGCCTCTTATCTCCTCCAGAGTCACGCCTCCCATCACGTGATGACATTATGTGACGTGCGGGGCCTCTTATCCCCTCCAGAGTCACGCCTCCCATCACGTGATGACTTTATGTGACGTGCGGGGCCTCTTATCTCCTCCAGAGTCACGCCTCCCATCACGTGATGACATTATGTGACGTGCGGGGCCTCTTGCGTCACGGGATGATGTCATGGGAACCACATTTTTGGGGTTCAATATGAGCTTGTAGGTGTCCTGTATTTTTTACAATTCTTGTTCAGCTGGTCTTAGCTGATTGAAGGGAGGCTCCTCCTACCTAGTTGAAGCTCACCCCCTCCCACATTTAAATGGTTAAAAGCTCACTCCATTGCATCTCCCACTCTCAGGGGATCTTGCTTGCTTGCAGTTTGATTGTGACAAATCTAATACAGAGTGCTTTTCCTGGTAGTATACAGGTTAATAAGAGCTTCAATCAGACTTAGAACTATGCAACTAATTTTGACAGATTTATTATAAATCATTCTTCCTGGTAATGCACAGGTTATTAAGAATTTATATTAGTGTTAGGGACCCTTGAGATGTGGTCTGCCGTGTAGTGGCTCAAGGGCTTACAACAGTTTGGCCAAAATGTTAAACTAAAAGACCATTTTATTTAATAGATATCTATATATATTTAGGTACTGTACCGTGTATAAGTTTCACTGGATGTGCACTGAGCTCTGTCTGTGTTTCATGTTCTGGCTCTGGTTTTAAATATATATTGCCATGCTCAGTAGCGCTCCTCTGTGACACTTATATGCTTATATATATGTTGTGGTTATTTTGGGGGTTCAATATGAGCTTGTAGGTGTCCTTTTTTTTTTACCAATTAGATTGTAAGCTCTTCGGGGCAGGGACTCCTCTTCCTAAATGTAAATTTTTATGTCTGAAGCACTTATTCCCATGATCTGTTACTTGTATTTTTTGTTATTTATATGATTGTCACGCGTATTACTGCTGTGAGGCGCTGTGTACATTAATGGCGCTATATAAATAAAGACATACAATACATATCGTTTATCTGCATCATTGTATCGACTGGTCCTATAAAGCAATAGGAGAAACGGCTGGGGGAGAATTTATTAGCACTGCCCTACTTATCTCTTACCAAATCTTCTATTGTACTTTCTACTCCTCATTTCCTATTATCCCCTCTTGACAAGAAATTCCCTTTTTTGTACCTATTACGCTTTCTTGGCTTGAAGCACATTAAAAAAAAAAAAGCCTGCTCTAAATAACTGTCTTTCTTCTCCTGAATGTAGGGAAGTATAATTCGATATCCCTCTTATTTTTCAAACAATTGGCTCTCTGGTTTAGATCCTCTTTACTATGTCAAAGGCACCATGTTGCTTTACCCTAAAATGAAACCAGGAAGTGTACAAATAAATAGTTAAGCAAAGGAAGGAGAGGCTTTGCAATAAAGATACTATTTGACATATGTGTTGTTAAAGCAGCAGTTCTACAACAGCAAAATCTTTTACATTAGTGCAATCTTTTTTTGTCAGAAAGATTCAATCAGTGGTAGATCTGAGATAGTTTTGGGCAGAGCCCGATTTCCAAATAGGCCTGTCAGGCCTGGGCCTAGGAACCCTGGATTTTAGGGGCCCTTGACCAGGCCGGACCCCGGGACAGGGCCGGGCCTGGCCTCTAGTATTTATTTTTTGCATAGTTAAAAACATTCATCTGAAATCCCTCCCGTTTCCCTTCCTTACATTGCGGCCCTAGATATGTGCGCCACCAGAAAGTTAGCGGCGGCTTGTTGAAATAAAATTATCGGCGGCGGCATAAATCGGCGCACGCTACTTAGCTGTCGGGGGACAGTTTGTCGACGGCGTAATCGGTGCATTGTTTTTAATTGTTGCAGATTGCCGCTATCAGAAGCTTTTCATTAAACGCCGACTTCAAACTGACTTTAAACCCTGACGGCTGCAGTGTGTGGCGTGCTGGTAAGGGCTCTCTGTAAATAACGGGCGCAACGGGGCTTTCGTTTTGAGGCGGCGGCGTCGGTGACAAATTCATTTTGGGGGTGGGGGTCGGGGGAGGGGCTAGGTTCCCCAATTGGATAAAACAGGCACTGGTACAGGGGGCACCGAGTTCCACGTACACTTTATTTATAAGCTCTGAGTACCACTTATTTTGATTTACAAGCCCACGGTGTCACTCTTTATTACCGTCAAACTTATCGTTCCACAATTCGGACACCCGGAGAGTTGAGCAGAGGAGCTGAGATCCAGCAACCGGAATGGGGCATGAGTTTTATCTCAAAAAAACGCCTATACAATTTCTTTGTGAGTTTTAAATTGGGAAATCTGGATATCATTAAATACATTTTTTTTTAAAGCAATAATGCACTAGGATCGGGTGCTTTTTCCTTGTCTTTTTCTGTAGATCTGTGAGGGCAGGTCGTTGTGCCCATAAGGAAGGCTGCCATCATCCTGTCCAGTATACCAATTAAATTGGGATTATCCATCAGTGGACTTTCAAGCGCATGGTTTTCCATTTTGGATTTTATTTCAATGTATACATTTTTTTGAGATACATCTTTTTTTTAAATTTTCCATTTTTTTCACATTTTTATATTTTTATATTTGTTTATATATATGTATATGTATTTTATACATGGTTTATAACTATTGAGTCATATTTAACATATATATACATATATAGTATATATACGTTTTCATCACAAACATTTTTATATATATTTTTGTGGCATCAGCAACACATGGTATACCAATTTTGGGTATCTTGACATCTATTAAAATCAGTAGAGATTAGATCTATTCATTTTTTATAAGAATTGTATATTGATATCAGCCCAGACAATAAGGTCATTATCTTATTGTAATATATATCATCACCAGACATACAAGCGCAGTCTTTTCATTGTCAGTATATACACACACACATATATATATATATATATATATATATATATATATATATATATATATATACATATGTATATATATATACAGTGTTCGACAAATCACCCAAAAATCTACTCGCCCAACCAAAAAATCTACTCGCCACCTAGTCCCACCCCCAACCCTGGTCCCGCCCCCAACCCCGCTTTAAAATAAAATATATATATATAAAATACATTTAATAAATTCCTTGTCAGAACATTTGTTTTTGACATAAATGTATTTATTGTATTACATTATACTACAATTAGTCGTGTGTGTGTGTGTCTCGGATCTAGAAATAAAAGCCAGGTGTGAATGACTAGTATCCTGAACCCCTTAACCAGTGTCTGGACGTCCCCGCTTCACAATATCTAAAGCAGCAATCCCGCCTGGGATCTTACCTGATCCGCAGTCCCTCAATGTCCAGGTAGCCTCATTCCCGCAATGTTATACATTGGAGGGGAGGTGTTCCCTACCTGTCTTCTGGGTTAGGGGGGTTCCGATGTTTCCGTGTGAAGCTTGAGTCAGATCTGGAAGAAAGCAGTATAGGTTATTTTGGTGTAGTATAGGGCAGTTAAGATATATAGCAGCGGTGCGCAAACTGTGGGGCTGCGGTGGGGGGCGCGGGGTTTACAGAGGCCCCACGCGCTTCCCGCAGGCACTTAAATTAAGTGCCGGGGGAGCTGCAGGGCCTCTGTAAACATTACTTACCTAGGCTCCGGAGGCTTCCTTCCTGCGTCGCCATGGCAACGTGGCGTCAAAATGCCGCCGCGAGGTCATGTGACGTCACATTGCTATGGCAACGTGACGTCATGACGCCGGAGCGCAGGTAAGTGGGGGCTAGGGGGGGCACGGGAGTGAGGGGACCGTCGGCAGGGGGGCGCAGGGAAAAAAGTTTGCGCTCCCCTGATATATAGGATAAATAAGAGATCCAGATCCAGAGTGTGAGAGAGTGTGGGTGAGAGAGAGAGAGAGAGAGAGAGAGAGTGTGGGGGAGAGAGAGAGTGTGGGGGAGAGAGAGAGTGTGGGGGAGAGAGAGAGTGTGGGGGAGAGAGAGAGTGTGGGGGAGAGAGAGTGTGGGGGAGAGAGACTGTGGGGGAGAGAAAGAAAGAGAGAGAGAGAGAGAGTGTGGGGGAGAGAAAGAGAGAGAGAGTGGGGGGGAGAGAAAGAGAGAGAGTGGGGGAGAGAGAGTGGGGGAGAGAGAGTGGGGGAGAGAGAGTGGGGGAGAGAGAGAGGGAGAGAGGGAGTGTGGGGGAGAGAGAGACAGAGGGAGTGGGGAGACAGAGGGAGTGGGGAGACAGAGGGAGTGGGGAGACAGAGGGAGTGGGGAGACAGAGGGAGTGGGGAGACACAGAGAGTGGGGAGACACAGAGAGTGGGGAGACACAGAGGGGGGAGACAGAGAGGGGGGAGACAGAGAGGGGAGAAACGGTGGGTGACACAAACACACACACACACACAGAGGGTGGGTGATACACAGAGAGAGAGAGGGTGGGTGACTGGGTGGCTGGCTGGCTGGCTGGGTGACTGGCTGACTGACTGGCTGGGTGACTGACTGGCTGGGTGACTGACTGGCTGGGTGACTGGCTGGGTGGGTGACTGACTGGCTGGGTGGGTGACTGACTGGCTGGGTGACTGACTGGCTGGGTGGGTGACTGACTGGCTGCGTGGGTGACTGACTGGCTGGGTGGGTGACTGGCTGTGAGGGTGACTGACTGGCTGGCTGGGTGACTGGCTGGGTGGGTGGGTGACTGGCTGGGTGGGTGACTGGCTGGGTGGGTGACTGGCTGGGTGGGTGACTGGCTGGGTGACTGACTGGCTGGGTGACTTGCTAGCTGGGTGGGTGACTGACTGGCTGTGTGGGTGACTGACTGGCTGGGTGGGTGACTGATTGGCTGGGTGGGCGACTGGCTGGCTGGCTGCGTGACTGACTGACTGGCTGGGTGACTGACTGGCTGGGTGACTGACTGGCTGGGTGACTGACTGGCTGGGTGACTGACTGGCTGGGTGACTGACTGTCTGGGTGGGTGACTGACTGGCTGGCTGGGTGACTGGCTGGCTGGGTGACTGGCTGGCTGGGTGACTGGCTGGCTGGCTGGGTGACTGGCTGGCTGGGTGACTGGCTGGCTGGCTGGGTGACTGGCTGGGTGACTGACTGGCTGGCTGGGTGACTGGCTGACTGGCTGGGTGACTGGCTGGGTGACTGACTGGCTGGCTGGGTGACTGACTGGCTGGCTGGCTGGGGCAGGGGGGGTGACTAATTTGGGGGGGTGACTGATTGGGGGGGGTGACTGATTGGGGGGGGTGACTCATTGGGAGGAGTGACTGATTGGGGGGGTGACTGGGGGGGTAACTCTGGTGTCACACACACACACACATTCTCCCATATATATACACAGACACACACACACACACACACACACACACACACACCCTCGCTCTCTCTACACACACGGGGGGGGGGGAGTTAAGGCCGCGACCAGCACCACCAGGCTGTCATGCGGTGACAGGGTGAAGCGGGGACCAGAGGGACATCCCCGCTCCCATCTCCTGCTCCGCGGGCTGTCACGCGGTGACAGGGGGAAGCGGGGACCTGGGTGGGTGACTGACTGGCTGCGTGGGTGACTGGCTGCGTGGGTGACTGGCTAGGAGGGTGACTGACTGGCTGCGTGGGTGACTGGCTGGGTGGGTGACTGGCTGGGAGGGTGACTGGCTGGGTGACTGACTGGCTGGGTGACTTGCTAGCTGGGTGGTGACTGACTGGCTGGGTGACTTGCTAGCTGGGTGGGTGACTGGCTGGGTGGGTGACTGACTTACTGGCTGGGTGGGTGACTGACTGGCTGGGTGACTGACTGGCTGGGTGGGTGACTGACTGGCTGGGTGGGTGACTGACTGGCTGGGTGACTGACTGGCTGGGTGACTGACTGGCTGGGTGACTGACTGGCTGGGTGACTGACTGGCTGGGTGACTGACTGACTGGGTGACTGACTGGCTGGGTGGGTGACTGGCTGGCTGGGTGACTGGCTGGCTGGCTGGGTGACTAGCTGGCTGGGTGACTAGCTGGCTGGGTGACTGGCTGGCTGGGTGACTGGCTGGCTGGGTGACTGGCTGGCTGGGTGACTGGCTGGCTGGGTGGGCGACTGGCTGGCTGGGTGACTGGCTGGCTGGGTGACTGGCTGGCTGGGTGACTGACTGGCTGGGTGACTGACTGGCTGGGTGGGTGACTGACTGGCTGGGTGGGTGACTGGCTGGGTGGGTGACTGACTTACTGGCTGGGTGGGTGACTGACTGGCTGGGTGGGTGACTGACTAGCTGGCTGGGTGACTGACTGGCTGGGTGACTGACTGGCTGGGTGACTGACTGGCTGGGTGACTGACTGGCTGGGTGACTGACTGGCTGGGTGACTGGCTGGCTGGGTGACTGGCTGGCTGGCTGGGTGACTGGCTGGCTGGGTGACTGGCTGGCTGGGTGACTGGCTGGCTGGGTGACTGGCTGGCTGGGTGACTGACTGGCTGGGTGACTGACTGGCTGGGTGGGTGACTGACTGGCTGGGTGGGTGACTGGCTGGGTGGGTGGGTGACTGACTTACTGGCTGGGTGGGTGACTGGCTGGGTTTGTGACTGACTGGCTGGCTGGGTGACTGACTGGCTGGGTGACTGACTGGCTGGGTGACTGACTGGCTGGGTGACTGACTGGCTGGGTGACTGACTGGATGGGTGACTGGCTGGGTGGGTGACTGGCTGGCTGGGTGACTGGCTGGCTGGCTGGGTGACTAGCTGGCTGGGTGACTAGCTGGCTGGGTGACTGGCTGGCTGGGTGACTGGCTGGCTGGGTGACTGGCTGGCTGGTTGACTGGCTGGCTGGGTGGGCGACTGGCTGGCTGGGTGACTGGCTGGGTGACTGGCTGGCTGGGTGACTGGCTGGCTGGGTGACTGACTGGCTGGCTGGGTGACTGGCTGGGTGGGTGACTGGCTGGGTGGGTGACTGACTGGCTGGGTGACTGACTGGCTGGGTGACTGACTGGCTGGGTGACTGACTGACTGGCTGGGTGGGTGACTGACTGGCTGGGTGGGTGACTTGCTGGCTGGGTGACTGGCTGGCTGGCTGGGTGACTGGCTGGCTGGTTGACTGGCTGGCTGGGTGACTGGCTGGCTGGCTGGGTGACTGGCTGGCTGGGTGACTGGCTGGCCGGGTGACTGGCTGGCCGGGTGACTGGCTGGCTGGGTGACTGGCTGGCTGGCTGGGTGACTGACTGGCTGGCTGGGTGACTGGCTGGCTGGGTGATTGACTGGCTGGGTGGGTGACTGGCTGGCTGGGTGACTGACTGGCTGGCTGGGTGACTGGCTGGCTGGGTGACTGACTGGCTGGGTGGGTGACTGACTGGCTGGGTGGGTGACTGACTGGCTGGGTGACTGACTGGCTGGGTGACTGACTGGCTGGGTGACTGACTGGCTGGGTGACTGACTGGCTGGGTGACTGACTGACTGGGTGACTGACTGGCTGGGTGGGTGACTGGCTGGCTGGGTGACTGGCTGGCTGGCTGGGTGACTAGCTGGCTGGGTGACTAGCTGGCTGGGTGACTGGCTGGCTGGGTGACTGGCTGGCTGGGTGACTGGCTGGCTGGGTGACTGGCTGGCTGGGTGGGCGACTGGCTGGCTGGGTGACTGGCTGGCTGGGTGACTGGCTGGCTGGGTGACTGACTGGCTGGGTGACTGACTGGCTGGGTGGGTGACTGACTGGCTGGGTGGGTGACTGGCTGGGTGGGTGACTGACTTACTGGCTGGGTGGGTGACTGACTGGCTGGGTGGGTGACTGACTAGCTGGCTGGGTGACTGACTGGCTGGGTGACTGACTGGCTGGGTGACTGACTGGCTGGGTGACTGACTGGCTGGGTGACTGACTGGCTGGGTGACTGGCTGGCTGGGTGACTGGCTGGCTGGCTGGGTGACTGGCTGGCTGGGTGACTGGCTGGCTGGGTGACTGGCTGGCTGGGTGACTGGCTGGCTGGGTGACTGACTGGCTGGGTGACTGACTGGCTGGGTGGGTGACTGACTGGCTGGGTGGGTGACTGGCTGGGTGGGTGACTGACTTACTGGCTGGGTGGGTGACTGGCTGGGTTTGTGACTGACTGGCTGGCTGGGTGACTGACTGGCTGGGTGACTGACTGGCTGGGTGACTGACTGGCTGGGTGACTGACTGGCTGGGTGACTGACTGGATGGGTGACTGGCTGGGTGGGTGACTGGCTGGCTGGGTGACTGGCTGGCTGGCTGGGTGACTAGCTGGCTGGGTGACTAGCTGGCTGGGTGACTGGCTGGCTGGGTGACTGGCTGGCTGGGTGACTGGCTGGCTGGGTGACTGGCTGGCTGGGTGGGCGACTGGCTGGCTGGGTGACTGGCTGGGTGACTGGCTGGCTGGGTGACTGGCTGGCTGGGTGACTGACTGGCTGGCTGGGTGACTGGCTGGGTGGGTGACTGGCTGGGTGGGTGACTGACTGGCTGGGTGACTGACTGGCTGGGTGACTGACTGGCTGGGTGACTGACTGACTGGCTGGGTGGGTGACTGACTGGCTGGGTGGGTGACTTGCTGGCTGGGTGACTGGCTGGCTGGCTGGGTGACTGGCTGGCTGGTTGACTGGCTGGCTGGGTGACTGGCTGGCTGGCTGGGTGACTGGCTGGCTGGGTGGCTGGCTGGGTGACTGACTGGCTGGCCGGGTGACTGGCTGGCTGGGTGACTGGCTGGCTGGCTGGGTGACTGACTGGCTGGCTGGGTGACTGGCTGGCTGGGTGATTGACTGGCTGGGTGGGTGACTGGCTGGCTGGGTGACTGACTGGCTGGCTGGGTGACTGGCTGGCTGGGTGACTGACTGGCTGGCTGGGTGACTGGCTGGCTGGGTGACTAACTGGCTGGCTGGGTGACTGGCTGGCTGGGTGACTGGCTGGCTGGGTGACTGGCTGGCTGGGTGACTGGCTGGCTGGGTGACTGGCTCGCTGTGTGGGTGACTGGCTGGCTGGGTGACTGACTGGCTGGCTGGGTGACTGACTGACTGGCTGGGTGACTTGCTGACTGGCTGGGTGACTGACTGACTGACTGACTGGCTGGGTGACTGACTGGCTGGGTGGGTGACTGACAGGCTGGGTGGGTGACTGGCTGGCTGGGTGACTGGCTGGCTGGGTGACTGGCTGGCTGGCTGGGTGACTGGCTGGCTGGGTGACTGGGTGGCTGGGTGGGTGACTGGCTGGCTGGGTGACTGGCTGGCTGGGTGACTGGCTGGCTGGGTGACTGACTGGCTGGGTGACTGACTGGCTGGGTGACTGACGGGCTGGGTGGGTGACTGGCTGGCTGGCTGGGTGACTTGCTGGCTGGGTGACTGGCTGGCTGGGTGACTGGCTGGCTGGGTGACTGGCTGGCTGGGTGACTGGCTGGCTGGGTGACTGGCTGGCTGGGTGACTGGCTGGCTGGGTGGGTGACTGGCTGGCTGGGTGGGTGACTGACTGGCTGGGTGACTGGCTGGCTGGGTGACTGACTGGCTGGGTGACTGACTGGCTGGGTGACTGGCTGGGTGGGTGGGTGACTGACTGGCTGGCTGGGTGACTTGCTGGCTGGGTGACTGGCTGGCTGGGTGACTGGCTGGCTGGGTGACTGGCTGGCTGGGTGACTGGCTGGCTGGGTGGGTGACTGGCTGGCTGGGTGGGTGACTGGCTGGCTGGGTGACTGGCTGGCTGGGTGACTGACTGGCTGGGTGACTTACTGGCTGGGTGACTTACTGGCTGGGTGACTGACTGGCTGGGTGACTGACTGGCTGGGTGACTGACTGGCTGGGTGACTGACTGGCTGGGTGGGTGACTGACTGGCTGGGTGGGTGACTGGCTGGGTGGGTGACTGACTTACTGGCTGGGTGGGTGACTGGGTGGGTGACTGACTGGCTGGCTGGGTGACTGACTGGCTGGGTGACTGACTGGCTGGGTGACTGACTGGCTGGGTGACTGACTGGCTGGGTGACTGGCTGGGTGGGTGACTGGCTGGCTGGGTGACTGGCTGGCTGGCTGGGTGACTAGCTGGCTGGGTGACTAGCTGGCTGGGTGACTGGCTGGCTGGGTGACTGGCTGGCTGGGTGACTGGCTGGCTGGGTGACTGACTGACTGGCTGGGTGACTTGCTGACTGGCTGGGTGACTGACTGACTGACTGACTGGCTGGGTGACTGACTGGCTGGGTGGGTGACTGACAGGCTGGGTGGGTGACTGGCTGGCTGGGTGACTGGCTGGCTGGGTGACTGGCTGGCTGGCTGGGTGACTGGCTGGCTGGGTGACTGGGTGGCTGGGTGGGTGACTGGCTGGCTGGGTGACTGGCTGGCTGGGTGACTGGCTGGCTGGGTGACTGACTGGCTGGGTGACTGACTGGCTGGGTGACTGACTGGCTGGGTGGGTGACTGACTGGCTGGCTGGGTGACTTGCTGGCTGGGTGACTGGCTGGCTGGGTGACTGGCTGGCTGGGTGACTGGCTGGCTGGATGACTGGCTGGCTGGGTGACTGGCTGGCTGGGTGACTGGCTGGCTGGGTGGGTGACTGGCTGGCTGGGTGGGTGACTGGCTGGCTGGGTGACTGGCTGGCTGGGTGACTGACTGGCTGGGTGACTGACTGGCTGGGTGACTGGCTGGGTGGGTGGGTGACTGACTGGCTGGCTGGGTGACTTGCTGGCTGGGTGACTGGCTGGCTGGGTGACTGGCTGGCTGGGTGACTGGCTGGGTGACTGGCTGGCTGGGTGACTGGCTGGCTGGGTGGGTGACTGGCTGGCTGGCTGGGTGACTGGCTGGCTGGGTGACTGGCTGGCTGGGTGACTGACTGGCTGGGTGACTTACTGGCTGGGTGACTTACTGGCTGGGTGACTGACTGGCTGGGTGACTGACTGGCTGGGTGACTGACTGGCTGGGTGACTGACTGGCTGGGTGGGTGACTGACTGGCTGGGTGGGTGACTGGCTGGTTGGGTGACTGACTTACTGGCTGGGTGGGTGACTGGCTGGGTGGGTGACTGACTGGCTGGCTGGGTGGCTGACTGGCTGGGTGACTGACTGGCTGGGTGACTGACTGGCTGGGTGACTGACTGGCTGGGTGACTGACTGGCTGGGTGACTGGCTGGGTGGGTGACTGGCTGGCTGGGTGACTGGCTGGCTGGCTGGGTGACTAGCTGGCTGGGTGACTAGCTGGCTGGGTGACTGGCTGGCTGGGTGACTGGCTGGCTGGGTGACTGGCTGGCTGGGTGACTGGCTGGCTGGGTGACTGGCTGGCTGGGTGGGCGACTGGCTGGCTGGGTGACTGGCTGGGTGACTGGCTGGGTGACTGGCTGGCTGGGTGACTGACTGGCTGGCTGGGTGACTGGCTGGGTGACTGGCTGGGTGGGTGACTGGCTGGGTGGGTGACTGACTGGCTGGGTGACTGACTGGGTGGGTGACTGACTGACTGGCTGGGTGGGTGACTGACTGGCTGGGTGGGTGACTTGCTGGCTGGGTGACTGGCTGGCTGGGTGACTGGCTGGCTGGGTGACTGGCTGGCTGGCTGGGTGACTGGCTGGCTGGGTGACTGGCTGGCCGGGTGACTGGCTGGCCGGGTGACTGGCTGGCTGGGTGACTGGCTGGCTGGCTGGGTGACTGACTGGCTGGCTGGGTGACTGGCTGGCTGGGTGATTGACTGGCTGGGTGGGTGACTGGCTGGCTGGGTGACTGACTGGCTGGCTGGGTGACTGGCTGGCTGGGTGACTGACTGGCTGGCTGGGTGACTGGCTGGCTGGGTGACTAACTGGCTGGCTGGGTGACTGGCTGGCTGGGTGACTGGCTGGCTGGGTGACTGGCTGGCTGGGTGACTGGCTCGCTGTGTGGGTGACTGGCTGGCTGGGTGACTGACTGGCTGGCTGGGTGACTGACTGACTGGCTGGGTGACTTGCTGACTGGCTGGGTGACTGACTGACTGGGTGACTGACTGACTGACTGGCTGGGTGACTGACTGGCTGGGTGGGTGACTGACAGGCTGGGTGGGTGACTGGCTGGCTGGGTGACTGGCTGGCTGGCTGGGTGACTGGCTGGCTGGGTGACTGGGTGGCTGGGTGGGTGACTGGCTGGCTGGGTGACTGGCTGGCTGGGTGACTGGCTGGCTGGGTGACTGACTGGCTGGGTGACTGACTGGCTGGGTGGGTGACTGACTGGCTGGGTGGGTGACTGACTGGCTGGCTGGGTGACTTGCTGGCTGGGTGACTGGCTGGCTGGGTGACTGGCTGGCTGGGTGACTGGCTGGCTGGGTGACTGGCTGGCTGGGTGACTGGCTGGCTGGGTGACTGGCTGGCTGGGTGGGTGACTGGCTGGCTGGGTGGGTGACTGGCTGGCTGGGTGACTGGCTGGCTGGGTGACTGACTGGCTGGGTGACTGACTGGCTGGGTGACTGGCTGGGTGGGTGGGTGACTGACTGGCTGGCTGGGTGACTGGCTGGCTGGGTGACTGGCTGGCTGGGTGACTGGCTGGCTGGGTGACTGGCTGGCTGGGTGGGTGACTGGCTGGCTGGGTGGGTGACTGACTGGCTGGGTGACTGGCTGGCTGGGTGACTGACTGGCTGGGTGACTGACTGGCTGGGTGACTGGCTGGGTGGGTGGGTGACTGACTGGCTGGCTGGGTGACTTGCTGGCTGGGTGACTGGCTGGCTGGGTGACTGGCTGGCTGGGTGACTGGCTGGCTGGGTGACTGGCTGGCTGGGTGGGTGACTGGCTGGCTGGGTGGGTGACTGGCTGGCTGGGTGACTGGCTGGCTGGGTGACTGACTGGCTGGGTGACTTACTGGCTGGGTGACTTACTGGCTGGGTGACTGACTGGCTGGGTGACTGACTGGCTGGGTGACTGACTGGCTGGGTGACTGACTGGCTGGGTGGGTGACTGACTGGCTGGGTGGGTGACTGGCTGGGTGGGTGACTGACTTACTGGCTGGGTGGGTGACTGGGTGGGTGACTGACTGGCTGGCTGGGTGACTGACTGGCTGGGTGACTGACTGGCTGGGTGACTGACTGGCTGGGTGACTGACTGGCTGGGTGACTGGCTGGGTGGGTGACTGGCTGGCTGGGTGACTGGCTGGCTGGCTGGGTGACTAGCTGGCTGGGTGACTAGCTGGCTGGGTGACTGGCTGGCTGGGTGACTGGCTGGCTGGGTGACTGGCTGGCTGGGTGACTGACTGACTGGCTGGGTGACTTGCTGACTGGCTGGGTGACTGACTGACTGACTGACTGGCTGGGTGACTGACTGGCTGGGTGGGTGACTGACAGGCTGGGTGGGTGACTGGCTGGCTGGGTGACTGGCTGGCTGGGTGACTGGCTGGCTGGCTGGGTGACTGGCTGGCTGGGTGACTGGGTGGCTGGGTGGGTGACTGGCTGGCTGGGTGACTGGCTGGCTGGGTGACTGGCTGGCTGGGTGACTGGCTGGCTGGGTGACTGACTGGCTGGGTGACTGACTGGCTGGGTGACTGACTGGCTGGGTGGGTGACTGACTGGCTGGCTGGGTGACTTGCTGGCTGGGTGACTGGCTGGCTGGGTGACTGGCTGGCTGGGTGACTGGCTGGCTGGGTGACTGGCTGGCTGGGTGACTGGCTGGCTGGGTGGGTGACTGGCTGGCTGGGTGGGTGACTGGCTGGCTGGGTGACTGGCTGGCTGGGTGACTGACTGGCTGGGTGACTGACTGGCTGGGTGACTGGCTGGGTGGGTGGGTGACTGACTGGCTGGCTGGGTGACTTGCTGGCTGGGTGACTGGCTGGCTGGGTGACTGGCTGGCTGGGTGACTGGCTGGGTGACTGGCTGGCTGGGTGACTGGCTGGCTGGGTGGGTGACTGGCTGGCTGGCTGGGTGACTGGCTGGCTGGGTGACTGGCTGGCTGGGTGACTGACTGGCTGGGTGACTTACTGGCTGGGTGACTTACTGGCTGGGTGACTGACTGGCTGGGTGACTGACTGGCTGGGTGACTGACTGGCTGGGTGACTGACTGGCTGGGTGGGTGACTGACTGGCTGGGTGGGTGACTGGCTGGTTGGGTGACTGACTTACTGGCTGGGTGGGTGACTGGCTGGGTGGGTGACTGACTGGCTGGCTGGGTGGCTGACTGGCTGGGTGACTGACTGGCTGGGTGACTGACTGGCTGGGTGACTGACTGGCTGGGTGACTGACTGGCTGGGTGACTGGCTGGGTGGGTGACTGGCTGGCTGGGTGACTGGCTGGCTGGCTGGGTGACTAGCTGGCTGGGTGACTAGCTGGCTGGGTGACTGGCTGGCTGGGTGACTGGCTGGCTGGGTGACTGGCTGGCTGGGTGACTGGCTGGCTGGGTGACTGGCTGGCTGGGTGGGCGACTGGCTGGCTGGGTGACTGGCTGGGTGACTGGCTGGGTGACTGGCTGGCTGGGTGACTGACTGGCTGGCTGGGTGACTGGCTGGGTGACTGGCTGGGTGGGTGACTGGCTGGGTGGGTGACTGACTGGCTGGGTGACTGACTGGCTGGGTGACTGACTGACTGGCTGGGTGGGTGACTGACTGGCTGGGTGGGTGACTTGCTGGCTGGGTGACTGGCTGGCTGGCTGGGTGACTGGCTGGCTGGGTGACTGGCTGGCTGGCTGGGTGACTGGCTGGCTGGCTGGGTGACTGGCTGGCTGGGTGACTGGCTGGCCGGGTGACTGGCTGGCCGGGTGACTGGCTGGCTGGGTGACTGACTGGCTGGCTGGGTGACTGGCTGGCTGGGTGATTGACTGGCTGGGTGGGTGACTGGCTGGCTGGGTGACTGACTGGCTGGCTGGGTGACTGGCTGGCTGGGTGACTGACTGGCTGGCTGGGTGACTGGCTGGCTGGGTGACTAACTGGCTGGCTGGGTGACTGGCTGGCTGGGTGACTGGCTGGCTGGGTGACTGGCTGGCTGGGTGACTGGCTCGCTGTGTGGGTGACTGGCTGGCTGGGTGACTGACTGGCTGGCTGGGTGACTGACTGACTGGCTGGGTGACTTGCTGACTGGCTGGGTGACTGACTGACTGGGTGACTGACTGACTGACTGACTGGCTGGGTGACTGACTGGCTGGGTGGGTGACTGACAGGCTGGGTGGGTGACTGGCTGGCTGGGTGACTGGCTGGCTGGCTGGGTGACTGGCTGGCTGGGTGACTAGGTGGCTGGGTGGGTGACTGGCTGGCTGGGTGACTGGCTGGCTGGGTGACTGGCTGGCTGGGTGACTGACTGGCTGGGTGACTGACTGGCTGGGTGACTGACTGGCTGGGTGGGTGACTGACTGGCTGGCTGGGTGACTTGCTGGCTGGGTGACTGGCTGGCTGGGTGACTGGCTGGCTGGGTGACTGGCTGGCTGGGTGACTGGCTGGCTGGGTGACTGGCTGGCTGGGTGACTGGCTGGCTGGGTGGGTGACTGGCTGGCTGGGTGGGTGACTGGCTGGCTGGGTGACTGGCTGGCTGGGTGACTGACTGGCTGGGTGACTGACTGGCTGGGTGACTGGCTGGGTGGGTGGGTGACTGACTGGCTGGCTGGGTGACTTGCTGGCTGGGTGACTGGCTGGCTGGGTGACTGGCTGGCTGGGTGACTGGCTGGCTGGGTGACTGGCTGGCTGGGTGACTGGCTGGCTGGGTGGGTGACTGGCTGGCTGGGTGACTGGCTGGCTGGGTGACTGGCTGGCTGGGTGACTGACTGGCTGGGTGACTTACTGGCTGGGTGACTTACTGGCTGGGTGACTGACTGGCTGGGTGACTGACTGGCTGGGTGACTGACTGGCTGGGTGGGTGACTTGCTGGCTGGGTGACTGGCTGGCTGGGTGACTGGCTCACTGGGTGACTGGTTGGCTGGGTGACAGGTTGGCTGGGTGACTGGCTGGCCGGGTGACTGGCTGGCCGGGTGACTGGCTGGCTGGGTGACTGGCTAGCTGGGTGTCTGGCTGGGTGACTGGTTGGCTGGGTGACTGGCTGGCTGGGTGACTGACTGGCTGGGTGACTGACTGGCTGGGTGACTGACTGGCTGGGTGACTGACTGGCTGGGTGGGTGACTTGCTGGCTGGGTGACTGGCTGGCTGGGTGACTGGCTCACTGGGTGACTGGTTGGCTGGGTGACAGGTTGGCTGGGTGACTGGCTGGCCGGGTGACTGGCTGGCCGGGTGACTGGCTGGCTGGGTGACTGGCTGGGTGGGTGACTGAATGGCTGGGTGACTGACTGGCTGGGTGACTGACTGGCTGGGTGACTGACTGGCTGGGTGACTGACTGGCTGGGTGACTGACTGGCTGGGTGGGTGACTGACTGGCTGGGTGGGTGACTGGCTGGCTGGGTGACTGGCTGGCTGGCTGGGTGACTGGCTGGCTGGCTGGGTGACTAGCTGTCTGGGTGACTGGCTGGCTGGGTGACTGGCTGGCTGGGTGACTGGCTGGCTGGGTGGGCGACTGGCTGGCTGGGTGACTGGCTGGCTGGGTGACTGGCTGGCTGGGTGACTGGCTGGCTGGGTGACTGGCTGGCTGGGTGACTGACTGGCTGGGTGACTGACTGGCTGGGTGGGTGACTGGCTGGGTGGTTGACTGGCTGGGTGGGTGACTGACTTACTGGCTGGGTGGGTGACTGACTGGCTGGGTGGGTGACTGACTGGCTGGCTGGGTGACTGACTGGCTGGGTGACTGACTGGCTGGGTGACTGACTGGCTGGGTGACTGACTGGCTGGGTGACTGACTGGCTGGGTGGGTGACTGGCTGGCTGGCTGGGTGACTAGCTGGCTGGGTGACTAGCTGGCTGGGTGACTAGCTGGCTGGGTGACTGACTGGCTGGGTGACTGGCTGGCTGGGTGACTGGCTGGGTGACTGGCTGGCTGGGTGGGCGACTGGCTGGCTGGGTGACTGGCTGGCTGGGTGACTGGCTGGCTGGGTGACTGGCTGGCTGGGTGACTGACTGGCTGGCTGGGTGACTGGCTGGCTGGGTGACTGGCTGGGTGGGTGACTGGCTGGCTGGCTGGGTGACTGAATGGCTGGCTGGGTGACTGGCTGGCTGGGTGACTGACTGGCTGGGTGGGTGACTGGCTGGGTGGGTGACTGGCTGGGTGGGTGACTGGCTGGCTGGGTGGGTGACTGGCTGGCTGGGTGACTGGCTGGCTGGGTGACTGACTGGCTGGCTGGGTGACTGACTGACTGGCTGGGTGACTTGCTGACTGGCTGGGTGACTGACTGACTGACTGGCTGGGTGACTGACTGGCTGGGTGGGTGGGTGACTGGCTGGCTTGGTGACTGGCTGGCTGGGTGACTGGCTGGCTGGGTGACTGGCTGGCTGGGTGACTGGCTGGCTGGGTGACTGGCTGGCTGGGTGACTGGCTGGCTGGGTGGGTGACTGGCTGGCTGGGTGACTGAGTGACTGGCTGGGTGACTGAGTGACTGGCTGGGTGACTGACTGGCTGGGTGACTGACTGGCTGGGTGACTTACTGGCTGGGTGACTGACTGGCTGGGTGGCTGGTTGACTGGTTGGGTGACTTGCTGGGTGGGTGACTTGCTGGCTGGGTGACTGGCTGGCTGGGTGACTGGCTGGCTGGGTGACTGGCTGGCTGGGTGACTGGCTGGCTGGGTGACTGGCTGGCTGGGTGGGTGACTGGCTGGGTGGGTGACTGGCTGGCTGGGTGACTGGCTGGCTGGGTGACTGACTGGCTGGGTGACTTACTGGCTGGGTGACTTACTGGCTGGGTGACTTACTGGCTGGGTGACTGACTGGCTGGGTGACTGACTGGCTGGGTGGGTGACTGGCTGGCTGGGTGACTGGCTGGCTGGGTGGGTGACTGGCTGGCAGGGTGACTGGCTGGCTGGGTGACTGGCTGGCTGGGTGACTGGCTGGCTGGGTGACTGGCTGGCTAGGTGACTGGCTGGCTGGGTGACTGGCTGGCTGGGTGGGTGACTGGCTGGCTGGGTGACTGAGTGACTGGCTGGGTGACTGAGTGACTGGCTGGGTGACTGACTGGCTGGGTGACTGACTGGCTGGCTGGGTGACTTACTGGCTGGGTGACTGACTGGCTGGGTGACTGGCTGGGTGGCTGGGTGGGTGACTTGCTGGGTGGGTGACTTGCTGGCTGGGTGACTGGCTGGCTGGGTGACAGGCTGGCTGGGTGACTGGCTGGCTGGGTGACTGGCTGGCTGGGTGACTGGCTGGCTGGGTGGGTGACTGGCTGGCTGGGTGGGTGACTGGCTGGCTGGGTGACTGGCTGGCTGGGTGACTGACTGGCTGGGTGACTTACTGGCTGGGTGACTTACTGGCTGGGTGACTGACTGGCTGGGTGACTGACTGGCTGGGTGGGTGACTGACTGGCTGGGTGGGTGACTTGCTGGCTGGGTGACTGGCTGGCTGGGTGACTGGCTGGCTGGGTGACTGGCTGGGTGACTGGTTGGCTGGGTGACTGGCTGGCCAGGTGACTGGCTGGCTGGGTGACTGGGTGACTGGCTGGGTGACTGGTTGGCTGGGTGACTGGCTGGCCGGGTGACTGGCTGGCCGTGTGACTGGCTGGCTGGGTGACTGGCTGGCTGGCTGGGTGACTGACTGGCTGACTGGCTGGGTGACTGACTGGCTGGGTGGGTGGGTGACTGGCTGGCTGGGTGACTGGCTGGCTGGGTGACTGGCTGGCTGGGTGACTGGCTGGCTGGGTGACTGGCTGGCTGGGTGACTGGCTGGCTGGGTGACTGGCTGGCTGGGTGGGTGACTGGCTGGCTGGGTGACTGAGTGACTGGCTGGGTGACTGAGTGACTGGCTGGGTGACTGACTGGCTGGGTGACTGACTGGCTGGGTGACTTACTGGCTGGGTGAATGACTGGCTGGGTGGCTGGTTGACTGGTTGGGTGACTTGCTGGGTGGGTGACTTGCTGGCTGGGTGACTGGCTGGCTGGGTGACTGGCTGGCTGGGTGACTGGCTGGCTGGGTGACTGGCTGGCTGGGTGACTGGCTGGCTGGGTGGGTGACTGGCTGGCTGGGTGGGTGACTGGCTGGCTGGGTGACTGGCTGGCTGGGTGACTGACTGGCTGGGTGACTTACTGGCTGGGTGTCTTACTGGCTGGGTGACTTACTGGCTGGGTGACTGACTGGCTGGGTGACTGACTGGCTGGGTGGGTGACTGGCTGGCTGGGTGACTGGCTGGCTGGGTGGGTGACTGGCTGGCAGGGTGACTGGCTGGCTGGGTGACTGGCTGGCTGGGTGACTGGCTGGCTGGGTGACTGGCTGGCTAGGTGACTGGCTGGCTGGGTGACTGGCTGGCTGGGTGGGTGACTGGCTGGCTGGGTGACTGAGTGACTGGCTGGGTGACTGAGTGACTGGCTGGGTGACTGACTTGCTGGGTGACTGACTGGCTGGCTGGGTGACTTACTGGCTGGGTGATTGACTGGCTGGGTGACTGGCTGGGTGGCTGGGTGGGTGACTTGCTGGGTGGGTGACTTGCTGGCTGGGTGACTGGCTGGCTGGGTGACTGGCTGGCTGGGTGACTGGCTGGCTGGGTGACTGGCTGGCTGGGTGACTGGCTGGCTGGGTGGGTGACTGGCTGGCTGGGTGGGTGACTGGCTGGCTGGGTGACTGGCTGGCTGGGTGACTGACTGGCTGGGTGACTTACTGGCTGGGTGACTTACTGGCTGGGTGACTGACTGGCTGGGTGACTGACTGGCTGGGTGGGTGACTGACTGGCTGGGTGGGTGACTTGCTGGCTGGGTGACTGGCTGGCTGGGTGACTGGCTGGCTGGGTGACTGGCTGGGTGACTGGTTGGCTGAGTGACTGGCTGGCCAGGTGACTGGCTGGCCAGGTGACTGGCTGGCTGGGTGACTGGGTGACTGGCTGGGTGACTGGTTGGCTGGGTGACTGGCTGGCCGGGTGACTGGCTGGCCGTGTGACTGGCTGGCTGGGTGACTGGCTGGCTGGCTGGGTGACTGACTGGCTGGCTGGGTGACTGGCTGGCTGGGTGACTGACTGGCTGGGTGGGTGACTGGCTGGCTGGGTGACTGGCTGGCTGGGTGACTGACTGGCTGGGTGGGTGACTGGATGGCTGGGTGACTGACTGGCTGGGTGGGTGACTGGCTGGCTGGGTGACTGGCTGGCTGGGTGACTGGCTGGCTGGGTGACTGGCTGGCTGTGTGGGTGACTGGCTGGCTGGGTGACTGACTGGCTGGGTGACTGATTGGCTGGGTGACTGACTGGCTGGGTGACTGACTGGCTGGGTGGGTGACTGACTGGCTGGGTGGGTGACTTGCTGGCTGGGTGACTGGCTGGCTGGGTGACTGGCTGGCTGGGTGACTGGCTGGGTGACTGGTTGGCTGGGTGACTGGCTGGCCAGGTGACTGGCTGGCCAGGTGACTGGCTGGCTGGGTGACTGGGTGACTGGCTGGGTGACTGGTTGGCTGGGTGACTGGCTGGCCGGGTGACTGGCTGGCCGTGTGACTGGCTGGCTGGGTGACTGGCTGGCTGGCTGGGTGACTGACTGGCTGGCTGGGTGACTGGCTGGCTGGGTGACTGACTGGCTGGGTGGGTGACTGGCTGGCTGGGTGACTGGCTGGCTGGGTGACTGACTGGCTGGGTGGGTGACTGGATGGCTGGGTGACTGACTGGCTGGGTGGGTGACTGGCTGGCTGGGTGACTGGCTGGCTGGGTGACTGGCTGGCTGGGTGACTGGCTGGCTGTGTGGGTGACTGGCTGGCTGGGTGACTGACTGGCTGGGTGACTGATTGGCTGGGTGACTGACTGGCTGGGTGACTGACTGGCTGGGTGGGTGACTGACTGGCTGGGTGGGTGACTGGCTGGCTGGGTGACTGGCTGGCTGGGTGACTGGCTGGCTGGGTGACTGACTGGCTGGCTGGGTGACTGGCTGGCTGGCTGGGTGACTGACTGGCTGGCTGGGTGACTGACTGGCTGGCTGGGTGACTGACTGGCTGGCTGGGTGACTGACTGGCTGGCTGGGGCAGGGGGGGGTGACTGATTTGGGGGGGGGTGACTGATTGGGGGGGGGGGTGACTGATTGGGGGGTTGACTGATTGGGGGGGTGACTGATTGGGGGGGTGACTGATTGGGGGGGTAACTCTGGTGTCACACACACACACACATTCTCCCATATATATACACACAAACACACACACACCCTCGCTCTCTCTACACACACGGGGGGGGGGGAGTTAAGGCCGCGACCAGCACCTCCGGGCTGTCACGCGGTTACTGGGGGAAGCGGGGACCTGAGGGACATCCCCGCTCCCATCTCCTACCCCGCGGCCTTTCACAGCGCAGACTCAGGGCGCATGCCGCTACTGCTCCTGGACCGGCGGGGGCGTGCACACGCATGCCGTGAGTGCCAGCAAGTCAGCTGGTCACCGTCGAGGTCGCGCATCGTGGTCACGTGCGCGCATCAACACACCAGACCCCTGCAATTACAATGATGCCTGCACACCTGCCCTACATCCTCCTACAGGCGCTCGACTTACCTCTGACCTCACTCCTGAGTAACTATCAAGAACCGGTACCCCTTACCCCTGATTGCGGAATTTTGACAGGTTACAAGATGCCAGGATTTCTCTAAACTTGACCTTTGGGGGCATACAACCTGGTTAGAATTCGCCAGGGGGATGAATAGAAAACTGCCTTCAACACACGCGATGGGCACTACGAGAACCTGGTGAAGCCCTTTGGTCTCTGTAACGCGCCCGCGGTCTTCCAGGATTTTGTTAACGGTATCTTCAGGGATCTCCTGGATCAGCACGTGGTGGTCTACCTGGACGATATTTTAATATTCTCCAAGAACGTCCAGGGGCACACAGGACACGTAAAGCAGGTACTTCAGAGGCTACGGGAGAACCGTCTGTTTGCTAAGTTAGAGAAGTGCCAATTTCACCTGTCTTCCACATCGTTCCTGGGATACATTATCTCTGATACAGGTCTAGCTATGGACCCTGCCAAAGTAAGAGCGGTTATTGATTGGCCGCGTCCTCTCTCTCTGAAAGCGGTACAGATGTTTTTAGGTTTTTCCAACTATTACCGCCTATTCATAAAAAAAAATTCTTCAGTAGTTGCACCCATCACAGCTCTCACCTAGAAGAACGCCAACCCAGCACTATGGTCACCTGAGGCTATCAGCGCCTTTGAAACTTTGAAAAAAGCTTTCATTATGGCACCCATCTTGGTGCATTCAGATCCTGGACAGCCATTCACCCTCGAGGTGGACGCCTCTGATATAGGAGCAGGGGCCATATAATCTTAGAGGAAGAATCAACAGGCCAGACTGCATCCTTGTGCTTTTTTTTCTAGGAAATTTTACGCGGCAGAGCGGAATAACGATGTGGGTAATCGTGAGCTTCTCGCAATCAAGATGGCCTTAGAGGAGTGGCGCCATCTCTTGGAAGGCGCGAAAACCCCATCACCATCCTCACGGATCACAAGAATCTGTTATATATTGAGACAGCTCGTCACCTCAGCTGTAGAGGATAAAACTGAGGACCACCAGGAGACCATACTCCCTCCCAATTGCGTCCTTTCCGCCAAAACCTTCGACGCCCTGTCAGAAATCGCCAGGGTTCAAGACCAGATCCCGCAGGGTCTCAAGGTGCCAGATGGACGGTTGCATGCGTCCAAAACAGCGGGTCACCCTGGGATTAAAAGGACTATAAACTTCTTACAGTGAACCTTCTGGTGTCCTGGTATGCGCAAAGACATTCAGGACTACGTCTCTGCATGCCCTATCTGGGCACAGAACAAATCACCACGGAATAAAACCACGGGCCTTCTACAACCTCTCCCCATTCCTGACCGACCATGGAGACACCTCTCAATGGATTTTATCGTTGATCTGCCTATATCCAAAGGGATGGACACTATATTAGTAGTAGTCGATCGCTTCACCAAACAAGCACACTTCATTCCACTCAAAGGCCTTCCCAGCGCCTCAAATTATCCGAGGTATTCGTAAAGGAGATCTTCAGGCTTCATGGATCCCCCCAGACCATAGTCTCAGATATGAGCTCTCAGTTCGTATCCAGATTCTGGAGGATCTTCTGCAAAGGACTTAACGTGGCACTGCACTTCTCCTATGGATATCATCCACAGATGAACGGTCAAACGGAACGCACGAACCAATCTCTGGAGCAGTTCCTTTGTTGCTTTATCTCCAACGCTCAAGACAATTGGTGCGATCTACTCCCATGGGCAGAATTTGCTCTTAACAATCTCAGGAATGAGTCCACCCAACAGTCCCCATTTTTTTCTAATTACGGTTTTCACCCCTCTACTCTCCCCAATTCTGCTCCAAATACAGGGGTTCCTGCTGCTGAGGATAGGATCCAGGATCTTCAGTCTTCCTGGGAGAGGATACAGAGCAACCTCAGGTGTGCCATTGCTATGCAAAAAAGACAGGCCGATCGCCACCGTCAGGATTCATCCAACTATGCTCCGGGTCAGAAGGTATGGTTATCCACTAGGAACATCCGCCTAAAGGTTACATCCCCCAAACTGGCACCTAGATTTATTGGACCATTTCTAATCTTGGAGAGAGTTAACCCTGTCGCCTACCGACTAAAATTGCCCGCAACTATGCAAATTTCATCTGCTTTTCACTGCTCCTTGCTGAAACCTTTTAAATCTAACCCTCAAACCCAGGACATCCACCTTGTCCCAGACTAATAGACGGACAGGAGGAGTTCGAAGTCCAATCTATTCTGAACTCCCGTCTCTCAAGAGGAGGTCTCCAGTATCTAGCGCATTAGAGGGGTTTTGGTCCTGAGGAGAGGGAGTAGATCCCACAGAACCAGGTTAACTCAAGCTTTTCACTGAAAACTCCAGCTAAAGCCTCGAGTGGATCATCCGGAGGCCGATCCTAAAGGGGGGGTACTGTAAGGACCGCCCGCTCGCAGCCCATACCTCCCATGGCTCTCCTCTCCAGCAGGGACTCACGCGCACCCGCTTCTCCCGTCGGAGGCACGTGTAGACTCAGGGCACATGCCGCCACTGCTCCTGGACCGGCGGGGGCATGGACACGCATGCGCCGCCGCGACGGGCCTCCGCGAGTGGCAGCAAGTCAGCTGGTCACACATCAACACACCAGACCGCTGCAATTACAATGATGCCTGCACATCTGCCCTGCATCCTGCATCCTCCTACCGGCGCTCGACTTACCTTTGACCTCACTCTTGGGTAAGGTCTCCCATTGGCTACCTCTAGTATATAGCTTCAGTCAGCCCTGGGCTGATTGCTAAGCATATTTTGTGTTTGCTGTGCTTGCTACAAGCTGCCTTGCTCGGGTTGAGGTCTGGACTTTGACTGGGCCATTGCAACACCTTGTTTCTTTTCTTTTTCAGCCATTCTGTTGTAGATTTGCTGGTGTGCTTGGGATCATTGTCCTGTTGCATGACCCAATTTCGGCCAAGTTTTAGCTGTCGGACAGATGGCCTCACATTTGACTCTAGAATACTTTGGTATACAGAGGAGTTCATGGTCGACTCAATGACAGAAAGATTCCCAGGTCCTGTGGCTGCAAAAACAAGCCCAAATCATCACCCCTCCACCACCGTGCTTGACAGTTGGTATGAGGTGTTTGTGCTGATATGCTGTGTTTTGTTTTCGACAAATGTCGCGCTCTGCATTATAGCCAAACATCTCCTCTTTGGTCTCGTCTGTCCAAAGGACATTGATCCAGAAGTCTTGTGGTTTGTTCAGATGCAACTTTGCAAACCTAAGCCGTGCTGCCATGTTCTTTTTAGAGAGAAGAGGCCTTCTCCTGGCAACCCTTCCAAACAAACCATACCTGTTCAGTCTTTTTCTAATTGTACTGTCATGAACTGTAACATTTATCATACTAACTGAGGCCTGTAGAGTCTGAGATGTAACTCTTGGTTTTTTTTGCAATTTCTCTGAGCATTGCATTGTCTGACCTTGGGGTGAATTTGCTGGGAAGTCCACTCCTGGGAAGATGGCCAACAGTCTTGAATGTTTTCCACTTTTGAATAATCTTCCTCACTGTAGAATGATGGACTTTAAATTGTTTGGAAATGGCCTTATAACACTTCCCAGATTGATGGGCAGCAACAATTGCTTCTCTAAGATCATTGCTGATGTCTTTCCTCCTTGGCATTGTGTTAACACACACCTGAATGCTCCAGACCAGCAAACTGCTAAAACTTCGGCTTTTATAGAGGTGGTCACACTTGCTGATGATCAATTAATCAAGGGCATTTGATTAGCAGCACCTGCCTGCTACTTAGAATCTTAATTTATATGGAAGCACTAAGGGTGTACTTAGTTTTTCACACATAGCTTCTCCATTTTGGCTTTATTTTTGTTAAATAAATCATGTCATGTGTTGTTGTTCATCTGAGGTTGTATTTACCTCATTTTAAGACCTGCTAAGGAACAGATGATTGTTATTATGTCCTGATATGTAAAACCACAGAATTCAAAGAGGGTGTACTTTCTTTTTCACTGTATATAATCAGCTAAGCACCAGCTTCATATTTGTTACCTTCGCTGCAAGATGGTTCACAAACACTTGTCTTAGTAATGAAGAGGTTAACACAAATAGTCCCGCCAGGAAGGTTTGGGGGGCGTGGAGGGCTACATTTTAGAAGATATATGTGTGAAAGACATCGCAGTTTCCCGCTCAATGACTGTTATCAACAAGTGGTAGCTGTTTGGTTAGCTATTTTGGAAAGAGGAAATAGGTCTTGTTTTGTAGAACTTCAGGCTGATTTCGGAGAACCCTGTCTGTTTGAATAGACGCAGAGGGTGTGGGCAAAGCAAAACAACATGCTAACCACAGGAAACACACAAATAAAGGGGGTGACGGGGGGAGGGGAGGGAGAGAGGAGGGGGGTGGAGAAGACGAGACACTGACTCTAGCAGGTCTACGGAGATGATTCTCATTTATTGTCATGTAAATAAGCACGTGTGGTTTGGGTTTGGGTCTCACTTACTGAGTTAGGAGTGGGTCAGTGAGTAAAGAATCAAGGAACCTGTTTCAATTTCCGGTGTCAGCTCCTTGTGACCTTGGGCGAGTCACTTTATCTCCCTGTGCCTCAGGCACTAAATTCATAGAGTGTAAGCTCCTCTAGGCAGGGACTGTGTCTGTAACATTCCTATGTGCTGCGCGCTGCGCACTGCGGGCTGTACTGTCATTGTGACGTGCTGAGTCCCACTGGGAGAAAAGCGCTGTATGATTTATACTCTCATAGTTTGGAAGGGTGATAGTAATCTCAAAAAAAATCCCTCTTTACTTTTTTTTTTTTAAACATAAGATTGAAGCAGGGGGTCTCGGGAAGCTGGACCCCATTAATTTCAGCTCTGGCGACCTTGCTACTTGAGATACAGGCCTACCTAGCGGGTGTTGGTAGCCGCTCCGTTCGGCTGGCAGGGATCACATAATGATGGAGTATGTAGTAAAGAAAAATTGGGCACTGCAAGTCGATGAGGCTGATATGGGTTGATAAAATTAATTTATTGGGGCATAATGAGCCAAGAAATTGAGAAAGCGCACTGTGAGGCGAGAAACGCGTTGGAGGACTCCTGTGTTGTTTTGTTTCTTGGCTCATTATGCCCCAATAAATTAATTTTATCAACCCATATCAGCCTCATCGACTTGCAGTGCCCAATTTTTCTTTACTACAGTCTCCATCTACACATTGGAGCACGCCTGGTGACTGCTTCTTTATGCTGCTACATATCGACAGCTTATGGTGCATGATGCCTGACGGATTCTTCTACAGTCTAGTGGAGCATGCAGTGCTTAGCCCGCAAAATCATGACCGCGTGAGGTGAGACGCCGGTGCAGACGAGTCGCGGATACGTGACGTCACAGCGACACCTTCAACCGGAGCGCACGGCTGAGGAAAGTACTCCCTGTGAGGAGGTCGGTGTCACGGTGGGATTCCGGCGTGCTGCCGACGGATGACGTCACAGCGATTTATCCAACTCAAGCAAGCCCACCGACGTGAGGAGTCTCTCTGCCAAGGTCCGGGGACATCGGAACGGCGCCCCTACCCCGTGTGAGCATACCAGGGGTAGAAGTGCGTAGCGCCAGAAGTCCCATGAGTAACCAGAGATCAGAGAACAGAGACTCCACTTTGCTCACCACAAGGAGGTATTCACCGGCCTCAAGACAAGTGTCCACCCTCTTCCTTTCCCTCCCTTACCCGTCCCCCCCCCCTTTCCCTTCTCCTTCTCCCTCACACCTCTGTTATACACTGTGTATATACATTAGGACTGGTACAGATGATATCATCTTCACACTACTGGGTCCAGACACGGAGAGGTTGTGTTCATTATCATCATGCATAGGGGAGACACTTTGTGGATTCATTTTATGTGACTTGGTATCCTCCTCATTATATATCGCGGCTCACTTCACCATCAAGACTTTTTCATTCCAGTCCCATCAATTCATTTTGTCCTTATTCATTACACCACCTCCACCTTATCCCTGTAGCGCACACTCAGGGGAGCTCCTCTCCCCATCCCTACAATAATGATGGAGTATCAAAGCTCCTGCGGGCCAGTAGGTTCGGAGGTAAGTATCTCTGGAAATGGGGAGTCCTGAAATTAAAGGGGTTCAGCTGCGGGGACCCCCCAATTTCAATCCTATGTTAAAAAACAATTGCAAAGAAAATCGTACTGCTTGGAGTTTTTCTTTTATGTTATAATAATAACATAACATGTATGACACGCTTCATCAGGGGGAGGAGTCTATACCTATTAAGGAATCATCATTTAAACCACTTTTGGGTCCTCTACTCCACTATGAGGATCTTTATGGTTTTTAGCATTTGAATGTTTAAGTAATTTGATGCAATAAAACATTTTTGTTTTTAATTTTTAGCTCTTCTCTCTCGGACTACAGCATACCACATAGCAGAGTTATCGGTTCAGGCTATTTATGCCGTACACTATTTATCTGGCATTGAGTGCATATTTCGGGGTTGCTTTTGACTCTACCTCTTGTGGTCTTTTTTGTTGTTATATATGTTTACCCTTTTGCACCTGCATCTTTTAGGACCTTTCATATAGGAGAACAGTCTGATTCATCAGTTTTTTTTATGTTATAATAATAATTAAAAAAATTTTTTTTAAAGCGCATGAATTGTTTCTATAAAAATACAATGGAAATGTACGTTTGTAAATAACAGAGCAATTCTCTGTTTGGGATTTTTTTAAAAATTCTATTCTACAGAATAGACTCCATTATAATTCACTGGAAAATGTATCCTCCGCCCAATGCAACTTAATGGAAGATAAAGCGATGTCCCATATTTTCTTACCGTCTACCTGAAAATAATATTTCCTTAGGCCAGTATGGACCACCCCAGATTTCCCCACTCCCGCTAACCAATAGATAAGGAGGGGATTGGCTTGGAGGCACGGCCTTGACATCAATGGGGCAGTGCTGTGACATTGTGGGACATTCTAAAGATGTACGCAGTGGCATATTTCCCAAAAAGCTGAGTAGGTTATAGCCTAGAGTGGCAATTTTGGAGGGAGAACATGTGTGTGTGAGAGCCTTACCTTTTCTGGAGCAGGCCCCCTCCTGTAGCATTGCATCGTCATGGCGACACATGACAACGCATTGGTAAATGATGATGGCTTGCCATGACAATGAGACGTCACATGCTGCCGTGACGTCATGACGTTACTACATGTTAAATGTTACATGTTAAAGCTCCCTCTACCCTTCGACTCCAACCACGGACTCCATGTCCTAGCAAATTGAGTACACCATCCCGGTAAAAAGGCTGTAATTCTCTCTGTAGTCATGACATGCCAGCTTTTTTTCGTGACCATGTTCATGTCCGGGGCCTTGGGACCTTTTCCAGCAAGCTACCACGCAACATCTGGCGGTCGTGTGAAAGTGGCCAATGGGTTTGGCCTCCCACATGGGGGGGGGGGGGAGATCAGGAATGGACCTTCCCAACAGAACTGACCACGGTTCGGGCCTCAGTGAGGCGTTCAAGAGGGAGTTAATGAGTGAGAATATTCTCCTTCAGAATGGGACTATTATGGTACAGAACCACCAGATGTGTGGTAATGAGCCGTTTTGGCTGCTTCCTCGGGAGCAGCCTACCGGGCATGAGGCATTCATGGCATGTAGTTTCACTGCGGTCAGATACCTGCAGAACAATATTTTGTAGGCATTTTCTTTTGTGGTTGTGCATATTCACCCCTTGGCTGCCGCCATATATGTCCTCCGATCCTCATCCTCTACGCCCAGTTCCTCCTCTCATTTCCTCTTATTTCTGCATATACGGGCATTTTGTCTCATAGATCGGACTCAGCAGCTGTGGATAAACTGCTGAAATTAGGCCCCTATCTAATTATCGGGAATCAAAGAGCAGCTCATCATTGATGATAGTGGAATTAAGCTGCCGGTGTGGACATGCATAATAAAAAAGTGCTTGAGTTGTAGGTACCTAAAATTCTCAGATTAGCCAGATTTTTCTGCTCATGTACGTCTGGCAATTGCATAATGGTTGACCCCAAGATAATATCCTGAACCCTGGTGATGCCAGTCTTCTTCCATGCGTTGAAGGCCTATATGAGAGACCCGATACAAAGTCTGGATTATTAAACAATGGAACCATCCCCGATCGTGGGGTGGAAGTTAAATGGAATTTTTAACCGAACCCATAACGTAAGGGAATGTTTAATCACTGGGTGGGACTTGATCACCACTGGCCTAGATAACCTGATCAGCCAAAGGAGGGAATTAATATTGGCCGAACCAGCCTCAGCGTTTTCTATAGCCACCCACACACTTTTAAACCTCCTACGTTTTCTTTTGTGCTTGTACTGTACTTGTTTATTAAAATAACATTGTAACTGGGACATGCAGGACAGCACTGGAACCTTCTCACCTTATAGAAGATTCCCCCTCGGGTATAGAAACACAAGTAGATCTGAGTTCCTCGACACTGGAATAAACAAAGAGTCTAAGACCGACCATATAGAAGGGCGATATTTGAGTTAAACCATATGCACTGTGGCTACATTTAGTCATGTGTAATCCATTGTTATAATTGCTGCGTATTTTTATGGCTGATATGCAGGCCCACCAACAGGGGGGGCTGCCGGGGTTGGCGTCCCGTGGTCGTGCCCATTTTATTAGAAGAAGAAAAAATATGGCAGTGATTTCCGTGTGCATGGGCAGAGCCGAGGTCCTGGTGCGCATGCGCAGGGAAAGCAGGGTGTCCGGCTGCTGCATGCGGGCCTGCTCCCCCCCCCCCCACTCCCAGCTCCCCCCCTCTCCCAACGTGGGACAGAGGGGAAGAGCTGTGGCGAGCCCGCACCCGCCAACCCAGCTTCCCCCGCACGCCACCAACCCAGCTTTTCCCGCCTCCAGCCGTGGAATTAGCCCGCTAGTCTCGCCCCCTCTAGCTGCTGTTAGAATCACTATACTCTCTCCTAAATCTGTCTCTGCGTCTCTCCTGCTGAAATCCCTCTCTTGACTTCCTGTCAAATCCCGTATCTCACACAAACTTCTCCTCACTTTTAAGGCTTTACAATCTCCTGCTCCTCCTCACATCTCAGGCCTAGTTTCTCGCTATACACCATCCCGACTTGCGTTCGGCTCAAGGATGTCTGCTGTCTACCCCTTTTGTATCTAAAGCCCTCTCCCACCTATAACCTCTCTCACTGACTGCCCCACACCTGGAATGCTTGTCCCCTCAATATCCGACTAACACCCTCTCTATCCTCTTTTAAGAACCATCTTAAAATGCACCTCCTTAATGAAGCATATGGGTAGCTGATACTATACACCTCATACATCGGCTTTGGCCCCTACAGACGCACTTACCAGAACACCCTGCTACTGTCTCTGTACGTATTTCCAACTTACCACTTAGTTTGTAAGCTTTTTCCTTATGTTACTTTTATGTCTCAAGTGCTTATACCCATTATGTGTTCATTATTATGTCACGTGTATTACTGCTGTGAAGCACTATGCACATATAAATAAAAATATACATACATACTGCAGCTATTTAGCAGGCACTGTTTTCGCTTTCTGGGTCCTATATGTAATTTCTGTATGAAGGTTATGTAGCCCCCTCATGGACGGCTACTGTTTCTATAAGGGGTAAACTACCTTAAGGGGTTAACCTGGTGGGATCACTCAAGCTTCACCCCTCCCCTTTCTACCCTCTGACCAGTGATGTCACCACAGGAAGCACAGAGGATATATATATCCCCACCCTTCCATTCTGGAACAATGTTCCGTCCGGACCTCAATGTAAGTCCTGTATATAGCGTTTCTATGTATTTAGTCTGCAGCTAGTGTGTCTATGTCACTGTTTATTGTTTTTCAGTTTTAGTAACATGCTCCGATCATTAGCTAGCTCCTATTAAAGGATTAGGAAGTTTACGTTTGCAGGAGAAGGGTACCATTCTGTCCTCATAGGGTTGCTTATACTGCAACTTGTGCTCTCTTTGGATTTGGACCAATTAAACCAGTCCCATTTATTCCATCCCCTCTTCCCCCCATCCGATCTCTCTCCCCCTCGCCCCATCCAGAGAAATTTCTAGAGCAGAGGAAACAGAATCCCGGTAAGTGGCCCTGAGAGAGTGGGGAAAGGGGACTCTCTCTCTCTGGGGGAAAGAAGGCCCCGCAGCAGCTGGGGGACGGGACGTTGATGGCCACTAAAAGTGAAATGTGTGTAGTTTAGAAAACTACAGACAATAGCCAGATCCTGGGCTGTCAGCCTCAAACAAAACTTAACAGTCTTGAATTATTACTTGTGCACCCCAGAGAGAGGTGACAAATAGGTCACCACTTAGTGGGAGGACTTTATTAAATATAAGAAATTATGGGCCTGGCAGCAATTCATAAGGGTAACAAATGGATATCTCTCACCATTGCGATTAGACAAATCAAATCATACCATACACTGCATGGGTAAGAGGCGCAAAAGAGAGGCAGACTGTTTCTCCTGCGAAAATAGACGTTAGGTGCAGGCATGCATGTGGAGAGCACTGACACAACCGTGAAGATGGCGTCTAAGTATTTGGGAAATGGCGTTATGAGTGTTTATATATTGAGTCAGGTTTTAAACGTCAGAAGAAAATGTTTTTATTCCCATTAAGTCATAAAGGTCACCAAAGTTGCTGATTTACAACAGGGGTGGGACTTACGTATGTTTCAATGCAAGAAGGTCTGAGCATAAATATTGGCATGTTTGAATAGAAAATCAGAATTCAACAGGGGTGTGTTTGGGATCAGACACGTGAATATTTATCTTTGCGCGCCAGTGACCTCTCTGGAAAGAACTTATGATGTGTGGTATCGTATTGTTTAGGGATTTCTTTTTGTTTTATCCTTTTATTTCAAGAAACTGTTTTGCTCTGGATGTTCTTGTAATAATCTTTTTTCTGTAATCTAAGCACTGTCTTTTTGTATATTAAAGCCAAACTTTAATAAGTAGTGACTTTGGGCTCTGATTGAACTGGTTGCACCATTTGTAGAGGGTAAAGTACATTTTTGGACACATTTTGCTACAACAGATTTGTGTTTTGTTGCTTGCATAGTTTTTTCTTTAATAGATAGGGACCATTAGACTTTGGCAGATATATATAATTGAATATTTGTCATTTCTTGGGTGGTGGCGGCGTATAGATATGATTGCAATTGAGTAAGGGGTAAAAATTAACTAATTGAAAGTATCTTACGTATGAGAAAGTTGAGTTGGCTAGAGTAGCCATGTGTATTATCCCTGGTTGCATATCTAAGTCACGTGCTGACTAGTTTGCTGTTCGTGACAGATATACCATTGGATTGAGTAGAGATATTGTTCATTTGAGGGACCTTTGCGGAAGGTGAAAGTCGAGCAGCTTGCGGGCTGTGTATTAACCTTTGTCCCGTATGCAGGTCATATGCTCACAGGTGTGCCGTACGTGACAATATATATATATTCCTGTGCTTACCCCCTAACGACCCCATTCTTTTTTTCTGTAAACCCCTCACTACTGTATAACTCATAATAAAAAATGAAAGTGAAATATATATATATTTTTTTAATCAAAGATAAATATTTATTGATTATATGTATATAAGTGCATAGAAATAACTTCAAAGGATTTATTGCTAAAACCTTGTTTGCATATAGTAAACTACATATGTATAGACACCGCCATAGCATTTACTTCCTATGGAGCATCTCTATCCCAGACTGATTGAAAGTAACGGGGACTTATAGATGTAGCCCCACACCCTGTTTTGTTTGCATTGAATTTCTCCTTTAAGAGATCTCTTCTTTCCCACACTGTTTTTTATTTTTAAATCTTATCTTCCATTCTGGAGATAGAAGCGTTTAAAATATTAAATTAAAATGGAGCTCTCTCCCAGAGCCCCCTGCAGTCTAAAGGTTACCATGGTAACCTCAGAAGCTAGCGAGTAGGAAACTAACAATATTTAAACACACACAAAAAAAAGAGGAGGACGTGGTTGTCACGGGAGACCAGTGCTTTTAATACTAAAATACCTGGATCCTTTCATTGAACAAAGCGTGAGATAAAATAAATTGTGATTTATTTACACGAGAAACACACACCGCTTGATTTACAAAATAACACGAATAAACACTTACTGGGACAGGGCAAAACGAAATAAAATGTTTCCGGAACGAACTTCACAGAAATAAAGTCTTTAGGCACCAACTCCCAGGAGCGGGGTTGGAGCGCAAATAGAGCCGCGAAACAGTCTTTGGCTAGTGGCGCTGCCTGCAACCACTCTTACTCCGCCGAAGGTAATATTTTCGTTTCCCCAATGCAGGATTAGTTAGCAAATCCTTAGTCCTTACGAATACTGGAAACTGGATACAAATCTTGGTTACGTTGTTAAAGTCTTTGTACCGCACGCACAATCTCACGTGTTACATGATGAAACTAACTCCTAACTGGCTGCACTGGACTTTTTAAAAACAGCAAAAGCCTATCTGTATCATGTGCAGCCAATCTTTTGCGTGGGAACCAATCATCTCACCTATAGCAGAGTTCTTCAAGTCTCTACAGAACCTGGCTGAGAGCTTCAGTATAGCAACTGAGCATGTGCGATAAATGCCATCTTTCCCCATTTGTCATGCTAGCCCGACTCTGCGCCTGAAAGTCTGCCATTTGCCAGGATGCTTATTGAGATTCTCTTCCTTCATCTCTCTTTGCTAACAAAAGGTTTAACACGTCCATATCCTGGCAACCCCAATGGTTAACACCTTCTTCTCCTAAACTTTGAAGCTGGTAGGCGGAGTAGCTCCCTATGCAAATGGACTTTTATCCATACTAAATGACTTCCGTACTGTAATAAAAATATAACCCTTGGGGATTGTTAAAAACCATTTTCTTTTTCTCTTATTCAGAAAAACATTGTTACAATAAACTATACATTTAAAACATGATATGATCCTCGCCACACAGAAAATTCTGACACATTTTACAGGACTGCAGCCAGCCCTGGGCTGCAGAGCTGACGATCCACATTTATCTTTTATGACTCAGGGGACTCTGTTACATGGCTTATACAGTTGATACATGGTATTAACCTCACCCCTTATCCCTGGGAGAGAGACACAGGCATTTTGAATACATTTCCAGTATTATTAACCTGGTTGGGTTGCAGAGCTGACACTCTACAATTCCCAATCTGGTTCAGGGGCACCCAGCCGGGCCAAATACCTTTATTAATGGCCTGGGTACCACTTCACCATCACAGTGGTCACTAGCACTATGGGGGCTATGCACTAAGCTCCGAGCTTTCGCGCCGGCCTGAAAAAAATTAGCACGTCCGATAAAAAATGAAGCCGGCGGCGCGATTCACTAAGGCCCTCAGCCCATTTTCTATCAGACGTGCCCAAAACTGGCTTATCGTGCGTGCAATGTTTTTTCCCTCTGCTAGCGCACTGAAACTTCCCGTACGGTAGCTGATAGAAAAAATAAGCCGCCTGTGACATTTGCATGGAGATTCTGCATCTCTATGCAAGGCTGTTACAGGCAATCGTACACTAAATAAATACATTTTAATAATAGTGTAGATGAGCAGGGGGTCTCCGGAGCTGAACAGCATTGGTTTCAGGTCCGAGGACCCCCTACTTCAGGAGATACAGGCCCCGTTATGGGGTGCCGGTATCCCCTGCAGAATTGCAATGTCCCGGTCACATGACGCGGACGCTTGAAAGTGCAGGGGATACTGGCACCCCATAACGGGGCCTATATCTCCTGAAGTAGGGTGAAACCAATGCGGTTCAGCTCCGGACACCCCCTGCACATCTACACTATGAAACACATGTATATTAAAAAAAGATTTAACAAACATCAATACACGATTCCCCCCCCCCCCCCTCCACCCTAACACATACAGTACAATAATGTGCAAAATTACTATTATCCAGATATGGATAATAGATTATTTGCCCATTATTAAACACTGCATTAGCATACCTAAATAAAGTAAATAAAAACAGTAGCCAGCTAATCCAATGAATACAAGCAGTAACAACATCAACAATGAATTAATTAAACCATTAACCAATGAAACCAATTAATTCCTAAACAAACTCAAAATGAATAGTAACACTAACCAATCAAACCAATGAATTACTACAACATTAAGGAATGTAAACATTAAAAGACAAAGAAATACATTCAAACAATATCTGAAATAACCATAAAACGCATTAGCTAACATAATACAACATTAACTACAAACGAACACCAATCGCAAACATTTTATTACATTAAGCAGGAAAAAAACAAACAATCACATCCACATAAGAAACTGACATTAAAAAAATCAACAGCAATACCAAGCCACAAATGCCCCCCAAATATTGTCATAATAATGTATTAATCTGTACCCTAAAGTGGTACAGATTAATATATTATCAGTCAACGTGCCTCCCCCAAAAAATCAAAAAACACATCCAAAGAAGAAACCTGTAAAAAGATGACGTGACGAAGCCGGCGTCACATGGTATTTCAGCCAATCAGATCGTGGGAACCAATTCCACACTCTGATTGGCTGAAATACCATGTGACCCCGACCATCTTGGATTTAGTGAAGTCATCTTAAAGGCAAATGAAGCACAGCCATTCTGATTGGCTGGCATCATTCCCTTTAAGTGACGTCATGTAAAAAAAAAAACCATTAAAGTCGGAACATGGTTTGAACAGCCAATCAGGTGGCTGTTAACCATTTTGAGGCTAAATGTGACGTCACAAGCCCTATTTAAGGCCGTGACGCCTAATTTGAGCCCAAGAAGACGACGAGACAACATCGGTTGGGATTTACCATGGGTTTTTTTGGATTGACAGATGAAGATAGAAGATAAAGAAGATCAAGAAATGGTAACAGATGAAGATAGAAGAAGGTGATTAAAGAAAGAAAAAAAAAGATTTGGGTACCTGATCCGGATCTTCATGCGGATGGCATCGGATGCTGTTGGGGGCCTTCAAGGTACGTGAGCTTCCTGTTACCCCGGGAGTCGGAGAGCCACTGCTTCTAATGATAAGTAATATATTGAATGTTTGTAAATGTCTCTTTTTACAGGTTTCTTCATTGGATGTGTATTTTGATTTTTGGGGGGAGGCACATTGACTTATAATATATTAATCTGTACCACTTTAGGGTACAGATTAATACATTACTATGACAATATTTGGGGGGGCATTTGTGGCTTGGTATTGCTGTTGTTTTTTTTAATGTGAGTTTCTTATGTGGATGTGATTGTTTGTTTTTTTCCTGCTTAATGTAATAAAATGTTTGCGATTGGTCTTTGTTTGTAGTTAATGTTGTATTATGTTAGCTAATGCGTTTTATGGTTATTTCAGATATTGTTTGAATTTATTTCTTTGTCTTTTAATGTTTACATTCATTAATGTTGTAGTAATTCATTGGTTTGAATGGTTAGTGTTACTATTCATTTTGAGTTGGTTTAGGAATTAATTGGTTTCATTGGTTAATGGTTTAATTAATTCATTGTTGATGTTGTTACTGCTTGTATTCATTGGATTAGCTGGCTACTGTTTTTATTTACTTTATTTAGGTATGCTAATGCAGTGTTTAATAATGGGCAAATAATCTATGATCCATATCTATATTTTGCACATTATTGTACTGTATGTGTTAGGGGGGTGTATTTAGTTAGAAATAATGTTTAGTATTTTTGTAGGCACAACATTGGTACCGCAGGCCCGCGGGGACCCCGGGACAGCCGCGGGGTCAGCCGGGGACACCCGCGCGACCCCCGGCCTCCCTCGGGGACCCCCGCCCGCCTGTTGTATGGGTTTTGCGCCTGCAAAACGGTAAACAAATAATAAAGTCCTGCTTTTTTATCACCTGCCTTTAGCTGGTGAGCTTTATTCAGCGCAACTTTCACGTACAATAAGTTTGCGTTGCTTAGTGAATCCCGCAGAAGGGCAGGATTCAGCGCAAACAGCTCATCATACGAGCAAAGTTGGACTTAGAAAAATTTCCAGGAAGAAGTCCGTTTTAGAGCACATAGTGCCTGTTTGCGCGGCTTAGTGAATAGCGCTCGGCGGAACTTCACGTTCTAAGAGCACTTTGCGCTCTTAAAACGACTTATCACTGCTTAGTGCATAGCCCCCTATATGAGTTAAATTTATATAGGCTTATGATGGGATTCCTGCAGCTCCGGGATAGTAGAAGCGAAAAACTCTTTCTGCTGTGGTCCCAAGGCAAGTTTATCTGTGCTACACCTGTAGTTTCAGGTGCTACATTCTGCAGGATCTGCATCGTGCTGTCGGCTTCTGTCTGCATTCAGCAGTAATCAGTTTATTATTGCATGTCTCATGCGGTTATTTTCGTGGCATCTAGAAATGCTTGTGCCTCGCAGCAGATTTTCCTGAAATGATCTGCTCTGATCAGTTCCTGTTTCTCGCACTTCCCCTCCGCCGATGTCTATCTCTTGATAACACTTGCGCTTTTCGGTAACCTGCTCTTGCAGGCTAAGCTTTTCCCTTCCTTGCAAAGTATCGGAGGCGCACACGCAGAATACATGTACGTTTGGGCAGGTGGGGTGGAGAACGAGAAAAACAAAGAATGGGCGCAAATAAAACCAAACCAAAGGTGAAAATAGTGTTATGGATAATGGCGTACACTATGCAGTAGGTGATGAGCTAGAGGCTGTAAATCTGGATACTGTAATGAAGGAAGAAAAGGCCATAGTGTAATACTGTATGAATCATTATATTAAATGGGGAGGAGAATGAGGCAAATGTTTTAACCCTGGGGTGGCCAACTCCAGTCCTCAAGGGCCACCACACAGGTCAGGGTTTCAAGATATCCCTGCTTCGCCACAGGTGGGTCAATCAGTGGCTCAGTCAGAATGACTGGACCACTGATTGAGCCACCTGTGCTGAAGCAGAGATATCCGGAGAAACCTCACCTGTTGGTGGCCCTTGAAAACTGGAGTTGGCCTCCCCTGGGTTAAACCCTTTCGCTGCCAGAGGGGGTGGGGTGCAATGCATTGTGTTACAGAAGCAGTTCTGTACAGTTCCGCTGCAATTTGGTGATGATCTTTGATCCTATGAACCATCTGGCTCATGTGAGCTTATATACAGTTAGGTCCGGAAATAATTGGGCACTGACACAATTTTCATATTTTTGAATTATGAATTCAGCAAGTGAAATGCATGCTCGATCAGGTGATTGACTCAGCCATTGCAGAATATTCCACTTCTT